>NC_136945.1:17750907-17773407 GCF_949987615.1 Pollachius pollachius | reverse complement strand
CCTCCTCCATTCATTCATCCTTTCCCCCCCGGTCCTCATCCATTCATTCATCCATTCCCCCCCGGTCCTCATCCATTCATTCATCCATTCCCCCCCCGGTCCTCATCCATTCATTCATCCTTTCCCCCCGGTGCTGACCGGCGGAGGAGGTGGATGCGGGCGTGGCCTCCTCGCGCCCGTCGTACAGGGTGTACAGGGTGAGCAGGTACTCGGTGCCGGGCTGCAGGCCTGACAGCAGGAACCTGGTGGTGGTCTTAGGGAAGGACTGGCTCTGCACGGCGCCTCCTGCTGGGACAGAACACACACTGTGGACAGAGACCAGACGCAGGGCGGCAAGAGACACGGGCTCACGGCGCAGAGAGACAAGAGAGAGAGAGTGTGTGTGCACGTGAGTGTGTGTGCACACCCCTGTGGGTCTGCTTTCCCGCGTGTGTTTGGTGTGTGCAAGCCTTTGTGTGTGTGTGTGTGTGTGCATGTGTGTGTGTGTGTGTGTGCGCGTTTGCATGCCTATGTGTGTGTCTTTGTGTGTGTGTGTGTGTTTTGAGTGTGTTTGCATGCCTTTATATGTGTGTGTATGTGTGTGTGTGCGTGTGTGTGTGTGTGTGTGTGTGAGGGTGTGTTTGCATGCCTTTATGTGTGTGTGTGTGTGTGTGTGTGGGTGTGTGTGTGTGTGTGTGAGAGTGTGTGTGTGTGTGTGCATGCGTGCGTGCTTGCGCGTGTGTGAGTGTGTATGCCTGCCTTTATGTGTGTGTGTGTGTCTGTATGTGTGTATGTGTGTGTGTGTGCGTGCGTGCGAGCGTGTGCGTGCGCGCCTGAACTGCAGGTCAAATGCAGTGCAGGCAGGTGCATGGCCGTGAGCCTGGGCGTGTGCGTAGCCTAGCGCGTGCGCGTTGACGCGGTGCAGCGCGTGTCCTGGTATGGCTGGGCGTGCCCTGATGTGTCTCCCCACCCTGGCCCTGCCTCCACTCCAGGCGGTAGCCTCTGGACGCCTGGATGAGGTTCCACAGCAGGCGGATGGCGGAGGGGCTGGAGGGTTCAGCCCTGAGGACCTGTTGCTCCTGGCGCTCTGGGGGACGCAATCACAATCACAATTACTTTTATTACATTCTTATTGTACAAGTACCCAGGAGTACAATTCTTATGCTTGGTACCTCAACGCACATAGCCGCAACAATACAATAGAAAGTAAATAGATATTTAAAAATATATGAAATAAGTCAAAATAAGTAAGAAAAAGTAACAGAAGTAAGTAAGCAGGAAGACACAGGAAGAACTTTAGCAGTTTAGCAGATCAATTATACAAAGACACTTAGGAGTGAGATTGAGAGCAATCAAAATCAAAGCCATTCAAACGACTTTCTAAATAAAACATACCGGAATCGTATAACTTATATGGGCAAATATTTAAAGGGAGGTAGGGACCGCCAGTGGGAGGGAGAAAACGGGGGGGGAGGGAGTGAGAAAAAAGGGGTACAATGTTTATTGCAATGTTGTGCTTTCTTCTGTGAATTTGCAATAAAAACAATAGTTCACAAAAAATGTGCAAACATTTCCATATCATCTCCCATACATTCCTTGTGTATACGAGCTACAGTCGTTACTTTGCTCAGTTAAGTATAATGCTTGCAGATGTGTTTGCATCGAAGTTGAAAGGGTGACATTACAGGCTGCTTGATGAGCCAGAGTTCTCCCTGTTTGTCTCTCGCGCCCACACACGACAGCCTCAGGCTCCGCTCTGACAACACGTCTGGGAGCACACATTGCATTTCCTCAACCTCCAAATCACCAGCCACCCAGAAACCAAAGGCGGCTTTCTCCCAGTGTCAGTGCAGACGCCTCCAGCAGTAAAAGCTTAGATACCTCCTTGAAGGTGGGGTAGAAGCTCAGTTAAAACCTCGAAGGGGGGGGTAGAAGCTCAGATACCTCCTCGAAGGGGGGGTAGAAGCTCTGATACTTCCTCAAAGGGGGGTACTATCATCTTCAGATGGGACATGCCCTTGCATGTGTCGTTTATTAATGTCCTTTCTGTCACAAAGGTATTTCATCTCTACTTTGGGAAAGCGTTTCCTAAAGCATAGCCGCCTCTAGCCCTCTCATGTGCATGTGTCTCATGTGCATCATGATGAGGTCCAAACATCAAGCTGAAGATGTATACAGCGCCTGTAAACACAATGACTCCAGCACGGGGACAGGGACTGTAGCCTCTGGCCGCCAGCTCAGTCGCTTCCCAGTGACTCAGAGATACCTCTAACTAAACCTCTGAAGTTAAAAGCCTCCCATTGGCATCAGTCACAAAGGAAAGGTCTGAGTTTGTGAAGAGTGTGTGTCTGTCTGCCTAATGAGTGTGTGCGCGGGTGTGGTCGGAATGTTTCCTAAACAGAGCTAAACAGTTACATGAAGGGTCTATGCCTCTTCCCCTACTCCTGACAACCTGCCAAGGCCCTTACCCGGTACTGACAGCTGGCCGCTCCAAGCACCGCTCAAAGACCAGCTTTAACACGTATTGTTCGATAAAAGGATGGAGGATTTGTATTTTCTTGTATTCTCCTCCATACAATGAGTGTGTGTGTGTGTGCGTGCGTGTGTGTGTTTGGGTGTGTGTGTGTGTGTGTGAGTGCGTGCAGGTGTGTGTGTGGGTGTGGCTGTGTGTGCGTGCGTGTGGGTGTGTGTGTGCAGCTATGGCAGACGGCAGCAGAGTAATTGGCCACCTGGAGGGTTGAAGAGTCACTGATTCCGTGAGGGATTAGAGCAAAGGAAGAAAATGATTAGTTATTAGCTGAATCAACACAGATGTTTTGGTTCTGTGGTTCCCGGTAGGGGCCTTCACAGCATCACGGCCCTACAGCTTAGAGACGGCTGGAAGGGCGGCTCCTAGCCTCTTCAAACAGAACAGCCATCAGCTGTATTAAAGGCTCATGATGCGGTTCAGCGAGAGTGGGTTATAACCAGGTAGTACTGGAGGGGGGATATCATCAGCAGCAAGTCAGCCCGGTCATGACTCAAATCACGCCGTGGAATCGTCATAATATCCACTTCAGTGTAGATCCTCAGTTAAAATGGTGTGCGCTTGATACTACCAAACAATCGTCTCCTTCTTTTGGAAATATCAGATAAAGATAAACAAGGTAGTTCCTTTATAGAGGTTTTGTGTGTTGATTATTATCATCAGATAATAACACAGAACCAGCCCTAGCTGGAGGTCTAGCTGTACTGTATCTACATCTCCCAAAACCAGTTCAGTACCAGTACCAGTTCAGTACCAGTAGCAGTTCAGCACCAGTACCAGTTCAGTTCCAGTACAAGTTCATCACCAGTTCCAGAACCAGTTCAATACCAGAACCAGTTCAGCACCAGTACCAGTTCAGTACCAGTGCCAGTTCATTACCAGTACCAGTTCAGTACCAGTTCTGTACCCGTACCAGTGCTAACAGCGCTAGCTGCAGGGCTATCTGTACCGTACCTATCTTGAACCTGGCGGTGGCAGCGGGGCCCTCGGTGCTGGTCTCATAGATCGGGATCACTGTGACGATGTACTCCGTGTCGGTGGTCAGGCCGGTCAGAGAGTGGGACTCCCGGCTCCCGGCCACCTCCACGGTGTCCACAGCACGGCCTGCAGAGAGGAGGAGGAGGAGGTACGTACCACAGGGAAACATCAACGGAAATGTCCAACAGGAAAAGAATTATGGATAAACAAGAAAAACCTTCTTTAAATTACAACAACAAAACAAGACGTCAATGGAAACCCGAACAAAATCAAAATCATCTGCTGCAGCAGATTTCTGCTAATTTGAGACAGCTTGCAGTGCCCCCTGTTTAGCCAGAGGGGGCGCTGTGGTTTGTTACGAGTGTTGCGTTACCAGTGAAAGGCCCCCAGACCAGCCGGTACACCCGGGCCCCGGACACGCCCCTCCACCGCACACGCACACTGCTCTCCGACTCCGTGTCCACCACCAGCTGCTGCACTGGCTCCAGACGCACTGGCACACACACACACACACACACACACACACACACACACACACACACACACACACACACACACACACACACACACACACAAAAGTCAGGAAGCAATAAAAACAGTTCTTCAGCTCGAAGACAAATTATCCATGTTTTGTACGCAAGAAGAGGCCATGTTGTATAATAATGGTGAGTGTCAGTGGCCAGCATGGTGTTGCTATAGCATGGTGTTGCTATAGCGTGGTGTCAATATAGCATGGCGTCGCTATAGAATGGCGTCATTATGGCATGGTGTCGCTGTAGAGTGGTGTTGCTATAGCGTAGTGTTGCTGTAGCGTGTGTTGCTATAGCATGACGTTGCTTTAGCGTGGTGTCATTAGGGTGTGGCATCGCTATAGCATGGCGTCGCTATGGCGTGGTGTTGCTATGGCATGATGTTGCTCTATATCGTGGTGTTGCTATAGCGCGGTGTTGCTATAGCGCGGTGTTGCTATAGCATGGCGTTGCTTTAGCGTGGTGTCATTAGGGTGTGGCATCGCTATAGCATGGCGTTGCTTTAGCGTGGTGTCATTAGGGTGTGGCATCGCTATAGCATGGTGTTGCTTTAGCGTGGTGTCATTAGGGTGTGGCATCGCTATAGCATGGTGTTGCGTGCCTCCGGGGGGGGGGGGGGTTACTCACGGGTGCGGGCGGTGAGGTTGGATGGCGGGGCGGCGTTGCGTGCAAACAGCGGGTAGAGGCTGAGGGCGTACTCCGTGTCGGGCTGCAGCCCCTCCAGGGTGGTGGAGGAGGCGTCCGCAGGCAGGGTGAGCTCCTGCAGCTGGCTGGCGGCCTGACCTGCTCAGAGACCAGAGACACAAGAGTTAGCACCAGGCTCGAGGGCTGGCCTACACCTCACCAGAGATAAAAGAGGTAGCACCACGGGGCTCTTTCAGCTAGCCAAACACTGACTTATTTGGTTACTTTGAAGACTTGGGAGGACAATGAGGATTATTGGAGGATAATGAAAAACCGACCGGGACAAGATTCACTGCTCACTACCACTTCATCCTTCATGTTAGAACTTGTTGATGACTGAAAGCGACCTGGCAACCGAGGCCAGAAAAATGCTGCCTAAGGCCACGGAGGGAACTAAACCTAAATGCCGGCTTATACATCAAATCTGCAGCCATATCTCTGTATCTTCTGGCTTGGTTTGATTCGTCAGCCTGGGTTTGGGCAGCTGTAACAGTGACCAGGCGAGGACATCGCACCGCTCATCACTAAATACACATCTGGATGTTGTGACCTGTTCTCCTAACACAGCCCCGCGCTAGAGTCCAGGGGCCACAGTTCCTGCACCCCCAGTATCCCATTTGGGGCTATAGTGTTTGGCCCTAAATTCAACCCTCTGAGGGGAGCTTTTGAACGGTGAGTCATGGCGTTGGTATCCAGACGTTCTCATAGTTCAGGCGGCCACACCCTGTCTGTCACACGCCTTGGGAGAGCTTCACCTCAGGTGTCCTGCTCAAGTTGTGAGGATCAGCGATGACAGGATGGGCTGAACATTGCAGGTAATATCGGAGGTAATATCAGGTACTAAATCACCTGATGGCAGCCAGGCCCTCAGGACATTCATTTCTTCTTCGTTTTTATTCCATGCATTATTAACCTGCCAGCAACCTTTTAATCGTTACTTCCATCTAGTACTCTCAATATTCCACTATAGTGTATAAGGACATGCTCAATGTTGTGTAACACTGGATTTAGTGACCAATGGATTGGGTGTAGTTAGGGACCACTGGATTGGGTGTAGTTAGGGACCACTGGATTGGGTGTAGTTAGGGACCACTGGATTGGGTGTAGTTAGGGACCACTGGATTGGGTATAGTTAGGGAACACTGGATTGTGTGTATTTAAGGGCCACTGGATCTGGTGTAGTTAGGGACCACTGGATTGGGTATAGTTAGGGAACACTGGATTGTGTGTATTTAAGGGCCACTGGATTGGGTATAGTTAGGGACTAATGGATTGAGTGTTGTCTGGCAGAGTCAGGAAATCCCTGAGCATTTCTCAGAGAGGAGAACTGGATTGGCTTCTTGCCAATGTGCAGACGGTGTGTCAAAGGAGGGGGGGAGGATATGTGGTTCTGACCTCGCGGGCCATAGGTCAGTCTGTACCCCTGGAAGGAGGTGGAGGGGCGCTCCCAGGCCAGAGACAGAGAGAAGAACCCAGCCTGGACCAGGCGCATACTGGACGCCCCGGGCAAGGACCCTGAGGAGACAGGAGCAGACCATGAGCAGAATGTTTTATCTCTCCATCTGTCTGTCTGGTTCAACATACATGACATCATCCATTCGTGTACATCTGTCTACCAGCAGGCAGTTCATGCCCGACAGGAGGCCTGAACAACATCAGAGCGGCAGCCCTGCGCCGCGGTGTTGCTCAACTCACTGGTGCGCTGCTTGGCGGACGTGGACTCGCCCACGCTGTTTGGGTACTGGGCGATGACCGTCACCAGGTAGTCCGTCCCCGAGCGCAGCTCCCGGGCCGTGAAGGACCGCTGGCTCGCTGACACCGTCTCCTGCCGGAGCAAACTCAACCATTGAGCAAGGAAGGTCAAGGAGGTTCCAGAGGAACCATCCACCGAGATGCCAAAGATAAGCATTCTTCATGCCCATCCTTCTCTGGTTTGACTCCCTCTGGCAACACCTACTCTGAGGAGAATGAGGATCCGCCTTTCAGACATGAGGACGTGTTCATCCTTGTTTCACCTCACCTCACCTTTCATGCACCTGCATCTAGCTCTCCATCTAGATACCAGGGCTTTACCGCCAAGCTGCATTCCCAGGAACCCACCTGACGTAAGTCTGCGGTGATTGGCTGTCCCAGGCCGGACAGAGGTGTGTACTGGACCACGTAGCCACTCACGGGCCCCCCAGCCGGACTCCAGCGGAACCTCAGCGAATCAGAGGTCTGGCCCACGAACTGAACGTTGGACGGACCAGAGAAGGCCTCTGTGGAGAGAGGGATGACGACCAGGACAACGTCAGGATGAGGATGACCACCGTTCTGTCTCTCTAGGACAACCTGAGGAGGAAGACCACCACCTGTCTGTCTCTCTAGCACAACATGAGGAGGAAGACGACCACCTGTCTGTCTCTCTAGGAAAACATGAGGACGAAGACGATCACCTGTCATTCTGTCGGTGTACACAGTGCATACTGAGCTGGGTCGCTGATCCATAGAAGAGAAGCAATTAGTATCTTAAGTGACTCTGTGATGTCAGGAAACAGCTGCAGGTCATGAGCTGGCCCAGTCCCCAGTCCTTTGTGACTTTATTCAGTGTTAAGTGTTGAATGTGACTTATTCAGTGTTAAGTTCATTTCTGTGAGCCTACCATATGTTAAAGGCTAAGTCAATCAAGCTACCACTTCTTAAGGGGGCCCTCTAACGGTGGCCTCTAGCGGGGCCCTCTAGTGGGGGCCTCATCGGGTGCTAGTGTGCAGATGGGCGGTGGGCACATACCGTCGCTGGCGTACACGCCCCCGGCGCTGGAGCAGACCCGCGGGCCCAGCAGGGGCAGCAGCGTGTTCAGCAGCTTGAACTCGCCCACGAAGGAGGTGAAGTCGCGACGCGGCTCGGAGGCGATCAGCCCCAGCTCGCTCCGGTCGGCGCTCTTCACACCTGGGGGGGAGACAGGAGGGACAGCGGGCTTCAGAGAGGGAGAGTGAATGTAGAGAGGTGAGAGGGTGTGGTCAGAGCCCAACTGGAGAGAGAGTCTGCTTGGAGCCCAAACAGAGAGTGTCTGCTCGGAGCCCAAACAGAGACTCTGGTCAGAGCCCAAATGGAGAGAGTCTGGTCAGAGCCCAAACAGAGAGAGTCTGGTCAGAGCCCAAACAGAGAGAGTCTGCTCGGAGCCCAAACAGAGAATCTGGTCAGAGCCCAAATGGAGAGAGTCTGGTCAGAGCCCAAATGGAGGGAGTCTGGTCAGAGCCCAGATGCAGGGAGTCTGGTCAGAGCCCAAAGGGAGAGAGTCTGGTCAGAGCCCAAACAGAGAGAGTCTGGTCAGAGCCCAAATGCAGGGAGTCTGGTCAGAGCCCAAAGGGAGAGGGTCAGGTCGGAGCCCAAACAGAGACGCCTACCGACTGCGAACACGACGACCCCCTGGCTCCGCAGCCTCTGGGCTGGCTCCTGCACGCTGTCCTGGGACTTGCCGTCTGTGATCAGGATTACGATCTGAACAGGAAACAGCATGGCCCCGGACAGGAAGTGGAGGTGAGTACAGGAAGTTGGAGAGCATTCTGGCAAACAGACAGGAGATCTGAAGACTTGTTTTAGTCAAAGCTCTCAATCAAAAGCCCACTGAATCCCTTCTGAATATCTTACATTTTGTATTCCTTTCTCGCACCAACGCACCAAGACACACTTCTTGTATGGGAACCTACTCACCAATCACATTCGGGTTAATAAAGTAGTGTAACAGTTCTGTAACAGGTAAGAGATTGGCCTCCCACCTTGGGGACGTTCCGACTGGTTGCGGGGTTGAAGAAGTTGTCCGCGACGAACTTGAGGCCGGCCCCAGTGCGAGTGTTCCCGCCCTTGTAGGTGAGGTTCTCCAGGGCCTGGAGCAGCTCCGTGCCGTTCAGGTAGGTGGTGAACGTGAACTCAACCCTGGTTCACAACAACCACAAGCTGGTGACCGGAACTCCTCAACATGATGAACGTGTGGCTGGAGTCATTCCATCAGACCAGTTACAGGACTGAACCTTTACATTTTAATTTACCTCGACGTATCGCTATACTGCACGGCCCCGAAGCGGACCCCTGATTGGCCCACATTGCTGATGAAAGGCCTGGCCACGCCCACCATGAAGCCTTTCACCTGCAGGAAGTTGAGCTTGCCGATACTGGAGGATCCGTCGACCAGGAAGACGATGTCTGCTGCCTGAGCGCTATTGCACCTGCCTGGGTAGGGTGAGGGTTAGAGTTAGCTATCACACCTGCATGGATTGTATTAGGGTTAGGGTTAGGGTTAGTTATCACACCTGCCTGATTAGGGGTAGGGTTTGAGTAAGGGTTAGTTAACACACCTGCCTGGGTAGCGGTAGGGTTAGCTATCACACCTGCCTGGATAGGGTTAGGGTTAGTTATTACACCTGCCTGGGTAGGGTTAGAGTAAGGGTTAGTTATTACACCTGCCTGGGTAGGGTAAGAGTAAGGGTTAGTTAATACACCTGCCTGGGTAGGGTTAAGGTTAGCTATCACACATGCCTGGATAGGGTTAGGGTTAGTTATTACACCTGCCTGGGTAGGGTTAGAGTAAGGGTTAGTGATTACACCTGCCTGGGTAGGGTTAGAGTAAGGGTTAGTTAATACACCTGCCTGGGTAGGGTTAAGGTTAGCTATCACACCTGCCTGGATAGGGTTAGGGTTAGGGTAAGGACTAGTTATCACACCTGCCTGGATAGGGTTAGGGTTAGTTATCACCCCTGCTTGGATTGGGTGAGGGTTAGGGTTAGTTATCACACCTGCCTGGATAGGGTTAGTGGTAGTTACAAAGAGACTCAGGAACACAACGCAAGATTATACAGCGCTGGAAGGATTGTAATTATAATCTTACCCTGAGCCTTAGCCTGGTTTACAGATGACAGTAGGACCGCCACAGGCAGAAACCAGCCCCACATCTTTACTACCTGGCAACAGACAGACAGGTTTAGACACACCGTGACATTTAAACCTTTAGCACTTTCATTGTGAAAATGAAAGGGTAAAAGTATTCTCCACACTCTACACTATAATTGAATGTTTACTGTTTGGATTTAAATTAAATCACCAACGCATATAATGCTGAAGAAAAAGAGGAATAGGTCAACATGTACCAGCAGGCTTGGCATTTTAAACAATAATAATAAACATATTTTGTTCATCTTCATGCAAAGCCTTTAACATGCAGCAGGCTAGCATGTCTGGTGCCTTTCGCAACAACCTGTAAAGAAACATTGGTCAGAACCACTTGTTTACTGGTTGAGTGTTCAAACATTGCTACAGCTTCTGTCATTCATCCAGGAGGCATAGTGGAACATAGGTATGTTCTTGTTCAGGAACCTGGAGGGCTTACTTTCTGAGACCAGAGATAATCTTGTCACTGGACTACAATTACACTCCACTTGTGGAGCTTCAGTTCCTCTCACAGCACCTCACGCTGACGAGACTGACAGGTGAGGCTAATGGGAGGCAGTTTCCCCTATGGCCGGGTTTCACCTACAACCTATAACACTTGGATGTGTGGGGAGCCTTGTGAGGCCAGAGCTCTGATGGCGCAGTATGCCTGTCCAGTCAGGTGCTAAATGTCCTCCTCATGTGTGGAATATAAAATGATGAGTCAGTAAACTTGATATACACAGATTAAATAAACGCCCAAACTGCGTTAATTACAAAACGTTTGAAATCAAGTAATTTATAGTCATGTTTTATTTCCAACAGAAGTTGATTTACTCTTCGGTTTGGATGCACCGTAGACAGGCAGTACACAAACTAACTAAGACCAGACCTGGCCCCTCTCACACCAACGGAGCAGGCGGAGATGTGAGGAGCATCTTTGTGTGAAATCATCTTGAGTTTTGTACGACCATTCCCACGCTACACTGAGCGTCCTCTTCAGCTTCCTGCACCCTGACAGTTTGTTCTCCCCTCAAAGGAGATCCTTTTACAAGAAGACATTGTCTATTACGTTAAAGGCAGTGTTCCACACATCAAACCTAAAGTGTTTTTGTTGATCGAATCACTGAGATGACTTCAGGTCACTTTGGATTAAATTAGGCGCGTCTCTGCAGATTGCAGCCAGACACTGTGCCTACTGTCGCATGTGGCTTTAATTCCTCTGGGAACGCCGAGATGCGTGTTGGGGAAGGCGAGCCACAAGAAAAGGACGTTGTGAATACCTTACAGATGGCACATCACACGGCAATCCTCTGAGATCGGCTTTGATTACCAGGCGACCTCGAGAAAAGGAACCAAGGTTCCCCCAAATAGCCTTCCCATCAGGCGAAGACAGAACAAAAGAAGAACGAAATTATTCGATTTTTGTTTTTTTCAAAGCAAGACAAACTGTGACCTAGGAAAAGAGAAATACTCTCAACATGTGAATGGATCCGAGTTGATCTCCTGAGATCGAGCTGAACTGCTTCTGAGAGTCACTTGGTACTACTTAGTATGATGCACCTGGAACAGATGTGTGAACATCAACCCTACGAACACTACAAACATTATCCTATCATATAATGGTGTTGGCCTTCCAGGAGGTATTTCTATTTGTGGAACAGGAAATGGAGTTGAGTTGGCCCTGTCCCTTGTCTGACTTTGTCCCAAACAAACGCTTCAGAGACTTTTGAAAAGCCAACAGCCCGTGGAGATCTGTTAGTGTTTACCGTGCTGCTGTGACTCAGAGGAGCACTAAGCCAAAGTTCCTGCCTGTTCCAACCCCGACATGCTAAGCATAAATCACACAAACCAATGACCTTGCATTCACCATGTACACGGTAGGGATTAAACAATCCCTACGGTAGGGATAAACAATCCCTGATTTAATGAGGTTGGATTTGATGAGGTTGGATTCACCAACCTCTATGGGACTTAAGCCCATGTTGCCTCCCTCTTCTGTCCTGTGGTGCTGCTGAGGGCGGCTCCTCAAGTCCTCCAGAACCCAGAAAGGTACCAGTGGGGACCCTTAGTCCCCCCAGAACCCAGAGAGGTACCAGTGGAGACCCTTAGTCCACCCAGAACCCAGAGAGGTACCAGTGTGGCCCCTTAGTCCACCCAGAACGCAGAGAGGTACCAGTGTGGCCCCTTGGTCCACCCAGAACCCAGAGAGGTACCAGTGGGGACTCTGAGTCCACCCAGGTCCCAGTGTTAGAACCCTCTAAAGCTGTGCAGACAGCATCACCATGGTGATTAAAGTCCTCTCCTCACGCTCAGATGCTGGTTCCAAATCCTCCCCAGATGATTACAGCATGGAACATATATTAACCAACAGATTTGAAAAAGTGAAACTCTGTGGTTGAATAGTTCGGAAGCATAACCTTTACTTAAAACATTCCTGGGGGGGGCCTCCACACCTGGAAGAGTTAAAGCATACTCTCTGATGTCCCGCCCACTCTCACTCTCACCTAGGAATCTAGCCAATCATATGGGTTCAAAGGTCAAGGATTCGAAAGGGCAACGCGGCTCAGGGTCATGTTCAGGCTTCCTCAAGCGAAAGAACCAGTAGAATAATGTCACAAGAAACGGCGACAGCAGATGAAGGAACATTCAGGCGGCATTCAGGCAGAAGGAAAGCTAACAGAAGCTAAGGGCTAGCGGAGATGCCATTCTCCGGGGGGATCCTGACCCTAGCCCTGTGCGGAGCAGAGTGTGGAGTGGGAGACTGGCTCGCTCAGCATGGCGTGTCCTGTCATGGAGAATAAGCCTCCAGCAGGCTGCTCTGGTGACACAGGGAACTGTTACAATCATTGAATCTGATGCTTGCCCTCACCGAGTCTAGTCTGAATTAACAAATTGATGAATAAAATAAATAGAATCAAGATGTCTATTCATACTGGGGTTGTCTTAGTAAGATTACCTCCAAAAAAGAACGATCAGAGTCCAGCCTGTCCTGATGCGAACGACCTACTGACCTCTGTGTCAGATAGAAACTGTAGGCCTTAGACATATTAGATAGAGACAGTAGGCCTAAGACATGTCAGATAGAAACGGTAGGCCTAAGGACATGTCAGATAGAAACGGTAGGTCTTAAGACATGTATCAGATGGATATGGTAGGCCTAAGACATGTGATAGAGAAGGTAGGCCTAAGACATGTCGGATGGAAGATGTAGGCCTTAGACATGTCAGATAGGGTAGGTCTAAGAGAGATGAGTCAGATAGAAATGGTAGCCTAGGGACAGGTCAGATAGAGGGTAGGCCTAAGACATGTCAGATAGAAACGGTAGGCCCAAGAGATGGGTGATGGAAACAATGTAAACACCAGTAAAGACTCTAACTGGATATAATAACTGATAATTAGCGCTGATTTCTTGGCAATATTCCAGTTTATCATATCTGCGTGGGTCACATTAATGAGGGTTTGGAGAACATCGTCGTAATTAATGCGCTGCAGCGAGAACAGATGTTTCCCATTACGCACGATACAAAACAACACTTTTCATATCCTCCAAATGTATTTGACGGAATATCAAACAATATCACCTGCATCTTAACCCTAGTCTGTGAATAACGCGTCTCTCTGGATACTAAATGTGGTCGGGTTCGCTTGAGGTCACCATCTTCGTATTGCCATATGCACACTAAGAACTTCAATGCGTCGCAGAAGGCACGGCCAGGAGGCGCATAACGTGAGCCGTTTTAATTAATCTGTCCAGTTTTCTGACGGGAGCCTAAAACAGGCAGTATAACCAAGAAACGGCGTGGTAATCGGATCGGTTATTAGCAGCACCCTAACTTTTATCAGAATGCACATTATGGTCTGCAAGTCCTACTGAGATTATAAAGTGGTCCGTTCACTGACATCTACAAAGTAATTGCACAATATAAAATCTGCAGCCTAGAAGTTTAGGATTGCTTGCGATTTACGTCCTTAGAATATTCCCAGTATTCCCAGTATTGCAGCGGGCCTACCTGACGACTCCTACAATTCTCTGGGTAGCAGCTCCTCTGGACCAAATACTTGTTCACGTCCTATCCAACCGTGCCACCTGTGGCATAGCCTCTCTCCCTCTCTCTCTTCTTCCTTTGCACCGGTATGTTCAACGTAGAAATGTAACGCGGTGATGTCCACCTGTCAGCGATGATAGGGACGGAGGAAATCCGTGAAAGTGAGTCACCCGCAGTAATGTCACCCAAATCTTCTGACAGCGTTAATTTAGCGCGTGTAAGTGCAGAACGTGTCTAGTGGTGAGGTAACATGCTGATGATGAATAGCTGAAGCCATTCTGATCCGTGAGGCTCCGTTCCTCCACTCGGCTTAACTAAGCAGCAGCGGAACCGTCCAGACTTGTTGGGATGCCTGAGGGATCATTGGCTCTCCCTCTTGCCTTTCGCTTTTTTTTTTTCTCTTCTTCTTCTTCTTCTTCTTCAAACCTCCCCGCGCTGCCTCCCTCCCTCCCTTCAAACCTCCGCATTTCCCTCCCTCCCTTCATATCTCCCCCCCTGCCCCAGCCTCCAAACCTCCCTCTCTGCCCCAGCCTTCAAACCTCCCCCTCCTCCTCCCATACTTTGGACCTCGCCATCTGCCTCCCCCCTCTGCCTCCCCCCTCTGCCTCCCTGCCCCAGACTCGCACTCTAAAGCTTTTCATAACTACACAAGATAGTTTTTTTCAACTGCAGCTCCCTCATAGCTCAACATTCATGACCTCATCCAGTGTTTTTCAGCTGGGCACTGTAGCGGTACGTTAGCACACCGCTAGATAAACACCTGCCCCTATACTACCTACTTCATGGTATAAAATCACTGCTAGGTAAACACTTGCCCGTATATTATCTACTTTACGGTAGATAAGTGTGATAAACTCCTGCCCCTATACTACCTACTTTACAGTACAGAAGTGTGATAAACACCTGCCCATATACTAACTACTTAACTATAGAAACACTGGTAGATAAACACCTGCCCCTATACTACCTACTTTACGGTATAGAAACACTGGTAGATAAACACCTGCCCCTATACTACCTACTTTACGGTATAGAAACACTGGTAGATAAACACCTGCCCCTATACTACCTACTTTACGGTATAGAAACACTGGTAGATAAACACCTGCCCCTATACTACCTACTTTACGGTACAGAAGTGTGAACTGGGATCATTGCCACCTGGGCTCCCCATGACAGAGAATCTATTACTAATGCTGCGGTCGTTGGCACAGCAATGTGTTACATAGTGTAATTCGGGGCTACGCCACCATGGCCTTCAGAGGCACCACCAGTGCCTGTTGAGAAGCCTCCATCATCACTAGGCCTGGTGAGAAGAGGCCCCACCGGGGCCTGGTGAGAAGCCTCCTGAACCACCATGGTGCTGGGGGATGGAGGACGCGTCTGTCACATGTCCCTGGCCTGTGCACTTGAGATGGGAGATGAGAGTGTCAGTACATCGGTTCTGTGGAGCCCAGACATCCGCTGGAATGGATTCTGGTCCAGCTAAGAATAGCAGGCAGGAAGTTCGGGGGGGGGGGGGAAGCTCTCCCAGTGTGTTTGTGAAGGGTAATACCGTGTTGCATTGATGCAGTTTGTACAAAGGAATGAGAAGGGAAGAAACAAACAAAGCAAGAGAGAGGGGATGGCGAGGACCGAGGAGCTGTCAGGCAGATGTGCTGAACACAGTGAGGCCACAGCACATGCTGCACTAATAAAGAACGCATTCCTCCGCAAGACTTACCACTGACACCGCGCTTCAGAGTCTGTGATTGCTTAGTGATAAGGGGGGGGAGGCTAGCACAAGTTGCACTTCAGTGTTATGCAATGAACTGATTAATTTTTCAAAAAGTATTCAATTCAAAGTGAAGAGAAAGATTAGTAAGCAAGAGATCCTGGTTTCCTATCCCCTGATAAGCCTCATCTGCAGAGCGATGAGCAGGCATTCATAATCAGGTCATAAACGAGTGAAAGCCCTCATATGGGCTTCCTAATGCTGCTTCAGGCTACTGGTGGAGGTGTGGTGGAGGTGTGATGGAGCTCAGCCTGCATGTGGGTGCTGGTGGAGGTGTGATGGAGCTCAGCCTGCATTTGGGTGGTGTCTACAGAGGGACCTCCATGAGGACAGCCTATCTTGGGGCGGTGGACACACGATCAGAGGCGTCCCCTCTAGGGCACCTGATCCAGGCTACGGGGCGGTGTCCCGGGGGGAGAGATACGGCTGAATACCCTCTAGGGTACCTGATCCAGGCTACGGGGCGGTGGCCCGGACGTGCCCCGGTGGGTGAACCACGGAGCGCCATATGAACCCAACGCTTCATGAGAATGGTGCTCATGTTGGGGCCTGTTCAGAGATACTGTCATAATTCAGTAACCGCGTGTGTAATACGTTTCTTGTTATAACTGTTACTGGCTGGGAAAGCCGAGTGTATCGCATACCTTTAAGACCCTCTGTAGAGATAGTGGCGAGAATGAAGAGGCAGCAGTGTGTGTGTGTGTGTGTGTGTGTGTGTGTGTGTGTGTACATGTGTGTGTGTGTGTGTGTGTGTGTGTGTGTGTGTGTGTGTGTGTGTGTCATCATAAAAGAGATTTTTCTATGGGTCTCACCTTTAAAGCTGTCGTGTGGGGGGTTAGGGTTGTCGTCCTGCAGGGATCTCTGAATGTTGTTTACATGCCTGAGTGCTCCCTGATGACAGCAGCTCATCCTCCAAGTCAGACTCCCAGTCTGGCGTCTCTGTCCCTTCTGTCTGGGGTCCGTCCTGGGGGACAGGGGTCTATAGGGGCTGTTTACACGGAGGGGCTTAGGGAGAAGGCCCACGTCGGCCCACAGACCTTTCATCGTGTGCTTTCAGGACAGGACTATAGCAGGCTCTGGCTGACGTTGACACATGCCTCAGGTCTTCTTCCCCCAAGTACCACCTGTCCAGAAGAAACATCTACAGGCCCCGGGGCCCCAGGGGGCTGAGGGTCGAGAGAGAGACAGGGGAGACGGCCGAGAGAGACAGGGGAGTCGGCCGAGAGAGAGACAGGTGAGAGGGCTGAGAGAGAGACAGGGGAGGGGGATTAAGAGACAGACAGGTGAGAGGGCTGAGAGAGAGAGAGGTGAGAGGGCCAAGAGAGACAGGGGAGAGGGCCGAGAGAGAGACAGGTGAGCGGCTGAGAGAGAGACAGTGGATAGGGCCGAGAGAGAGAAATTCCAGTAATTGTACGTTTTCTTGCTTTGATTCTTTGCTTCTGATGTAACAACATTTTTATTCCAAACATGCTTCAGATTTACCCCACTGTGCTCTGTGGAAACCTTTAGTACCGTTGGGTTTGTGGAGACCTTTTGAACCGTTCTGTTTGTGAAGACCTTTTGTATCGTTTGTTCAACAACTCGTTTGGCTGAGGCATTCCCCAGAGCTACTCCTGAAGAGATCAACAGTTCAACAGCCTCCAGTTGTTTGGCTAGCAGCAGCAGTATCTTGTCTTGAGTCTTGATGCTCTTCCAGATCTTGTGGTTCTTCCTCAGGGGTGAGTGAGCCACACCCTTGTCTTCATGTACTTCAGTCTTATTGTCTTTGTAAAGACAAAAGCCTCCACGGCCGGGACATGTCTGGATGATTCATCCCACAGGTTCATTCCACGTCGGTTCCTCCAGAGTGGGCCGTGGGCAGTGGGGGTCCTGGCCCAACATCTGACACCCAGACCCTCTGGAGAAAATCCAGACCCTTCATCTGTCCAGCGCCCTGCAGGCGTGTGTTCTCTGGCAGGCCTGCTCCTCGTGACGGTGGAACGATCAAGCATGAAGAGTGAAGTTAAATCATCTGTCAGGTATGATGTAAGGTATAGCTGTACTGGAATGACTCAATGATACCCCTTTACTGGCCAGTGCCCCGCCCCACTCCCAGCAACCAATGGGTTCGTGCTGTGAGGCCGGAGGTGATTGACAGGTGGTGAACATTCTCAGGTCGGATCTCCGAGGTTGGATGACACGTCGGTTCAGAACCCATCACATGTGTTTGCTTCTGTTTTTGAACTAGTGGTAATAACGTTGTCCGATCTATTCCATGATAAAACAAACTGGATAGATCTCTAAATGCCCTTTCTCTATATATTGGTACTGCAGAGTCCTGGTCTCTGTTTAGGGTTGAGAAAGAACATTAAAAACCAATGTGGCTCATGGTTCTCACTCGTTGTCCTCACTGAGCTCACCTTGTAAATAAATGAGTTTAATGAGGTTTAATGGTATCTGATCAGTTTGCTAGTCCTCATATCTTACATTGTTATTACAGATGGATTAAAACTAATAGAAAACAAGATAATGGATGGATGATATAAAGGACAATTGGCCTACGTTTGCATTAACTCCAGGGGGTGGCAAGCTGGCTCATTGGTTAGCACTGATGCTCGCAGCAGGAGGTCTTGGGTCAATGCCTGCCGGCCACCAGGGGGCGTCGGTGTTCAGCGGGGGTTTCCTCCGGGAGCGCCGGTTGCCCCCTCACCTTAGAGCATGCAGAAGGAATTTCCCATATGATTTTAATCACTGTCTTAATAATTAATTATTAATAATCACAATTCGTGTTTATTTGTGGTACCACGGCTGTTGATATGGAAGTTTATTGAATAGTCCTAGGCTTCTTATTTTACTTACAATATTCAGTTTGACCAATATGCATTGCTTTTTTTTTAAATTATCCTTTCCTTTTTTAATAGGAAAGGTATTGGACAAGCTGCTGTAGAACGGTCCTCTAGGACAGTGGTTCTGAAATGGAGGTACGCGTACCCCTAGGCAGGGTGCGATTTGTGAAAAAACCAGAGGGGGGGATAATTTTGAGAAACATTTTAAAATGTTTCAAAATGAAGACGGACCCTGTGTATTTTGGTTGTTAATTATTACGATGTAATGGTGAAAATACTTTGGGTGGGGGGGGATAATTTTTATCCCCACCGAGGATAAAATATTCCAGCAGAGGGTAGGACGTGTAAACCAGAGGGGGGGATAATCCCCACCATCCCCACCGGCAAATCGCACCCTGCCCCTAGGAGTACTTTGGAGTACTGCCAGGGGTACTCAGAAAATTGCCACATTTTATTTTTGATTGTTATACTTTTTTGTTCAGCCTGAGCAAGTTTCAATTCAGAAAGCTAGATAATAGAAAATTGAAAAAATGTGATGTAAAAGTGTTTGAAACGGATATGAAACAATGAGAAAGGAGAATTCGTGAGAAGGAAAGCAAACCAAGAAACCACAAAATGATGTCAGTTTCTGGGGGAAAATATGTGAATGGATTTACCACTACATGCTCTGACCCTCCCCTGGCGTTATGCTTCTTTTGTGGGGAGAAATTAGTCAACAGTTGCATGTGGCACAGGCCAATGTTTCCCACTAAATTGCGAGCATTTGCACCCTTTTAATGTTCACATTTACACCAAATAGACACATACACATACTGGACAATATTTACGGAAAAATAAAAAAAGTTTCACTCAAAAATGTTTCGTGCCGGTGACGGGGGTACTCAGCTGAACAATTTATTTTAGGGGGTAAACTAGTTAAAAAGAGTTTGGGAACCATGGAGTACTGGGCTCGTCAGCATCTCTCAAGGCCGGCAGAGGGCAGCAGAGAGCCATGGTAGAGACATGACAACAGACAGCCAACGTTCTCTAGCCTCGCTGTCTTTGTGTTTGGCAAACGGTCAACAAGGTCAATCCGAACATGAGAACAGTGACGAGAATAAGTGACGAACATGAATATGTTTACTTGAGGAGACCCATTTTAAATGTCATGGTTTCAATCCTAATCCCAGCATGTCATTTGTGTACTCAAAAGGAACCACCAGCATTGGCTCCAGGCAGAGCGAGGCTTACCAACACCTTCTGACCTTTCACTGTAATCCCTGTTCAGGTGTCCTTCTGCTCAGTGTCATCCACCGTCCTAATGTCACCTACAGACAGAGCTAAGGGGCAGAGGACAGACAGCCTGTTTACAGTAGAACACTACACACTACACTTTTGCCTTCCAGTACAGTAAAGTTTAAGCTTTTATTGTCATATGAAGGTTAACAATGAAATGTGTTGTAAAAAAGATGAACGTTAAACAACAGCAGCAGTCACGGCTGTGAGGGCCTTGTTTCAGACAGTAAGCAGAGGTGTTTAGGGGAATGAGTGGAGAATCCTGGTGGTGAATCTGTTCTCAGGACTGCTGGGCTGCATGGCCAGCAGTCTGCTTGGTGAGGTTCCACCACTCGGTAGTGACTCTGGCAGTGGTTCAGACCGGTTCCTGAACCTGAACCAGACGCAACATGGAGTCGTTGGATGAGAAACTCCCCATGGCTTCTCATTCCGGATCAGTTCATTGATCAAACTGCTCTTACTGTCGTAGTTCAACGCAGCCGACGGCGTTCCTGCCCGGCTCTGGTCTGTCGCTCAGCCCTCGTGGTTCCTCCTCCTCTGTACGAGGGACTCATTATGTGAGAACAGCATAATGGTCGTTATCCACTCTTCTCCCAGACTACGTCCGGAATAGCTCTCTTTCATGCTGTCCTGAGTGGGTTCTGCAGTGAATGGCTCCGGCATTCAGCCGGGAGATATAACGAGGCATTAGCTTCTAATAGGGTCCTGTAGCTTTTACCCTGAAGAGCTCATTACACACACACACACACACACACACACACACACACACACACACACACACACACACACACACACACACACACACACACACACACACGCACACACACACACACACACACACACACACACACACACACACACACACAGGGGTGAAGGTAAGTGCCTGCATGCTCTGCTACTAATAGTGGACAATGATGGCCTGAGAGGCTTCTGACATTAAGGGGGTTGAACGGATTAATGTTGTTGTGCCCAACATCCCCATGGCAACAACACATCATGTGGTGTTGAGGGTCCACTAGAGCCATGCTACCAGTACAAAGCCCCCTATAATAACAGCATTCTGTTCCACACAGCTACAGTGCATTGACAGCCGATCCCTCTGACTCTTCCTCCTGTTGGGAGGAGACCTGAGCTGCTATCTGAACTCTGTCACCAGTTAGTCACCTGTCAGTCACCAGTCAGTAACCATTTTGCACCAGTGACCAGTCACTAACCAGTCTCCCCCAGTCTGCACCAATAATTCACCAGTCTGCCGCCAGTCAGCCACTAGTCAGTCAATGGTTGGTGCTGCACGAGGTGAGGACTACTTGTGTAACATCTGTCTCAGGGGCTTTTTCCCATTATGTATAGTGATAACTGTAACAATATTAATACTTTATTGATATCTTTTCCATTTTTATCCATCCATGTTTCCATAGCTGGTATCGGACTAGTATACATGCAATGAAACAGTAAAACTCGTTAAAAAAATCTAAGCAGTCCCACGGTGAGTCACAGTTTCAGTCTGTGTGTCTGTGCTTGTTTTCTCTCTCTCTCTCTTTCTCTGTGTGTGTTTGTGTGTGTGTGTTTCTCTCTCTCTCTGTGTGTGTGTGTGTGTGTCTCTCTCTCTCTCTCTCTCTTTCTCTCCCAAGGGGAGCAAATTTTCATGAGGATTTAAAGACAGAAATAGACAGAGAAAAAAAATATTCTTACACATGTCAGCTCTCTCAAGACTTTCTGCAAGCTTCCCAAGCCCTCTGCTGTGAGTGTGTGTGCGCGTGTGTGTACGCGCGTTTACGCGTGTGCGTTTTGACGGCTTGTGATTGGTGGGTTGGTGGGTTGCTGTCCCGGCTGCGCCTGGCTTCCATCACACACAGGAAACGGGTTCTCAGCTGCACACATTAAACACACAGGAAGTACACTCAGGAAACCGTCTCTCAAGAAGCTATGCAGGTCTGTGCTGTACGCACCTTTGGTCAGGCAGTCCTACTGTGTTACAGCAGATCCTCTGACCCAGCAGTCCTACTGTGTTATAGCAATAGTCTGGTCCAGCAGTCCTACTGTGTTATAGCAGAACCTCTGACCCAGCAGTCCTACTGTGTTACAGCATATCCTTTGACCCAGCAGACCTACTGTGTTATAGCAGAACCTCTGACCCAGCAGTCCTACTGGGTTTTAGCAGAACCTCTGACCCAGCAGTCCTACTGTGTTATAGCAGAACCTCTGACCCAGCAGTCCTACTGGGTTTTAGCAGAACCTCTGACCCAGCAGTCCTACTGTGTTATAGCAGAACCTCTGACCCAGCAGTCCTACTGGGTTTTAGCAGAACCTCTGGGGGGTGACGGCTCAGAGCCTGGCCTGGTCAGGACATATTCTACGTGTACTTCTACGAACGGGCTGTTTTCTTAAGCCAATAACACGCTTCCAGATTCCGTCTCCGGCAGCCTGATTGGTCAAAACAACTACGAAGTGAAAGAAAGAAAGCCAAACATGTAGTTCACGAGGTCTGAGCTCGTCTGCTGTCTTTACACTCTGATGTTCATCTAAAGCCTGGACCTTTAGACCTCAGGCTGCCCTGGTTACCAGAGACCAGCTGACAGCCTTGCGCACACACACACACACACACACACACACACACACACACACACACACACACACACACACACACACACACACTTCAGTGTGTCCCGCCTAGTGTACACATGTCATTCCCTCTCCCTTTGTTGTATCCATCCTTTCTTCGTCGTCCTCTTCCTCGGGAGAGACGCCGTGGCTCTAGAACTGAGGTGCTGGTGGACGTTCAGTGACCTAGCGGTTATGAAACAAAAGTATCAAAACAGTTTTACCAGCCAGCACTACAACATCTTCCTCCCCACAGATGGTGGGACACATGGTTGGATCAATGGACCGCAGTACAAGCTGTGGACAGGACAGCCAGAACGTTGTCTTTTTTATAAAGCGTATAAAACAAGCTTCTGTCAGGGAGGGATGAGGGACG
>NC_136945.1:17738407-17748407 GCF_949987615.1 Pollachius pollachius | reverse complement strand
CGTTACTCGGCTACAGCTTTTTAAACGTCAACATCCGGGGGTCTGGGCGATGGAGCCGGACCCCCCGGCTGTGGTCCACCTCGCCCCAGATGGGGGTCCCCCCCACCCCAGAGCGGGGTCCTGGGTGAGGGAGCTGGCCTCATGGTGGAGTGGCCCCAGTGTAAATACAGAACACACACGCCATAACAGACTGCTTCAGAGCACTGGGACGGAGGAGTTCCCCAGCGTGGAGAGCAACTCAGCGGCGGGTCTATCAAACTGTCAGCTCCCCTGACCCCGGCCTCAACCCAAACACAGCCCTCTGCAGCACCACCAGGACGTTTTCATATTTAGATATAGTCTATACACCCATTGATACAAGGGACTGTATATACACTGTACCTGGGCTAATGGACAGACCCACAAACGCACGCAGAGTGCTGAATTGCAAATCACAATGTGTTGACAGAAGAGTCAAATAGATGGTGAGTTATGGACAGTTCGATTACAACTGAACCCTGGTGTCTAGGAGTAGAGGTGTTGATTTCGTCCAACACACGGTGAACAGCATTTCCGTTAAAGTACGATGGATATGACGAGAGGTGGAATAGATTCCTTCCATCACCCTATTTGCGCAGCCGCCACGGTCCTACTCTGACTGATCACGACCACAGCGCCTGTAAGAGGGTGCAGGAACCAGAAAGGAGCCAACAGCATGGGCTACAGAGAGGCTGTAGCCCAGGGTTACCATGGTGATGACCCTGGGGTCAGGGGAAGTGTGCCAGGGATGGGACCCCCCACATTGAGGCTGCTCCCGGGGGCCTCACTGTGACCTTCTATTGTATACCGCCTCAGCTGTCCGGAGACCCAGTGGGCCAAATGCAGTAGGGAGGAGGGGATGTGATGTAGTGCTCCTATATCAGAATGTTTTACTGCCGATTCTAATGATGATATGACTGCAACACACACACTAACCACAGCAGCTAAGTTAGTCAGATCTGCTCAGGTAAAAGTTATTCATTTGTTCTTTGGGGTTCATCATAAAAGTATCAGGGTGACCTGTCCATCAGGAAATACTATTCTTGAAATGTACTGTCCCTGTATTGATTGACTGAGCACAGATAAACGCTTTGATTGGTCCAATCCAGGCCAGTCCACTGTTGATGCTGTCTGAGGGGGAGGCAATGGCCATCTGCCTCAGCAGGTAGAAACATGAGATTGCAGAGTCATCTGGTTCATATGCTTGTTCAACATAGCATATACATACCATCCAAACATGTACCAAGATCTACTTTGAAACAGCTCTTGATATATCAATCAATAGAAAATGAAAAGACAAGTTAATAACTGAATGTTCTTACAGACATTGCTTTCTGACGATCCAAACAGGAGAGCAAAAATATTGCTTTCCTTCTTCCAGGTAATCTACTTCCTGTTTCCTGTCCCTAACTCACTGTTTCAAATAAAGCAACAGGCTGACACAAAATAAACCATGCTGAAAACTATTTAAAAACAGGGTTAAGATTGCATTTGAAAGCAATGAACAAATGAACAAAATTAATTATACCAATACATTAGTCAGAACAGGAAATGTGGACCACTTAAAATACCACAATTTCGCCTATTCTTAAATCCTTGTGTGAATCTGCAGCTGTCTTCAGTAAGACTTGTCCCAGTGAAAGTGGATCTGTGTTCGTCTGCACAACATCCACTGAAAGGCTGTGGCTAGAGCAGCTCATTGTGTCTTGACTGAAGTTAATTCCTGATGATTTCCCCTCATCTTTCCCCCTTGGTGTTGTGTTTCTCTGTCCCTAATCCTGGCTCTCCGCTCTCTGCCCGGCTCCCTCCTGCTGGGCGGCCATTCTGAGGTCTTTGTCCTTCTCTTCCTGGAGGGCCAGGAGGTGAGGTTACCTCCAGGTGTTCTAAAGAGGCAGGTGTTCCCTAGCAACCAGCCAGGTGAGCGGCCTCTGAGAAACACAGCGATCTGATGGTGTAATCTGGTGTCTGAAACACAGGGAATTGATGGTGTAATCTGGTGTCTGAAACACGGAGGCTGATAGTGTATCTGGTGTCTGAAACACAGGGAATTGATGGTGTAATCTGGTGTTTGAAACACGGAGGCTGATAGTGTATCTGGTGTCTGAAACACAGGGAGCTGATGGTGTAATCTGGCGTCTAAAACACAGGGAGCTGATGGTGTAATCTGGTGTCTGGAACACAGGGGCTGATGGTGTAATCTGGTGTATGAAACACATGGGGCTGATGGTGTAATCTGGTGTCAGAAACACAGGGGTTGATGGGGGTTGATGGGGGCTGATGGGGGCTGATGGGGGTTGATGGGGTTTGCTGTAATCTGAATCCGCTGCAGAACCACCCCCAGGTAGGCTTGTATCTCCCTAACTCCAGCGCCCCTGGAGAATGCAATTAGAAAAGCGTCTCCATCAGAGGAAAGTCTTTCTGACATCAGAGTCTGACGGAGCTCCTGAGACGGGAGCATCTCCTGCAGGAAGTATGTTTTCTCTTTGTGAATCCCAGAGAGATGTAGGGGAGGTAATATTTAGTTTGTGAGCCCAAGTTAGCCCAAATTGGGCCAAGTTAGCCCAGTTAGCCTAGTAAGCCCAGTTAGCCTAGGTAGCCCAGTAAACCCAAATTAGCCCAGTTAGCCCAGTTAGCCTAGTTAGCCCAGTAAGCCCAAATTTGCCCAGTTAGCCCAGGTAGCCTAGTTAGCCCAGTTAGCCCAAATTAGCCCAGTTAGACCAGTTAGCCCGGGTCCGCCTGCCTCTGTCCTGCGGTGACCTGGCGGGTGTGCACTGCAGCAACAGGAATGTGTAGCGCTGTGTAATTTTGCCTCCTGCTATATTTAAACACCAGGATGTCCCCCAACCAGAAGCTGCACAGCCCTGGTGGGGTTAGAGAGTTGTAGTGATGGTGGGAGGAAAGGCCTCTCTCACCACAGCTCCTGACCCCCGTGCGGTGGAGCTGAGGAAGCAGTACCTTCGATCTTAGAAAGCAATGCTTCACCGAACGCTAGCTGATGCTGACGCTACAGGCTGCAGTCTTCTGCAGGTTCTGAGGGTGTGGGCCAGAGGGGGATGTGGCGGACGGGCCCTGCACCCCTTTATTCAGTCTCACTCCTTCTCACTCAGCGGTTGGAGCAGGGGGAAGCGTGTCAGTCCAGTCAGCAGGACTCACGGCCTCGCCGAGGGGAAGAAAAAACCCACAGCTAGACCCTGCCTTTACAATCTGCAGTCTGGTGCCCATTAGCCTGATTGAGGGGAGCTGGAGGCCAGGCTGGTGGTGGAGGTGACTGCTGACCCGCCATTAGGAGACGAGGAGAAACCGGAGACCCTAATGACGGCACAAGTAACTGGGGGCCTTCTGGAGAATCACAGAATGGTTCCCTGGATTGAAACCGGAGACTCTGAGGTTCTTTGCCTTTTTCTTTGCAGAATGTGGGATTGCCTTCGTGAACAGCTTACCGAAAGACACTAAAGAACAAGAATTCTACATTTTATTTAAACTTGGGTTGTGTTTTGTTTCAGCGCCAATGTAATGTTATTTCCTTGGCCAACTGCTATTGGCCTTATAGACTTAACTGATGTCCCCTTCTTCCAAACATGGCCGTGGAGAGAGAGAGAGAGAGAGAGAGAGAGAGTCCTCCTCCCCTCCCTCCCAGCCCAGGCTGATGTTTGGACAGGTTGTGGTAAACTCTGCCCATGGAGGTCTAGCAGGAGGCCAGCGCCTCACTGTTTACACTCCCCCTCCATAAGCCGTGGCCCGGTCCTTATATAGTCAGGAGCAGGGCTCCCCCAGTACTCAGCACCCTGCACCTAGCACCCAGCACCCAGTACCCAGCCCCACTCTGCTGGTGGCTCCGGGTCTGTAGCTGCAGGAGGAGGGGAGCTCTTTGTCTCACAGACCTCCTGCTGTGCCCCCCACTAAACAGACACGGTGTGAATGGACACTCAAGTGTCTAAGTGGAGTGTGCGTCAGTGAAAGGGACTGTGTCCCACTATTGATCTCCTGGTGGCCAGACATCTGCTCAGCCCTTCGTGTACGGAGGAAACAAAAAAGCCTTTCAACCAAAGCCTTTTAACGAGTCAGGGTCGTGTTTATTAGGAACATTAACCTGCAGAGCGACCAATGAGGACACACGGCTGGTTTTGTATTCTTCTGAAGGTGGTTGGTTTCATGCCTCCGCTGCTCACTGTGCTGGCATTGGCCCTCTTGGGGTCGGTCCGTGCCCCTGGGGCTCTGTGCTTTACCCCTCATCCCCAACCCATCCCTCTCTTCTTGGATCCAGCGGAGTGTGGGGGTGACATCTGGTTCAGGGGGGGGAGGTGCGGGGCCACATCAATGGGCAGGATGATAAATCTGGACAATGAGGGGCCCAGTAAAACGCTACCAGGGGCCCGGCCCCGCCAACTAAGGAAGTGTGGCTCCTCTTGACCTCTGACCCCTGAGGTGATGTCTGCCCTGAGGTCCTCCAAGTGGTTTCTGTAAAGTGATTATCCTGCTGATAGCACAGGCAGGTACAGCGGGAGAAGAGGATCAAAGATTTAGTGAGCACTCACACTGGGGGACTGGGTGGAGAGAGAGAGAGAGAGAGAGAGAGAGAGAGAGAGAGAGGGAGAGAGAGAGAGAGAGAGAGAGAGAGAGAAAGAAAGCTACAGATAGAGGGAGAGAGAGAGAGAGAGAGAAAGAAAGAGAGATACAAATAGAGGGAGAGAGAGAGAGAGAGGCAGATAGAGGGAGAGAGACCCATAGAGAGAGAAATACAGATAGAGGGAGAGAGAGAGAGAGAGAAATATAAATACTGATAGAGGGAGAGAGACACATAGAGAGAGAGAAATACAGATAGAGGGAGAGAGAGAGAGAGAGAGAGAAATAGAGATACTGATAGAGGGAGAGAGACACACAACATTTAGTGAGCACTCACACTGGGGGACTGGGTGGAGAGAGAGAGAGAGAGAGAGAGAGAGAGAGAGAGAGAGAGAGGGAGAGACAGAGAGAGAGACAGAGAGAGAGAGAGAGAGAGAGAGAGAGAGGGAAAAACACTAATACGATGTAAGTGTGTGAATTCTAAGTTTCCCAGACGGCAGAGCAGTAAGAGCTTGGATCTTTGGGCTCTCATTAAAGCAGAACGACGGTCATTCAGGTGTGGAAGGTTCTCCCAGCAGCTGAATAATGGAGCATGCGATTGGTAATCAGGAAACAGGAAAGAGGGCTAATCACAAACTAGGTAATGGTTTAAGTTCAATGAAGAGGAATGAGGGGGAAAGAGGTCACTCTCCGTTCACGAGGACCACCTTCTCCTGGAGACCCAGATCTCTGCCGATTGGATGTCAGCTGAACAGAATCCATCACCTGATGCACCTTAGCAGAATGTAGTTGTACTCAGCAGCTTCTCCAGAGAGACCCCCCACTGGGCCGAGGAGACAGGCTGCAGCACCACGAGCAGCTCTGCAGAAACACAGCAGAGCGTCAGGAGGAACCAACAGCCAGTAAACACCCTCTGTCAGCCGTTTCCAGAGCTTTCCTCATGAAAGAGTACATTGTGTTGGTCAGTCCTGACGGCTGGTCGATCCTGCACGGGCCTTTGAAGTCCATTTGTTAAGTGTAGTCCAAACCAACCTCCCTTAACGAAAACACAGTGGCTGGATGCCTGAATAAACACCACATTCCACACCAAATTAGAGTATCAAGGAATGTGATTCAAACGGTTTTCTGGCCAAAGGTCCCTCTGAGTCCCAGGAGCCTGCTGAGGCCTGGGTTGACGTGTTTGTAGCCTTAAGCCTCCCCGGAACTGGGCCAGTAAAGAACCAGTCAGTCAGGGGCCATACGTGACACAAATGACCTCGCCTCGGGAAGCCACAATCTGGAAACCACCAGCGATATCAAGGCCGATCTACCCTTATAAACATCAGCCTTATCTTAAGGTTTATTCAGCCTTAAGGCCACGACGTGAGGCTGATATGCAGTGGCAGCAGAGCCCTGGTGACATCACACACTGTGTGAGGGAACCGTTTGGATAAGAGGGGGGCGAGGCGGGGTCCTGAAGTAACGCTCGGAGAATCCCCACAGGACGCGTGGTCAGTCGGCCATGTTGGTCCCAGTCAGCCTCAGGGCGGGCTGCCACCAGTAGACCCTGGGGTTCCTCCCTGGTCGACAAGTAACTCCACCAGTAGGTCCTGGGGTTCAACCCTGGTCCACCAGTAGGTCCACCAGTAGGTCCACCAGTAGGGCCACCAGTAGGTCCTGGTGGTCCACTAGTAGGTCCACCAGTACGGCCACCAGTAGGTCCTGGTGGTCCACTAGTAGGTCCACCAGTTGGGCCACCAGTAGTTCCTGGTGGTCCACCATTAGGTCCACCATTAGGTCCACCAGTAGGTCCACCAGTAGCTCCACCAGTAGGTCCTGGGGTTAGGTTTAGGGTTGGCCCCTGGGGTTCCTCCCTGGTCCACCAGTACCTACTCCAGTAGGTCCACCAGTAGGTCCACCAGTAGGGCCACCAGTAGGTCCTGGTGGTCCACCAGTAGGTCCTGGGGTTCCTCCCTGGTCCACCAGTAGGTCCACCAGTAGGTCCTGGGGTTCCTCCCTGGTCCACCAGTAGGTCCACCAGTAGGTCCTGGTGGTCCACCAGTAGGTCCTGGGGTTCCTCCCTGGTCCACCAGTAGGTCCACCAGTAGGTCCACCAGTACGGCCACCAGTAGGTCCACCAGTAGGTCCACCAGTAGGGCCACCAGTACGGCCACCAGTAGTTCCTGGTGGTCCACCATTAGGTCCACCATTAGGTCCACCAGTAGGTCCACCAGTAGGTCCACCAGTAGGTCCACCAGTAGGGCCACCAGTCGGCCCCTGGGGTTCCTCCCTGCTCCACTAGTACCTACTCCAGTAGGGCCACCAGTAGGTCCTGGTGGTCCACCAGTAGGTCCACCAGTTGGTCCTGGGGTTCCCCCCTGGTCCCAAACAGCTCGGTGTGAGGAGGAGCTGGCGGTCCCAGGGGTGCGGCGGGGGGAATGTCCTGCCGCCGGTAATTAGCTGAACACTGGTCACTGTGTGGCGGTCAGCGGGGGGCCGCGGTCAGCGGGGGGCCGCGGTCAGCCGGGGGCCGCGGTCAGCGGGGGGCCGCGGTCAGCGGGAGGCCTTGATCTGGGTTCTAACCGCACAATAGGGATCAAGGGTCAGCACGGACGCAGCACAACACAAGACACACAGCCTCTGTGAGGGCCTCTGTGAGAGGATGACTGTGAGAGGGTGACTGTGAGAGGGGATGACTGTGAGAGGATGACTGTGAGAGGGTGACTGTGAGAGGGGGTGACTGTGAGAGGATGACTGTGAGAGGATGACTGTGAGAGGGTGACTGTGAGAGGGTGACTGTGAGAGGGTGACTGTGAGAGGGTGACTGTGAGAGGGTGACTGTGAGAGGGTGACTGTGAGAGGGTGACTGTGAGAGGGTGACTGTGAGAGGATGACTGTGAGAGGAGGTGACTGTGAGAGGATGACTGTGAGAGGATGACTGTGAGAGGGTGACTGTGAGAGGATGACTGTGAGAGGAGGTGACTGTGAGAGGATGACTGTGAGAGGGTGACTGTGAGAGGATGACTGTGAGAGGGGGTGACTGTGAGAGGATGACTTTGAGAGGGGGTGACTGTGAGAGGATGACATTGAGAGGGGGTGACTGTGTGAGAGGATGACTGTGTGAGGGTAGATAATAATAATAATAATAATAATAATACATTTTATTTATAGTGCCCATTTCATCCGAAGATCTGCAAAGGGCTACAGGTTAAAAAAACAAAGAGAATACTAAAACATCTAATTTCGGGGAGAGGGTGACTGTGAGGGTGAGCTGAGAGGGCGTCTGTGAGAGGGTGACTGGGTGAGGGTGACTGGGTGAGGGCCTCTGTGAGAGGGTGACTGGGTGAGGGCCTCTGTGAGAGGGTGACTGGGTGAGGGCCTCTGTGAGAGGGTGACTGTGAGGGTGACTGGGTGAGGGTGACTGGGTGAGGGCCTCTGTGAGAGGGTGACTGGGTGAGGGTGACTGTGGGCCTTAATGGTCTTCAAAGTTGTTAGGGTTGGAGTAAACGCACACACACAGAACAGTGCACAGACAGGACCGACGCATGAAACACACAAGTCATATATTGTATTATATAACAACACAACATACCCTCTATTGGCTACTCTTAATACCACACAATTATCCCATCAAATTGGGTCCCGATGGAGTTGCTTTAGAGGTGCACCAGGGGAAAACATTTCCTTTCAAATACAAATTCCTGTGGCGGTCCTGTTTGCCCAGATTCTCTCCCACACTCTGCTCTACTCAACGTGTGTCCCGGTCTACTATGGCTGGAGTAAAGCAGCTCAGCTCGTTCAGCCTGTCTACTGTAACACCGTTCACACCTTGCCGCTCACATCCTCCTGTTCTCACTGACTCAGCCCTCCACTCCTCCGTCACAGAAGGCTTAGTGCTACCACTGCAGCACAGGGCCAAACCAGGGCTTAGTGCTACAACTGCAGCACAGGGCCAAACCAGGGCTTAGAGCTACCACTGCAGCACAGGGCCAAACCAGGGCTTAGAGCTAACACTGCAGCACAGGGCCAAACCAGGGCTTAGAGCTACCATTGCAGCACAGGGCCAAACCAGGGCTTAGAGCTACCATTGCAGCACAGGGCCAAACCAGGGCTTAATGCTACCACTGCAGCACAGGGCCAAACCAGGGCTTAGAGCTACCACTGCAGCACAGGGCCAAACCAGGGCTTAGTGCTACCACTGCAGCACAGGGCCAAACCAGGGCTTAGAGCTACCATTGCAGCACAGGGCCAAACCAGGGCTTAATGCTACCACTGCAGCACAGGGCCAAACCAGGGCTTAGAGCTACCACTGCAGCACAGGGCCAAACCAGGGCTTAGTGCTACCAATGCAGCACAGGGCCAAACCAGGGCTTAGTGCTACAACTGCAGCACAGGGCCAAACCAGGGCTTAGAGCTACCACTGCAGCACAGGGCCAAACCAGGGCTTAGAGCTAACACTGCAGCACAGGGCCAAACCAGGGCTTAGTGCTATCTCAGCGGCACAAGGCCAGGCCAAGGCTTAGTGCTTTCTCTGTTGCACAGGGCCTAACCAAGTCGTTATTAAGTCATCATTACAGAAGTCATTATCAAATCATCATGACTGAAGCCATTATTAAGTCATCATTAAAGAAGTCATTATTAAATCACTAAATCACTAGAAGCCACATGATTGGCTGCAGCTTACTGTGCAGACCAATCACTGACCTTGGATTCAGGGCCGGGTCACAAGGCTGGGAAGTCATTCTTAAATAATCATTAAAGAAGTCGTTAGTAAAGCTGTATCAGGGTCACGAGGCTGGAAGGGGATTTCTGTGAGTGACTAACTTGTAAATGAAAGTCAGAACAACGCAACGTTCGTCACCAAACCGGTCTGAGGACCGTTGGCGTCTGTTCACCTGAGGGAAAAGGGAGAGAGAGGGAGAGGGAGAGGGAGAGGGAGAGAGAGAGAGAGAGAGAGAGAGAGAGAGAGAGAGAGAGAGAGAGAGAGAGAGTGTGTGAACTGCCTGCTGAATCACAGAGCATCGGCAGATGTGATATTCCATTAGCAATATGAACACGTGATTTATTAATAATATTTATGTATTTACTGGAAAATACAGGGCCAAATATAGTCATTGGTAAATGATGTGTGATGCAATCCAGAAATAATCCTCAAACTGCACTCATGTACGACTACAGTATGACAAATAAGTGTTTGTATGTGTGAATTCGTGCATCTGCCTGTCCGTCTACCTGTCTGTCTGTCTCCCTGTCTGTCTGTGAGAGCAGCAGGTGGATGGTGATGGAGTCTGAATGTTGGCGCGTTGAGTGTTGACTCCACCAAAGTGAGTCACTCATTCACACGGTTCTGCATTAGCGGCGGACATCTTTGTTTGCTGTCACCAGGAGCCCAGGTGCAGACCATCTGGGGGGGGGGGGGGGGGGGGGGGGCGCTCTCTGG
>NC_136945.1:17563407-17735907 GCF_949987615.1 Pollachius pollachius | reverse complement strand
GAGCTGGTCTATGTTTAGCACTGGGAGAGTTGGCCCAGCTCCAAGCAGGAAAGAGTATAAGCAGGGATACATTGACTTTTAAACCACAGCATTGTTGACTGCTTCATCCTGATTGGTCAACTACGTTAAAAAATGAGCATCATTTGGATTCTGATTGGCTCAAAGCTACAACAGAACTCGCACACCTGTGAATATTTTCTTTGTATTAGCCCGCCGCCAGGTATACTAGCATGCGCTGCTTGACAGCCGTTTTTCTGTCTGTAACGAGCTCTATGGCAGTCAATCGCCCAGGCGGTGTCTATAGTATCCATAGTAACCCTTTCAGGAACTGTTGCGTTTACTCAACACCAACATCTGTGTGTAAACCACCGTCTGTGCCATGTTTACCCTTAAAGCAGAGTGTCACTGATGAGTTCTGCTCAGAACTCATCACCTTCCAAAGGTACTGGCTGTAGGTACGGCTCCTTAGTTGCCCTGAACATTCTAACCTCACCGCAGCATCTAGATCCTTCTTTTTGAAGAAAACAATGTTGATACTGACCGATCAGTTTTCCAATGCTAAATCATATTAATGTAAAATGTATAACGTGACGTGCGTCGTCTCTTTTCACGGAGACAATGCACGTCATTCTGTGGACGGTTCCCGGAACGCGGCTGAGGCACGGCCCCCCATGTGACCGTTAACCACAGACTAGGTTAGAGAAGCTCTGAGGGCCACAAGCATCACGTCTCTGATCAGAGCCCCTGGTGCCTCTCCTGGAGGCTCCTCAGACGTCACACCGCAGCAGCATGCTGTTGTTGAGATGTAAGACCGTCACAAGATCCACGCCGAAGGTCTGAGGAACCATTGTGATGGGAGATGTCCAGCACAGATCTGATGTTTCCTGGGAGCGTTGCCCTGACCATGATGCTGAGAGAGGATGATGGCTGAAAGGAGGGATTTAACCTTCGTAGCTCATTACTCGCTCTCTCAAAGGGCTGGCAGTTCACCCATCATATAAATTAACACAAAGGTGCTAGTACCACTGCTAGTACACTTGGTCGATTTAAAGACTCATTCCTAAATAAAATAGGATCATAACATCCTTATTTATTTTCATGCGAAGGCTTATGAGTAGGTTATTTGTGTCAACAAGACAATGACTGGTCAACACATCTCTTTCCATAGTTCCCATGAATACGACCAGCCAACAGCAGCAAGGGATTCTTCATTTAGTTTCTAATATAAATATAATGCCACTTTGGGCAATGGGAGTGTACTCACCTGCTGGTTGGGTCCTTGAGTCAGGATGAGGTACGGCCCTTATGATTTAATTTGGCTGTTCTAAGACAAAGGATTCAGGGAGTCTACCGGCAGGTCACAGCCCAACACAACCTGATGAGCGGCCTGACACCTAGAAAGTCCTGTTATTATCACATGATGACAAAAACAAGGCCGTTGGGGTTGAACTCTGAGACAGCTGGCCATCAGACAAACTGTCAGTCTCTAAAGGTATTTTCAGACCTAATGACGGTGACACTTCCCAGAAAAGACCGTGTGAAAATAAACCGCATTGGATGAGCATTTGAATAGATCATTATTTAGATGAATGAACATACTTACAGTTAATCATTCAAGGATTATCCTTGGAGTTAATCTAACACCTACATTTTAATGGATTCTGAAATCCTATTCACACAATGTGTATGGATGTGTGTGTTTCTTTCAGTTTTTTGTGGGAACCATACTATCTAAAATATACTGCAAATATGTTATAGTATGTTTTAGAAACAGGTTTTATTAATAGAAACACACACACACACACACACACTCACACATCAGCATGTTTTCTCTAGTACTTGGGAACATGAGGTGCAATCGTTTGTTAATCCAGGACTTTCCCTTCCTCCTTGTTGTTTCCAGGGTTAGGAGCTGTGTGTGTGTGTGTGTGTGTGTGTGTGTGTGTGTGTGTGTGTGTGTGTGTGTGGGGGGGTACAGGATGCAGGACTTTAGTTGCTGGACAGGAGACATGAGTCTGGACAGAGGATTCCCTGAACATAAGTCTCTTCTCCACATAAACACCACGTCTAGAAGCATCTAGAAGAGACGCAGTGAGTCACCATCAAAGTTTGGTTTCTTCCCAACTTTCACTTTGAGTTGAGATTAGGGATTCATTCATCAAGCGGTTCCTGGGGTAATGCTAGAAGAGCTGGATAAACAGGCCATGTGATAGATGTGGAGGTGGAGAAGGTTCTGCGGTCTAATCCCACATGATGAGTGGGTCTGGGTGCAGGGTAACAAACCAAACCTATTCATCCAATCACTAGGGATCTCTTTAATCTTCACTCTGGAGGAGTCAGACGGATAGGATAAGGAAAGGGTTAATAAGATGGATTCATTTATCCTAACCTGCCTGGCCCTGTACTGTACTGTACTGCCTGCTCCCAGCCTATACTGTACTGCCTGGTCTCAGCCTGTACTGCCTGAGCGGGTTAGTTAGGGCCGAGTTTCAGCAGAGCTCCTTTGCTATTTTCTGGTCAAAGTCACATTCTGTTTTTATTAGGGAGCGAGACTGGAACCAAAGAGCTGACCCACTCCTGGCCACTGGTCCGAGTTAAAGAGCAGTGAGAGGATCCAGTGTCACTCTGAGGTCAAACCCAGCGCTCTGCGGAGAGACTGAGGAGGTAAGACTCAGGAGTTGGAAAGAGAGAGAGAGAGAACCAAAACAACATCCATCCCTTGGTTTCTCCTGCATTTAGAAGTTTGCTGCCAAACAAGGACAGCTGCCTTGATTGGTCGGAAATAAGTGTTAGCTTGGACTGCCTTATCTCAGCAACCTCGTTAATACACCTTTAAGGACCTCATGAATACACAACAAGTCGTGCTATTTTAAATATCAAAAATACATTTTATTTAGAGCACATATGTGTGGACATTGTCGAGCAATAAAATAAAGTGACATGGAGGAAAGGTTCTGTTTATTGATGAAACAGACGTTTCATACGTATCCGATGAGGTCGCTGCAGATGATTGGCTGCCGGCTGCCAGACTTCATCAGAGCTCTGAAGTGGAAGTAGTCCGAGGGGTCCTGCGCCTCGCTCAGAACCGAGAGGGACTGATGGAAGAAGGGCGTCTGGGCGTCGCGCGGGGCCACGCCCACCGGGGCCACGCCCACCGGGGCCACGCCCACCGGGCAGGAGAGGCGCTTTGGGGCGTTGACCGCCCGGTCCGCCCGGGACTCGGTAGACCTCATCCTGACCCGGTCCTCCACGTTCTTTGAGATCCCCGCCCACCTCCTCCTCATGTTCCCCAAGAACCCCCGGGCTGGGGCCGCGGGCCCCTGACCCCCCTGGGGCCGGGCGGGCCCCTCGGGCACCCCGGGGGGCAGCTCCATCCAGGTCTGGAGGAGGTCTGCGAAGCTGTTGTCTCCCAGCACCAGCGGCCGCCGGTTGCGTCCGCGGGTCAGCAGGGAGTTGGTCCAGTCGGCGGCGTCGCCCGCGTCGAACGGCGTCCAGTTCTCCAGGCAGGCGTCCGACGTGGACTTGGGCCGGCTCCGGCCGCCCTGGCCCGTCCGGTTGGTGCGCAGGCAGGCGGAGGCCGACACCCGCACGTTCCTGCTCCGGCACAGGACCGCGGCCTCATCACGCCACGACGCCTCCGAGTACCCCGAGTCCAGCTCCAGGCTCCGCTCGCTGTCGGGTGAGCCCGGACCCGGACCCGGAGCCAGACCCCGACCCGGACCCCGACCCGGACGGAGGCCCAGGCCTGAGTCGGCCCGGCCTCCCGCCTCCTCCTCCTCCTCCTCCTCATCCTCCTCCTCCAGGGGGCTAGCCAGGCAGCATGCTGAGTCGTATGTGCTGGCCGTGCTGGTGGTACTGGTGGTACTGGCCGTACTGGCGTCCGACAAGCGCAGCCTGGTGTGCATCTCACGCCGTTGGCCGGGCCGCAAGGGGCGGGCCGGGCGACGGCAGAGGGAGGGGGGCGTGGCGGGGGCTGGGGGGGGCGTGGCCGGCAACGCTCTCCGGAGCTGCCTCAGGTCCTGGAGCGAGCGCCTCATGTAGTCCACCTGCTCCCGGAGACAGACCCCCCCGGAGTCCTGCAGGCAGAGCTGATGAAACAGAGCAGAGGGTCAGCAGGCAGCCACAGCACGCTCAGCGGACTGTTACTGTTTCCTGTCCCTCCCTAAAGACACACACACACACACACACACACGCACACACGCGGAGGACGGGGGTCCAAATGGTTTGATGGAGGACGTTTCTGAGGCCTACAGGTGAGATCTAACCGAGACACTTCCTTTAATCCTGTTGCCTTAAAGGGGACATATTATACCGCCAGGTGTGCGTGTGATCAGCCATTACAAGTCGTTTCGAAAATGTGCAGCTTCTGACATCACAGGTGGGCGTATCCACCTAGATGTGTGCTGGATAGATCAGTCTACCAGCCTACCCAGTGGACTGTAGCAAACGTTGCTCATCTATCCGTCATACATCTAGGTGGACATGCTGCAAACCCTGCTGGATTTTCCCCGCACTGCAGTTAACGAGGCACCATCAATCAATCAATCAATCAATCAATCAATCAATCAATCAATCAACCCATTACTCATCACGGGTCCTCATAACATCAAACCGGATCATCGTGAGTTCAACTTAATCTACCGTCAACAAGTGAAACGTTGATCACTGAAACCCAGAATAAAAGAACAAAGAACTTATAGATATAACTCACCATTCCTTTACTTCTCATCTGCACCATTCTCTATCCTTTAGAGTCCTGATGCTGCAATCAAAGTAAGTCATTAGTAACACATTATCTACTGTCCAAGATCAGGTAAGTATCACACATATATATGTATATTCATATATATATATATACAAATAAACATATACACATGTACATATACTTTACATATATACATATAATAAGTCCTCCGTTTAAAATAAACAAGTCACGTACCTTGAATCCTTGAATCCAAAGATAATTTAAGTGATATTAAATATGAACGGTCATTGGCTTCTCGGATCTGTTGATGCTGACCGAATAATAAGAGGACGGGCCGGAGGAGACTGACGGTGAAGTCGCGAGGAGGAGACGGATAGAGTGAGGGAGGAGGCGCTGCGCTCCTCTTTAAGACACGCGCCAGTCAGCCCGTTTAAAGCTATGTGCAGGAATTAGCCAATCAGATCTCAGGAAGCGAGCTGTCGTTAGCCCCACCTTCCTTTAAACACAAAGCGTCACATCCTGCTTTATTATTGTTATTATTTAGTAGTAGTGTGTAGTGTGTGTGTGTGTGTGTGTGTGTGTGTGTGTGTGTGTGTGTGTGTGTGTGTGTGTGTGTGTGTGTGTGTGTGAGATTCATGCTGAAGCATGATGCTTCAGCAGCATTAGCTCGAGGTTGACGCAGATGATCACGTTATGAAGTGGTGGTGTGATGTTTGGATCCAGTGTTCAGCGGAGGGCCATCCTCTGGCGCCCCCTGCTGTTCAGCTGTGGATCTCAACGTCACCGGCTCGACAGTGAAGCCGCGGCTAAAGCAGGCGGGATGCGTTTGAACATGCCTCAAACACCAGCAGGCTCCGAGCTGGTAGAAATGCCTATATATATATATATATATATATATATATATATATATATATATATATATATATATATATATATTTTTTTTTTTTAATTATTGTTAAAGGTATAGGCCTGTATCTATACCAACAATACAATGGTTCATTAGATAATTTAGTCTTAGATATCATCTTACACATGCTTGGACAAACCAGTAGACAGACCCTGATTCTGCTCATAAAAAGCTTTTAGTTTGACTACTGATGACAGGAAAATCAGTCTTGTCATCACTCTGTAGGGCTGTTCAGAGAATGCACATCACAGAGGATTGGCCCTCAGACAGCACAACAGTGGCTGTGTTGAAAAGATCATCTTTATACCGCATTATGCGTCTAAACGTTTTTGATTTCCTTCGATTAAATCTTAATGTTGACATTTGGCCTCATCATTCTGATACCAGTTCAACCATAAACACTGGTATCATCCAACCCAGGGTTACACCGCGATAGAGGACCTCCTCTCCTCTGGCGCCAGGTTATCTGAAGCTCACGGTGGGTTCAGTTTGATGAGTCTGACATGACATCCGTCAATCAGCATATTCTGATACACTGATGTGTTAACTCGAGTGTCCATCAACGTCGTCTTGGTAACCTTGACTGTTCCTCATCCATCTGTGCCTCCCCGCAGGCTTCTGTCATTCTGAGGAGCTTGGAAGTGTCGCTGGATCTACTACATCATGTAGTCATGAATTATCGTTCAGTGAATTAAGAGAGTGTGTGTGTGTGTGTGTGTGTGTGTGTGTGTGTGTGTGTGTGTGTGTGTGAGTGTGTTTAAGGCAGTGTTACCTCTCAAAGCACCAGGGCGAATCTGTAACCATACAATGAGAAATGTATTTTACGAGATACAGAGACTCACAAATCAAGACCTGCAGAAACAAAATACCTGCTAATGGGCGCTATATTCCTGCAGTAACAGCATACACGCTAGGGGGCGCTATTCTTACTGTACCAACATACCCGCTAGGGGGTGCTATAGTCCTGCAGTATCGATATATCCTCTAGGGGCGCTTTATTCCTGCAGTACCACCATACCTGCTAGGGGGCGCTACAGTCCTGCAGTACCATCATATTCGCTGGACGCGCTAGTCCTCCAGTTCCACCATACCCGCTAGGGGGCGCTATAGTCCTGACGTACCACCATATCCGCTAGGGGGCGCTATAGTCATGCATTACCAGCATACCTGCTAGGTGGCGCCACATACCGCCTACCAAACAACGTCTTCCCTCCGTCGGAGCTGAGGGGGATAAAGATCCAAGACGAATTGTTGGAAGGTCAGACCATTTTTAACATCAATTATTCATGTTTCAGATATATTAAAAGATGGAAAAGGTTACAGTATATCACGTGACCACGGTCTTCAGTTTATACTGCGACTCAGATGGGGGCAAAATCAAAACAGATCATTCATCATTGTAAACATGAGCTTTTTTTGATTGTAATTCCACACATTTCAAATGAATACAATGAAACCTAGTTTGTGTTAAATGATTATTTTAACACACGCAAGAAAAACAGAACATACAAGAGTTAGGTGAACTCTACTTTATTTAAATTAAATCATTTTAATATTTACCAAAAACACTAAACCCATTCGTCATAATTCAACCTCATTAATATAGGCTATGCTAAGGTGGCGGGAGGATGGAAATGGAAGAAGGATTTTAGGCAGTCTATGCAGGAACGAAGAAAGCATATGTAGGAATGGTTGTAAACTGAAGTAAAGGCACATAGAGCCACGGACATGGGGACAGAGAGAGACAGAGACAGAGAGAGAGACACAGAGAGACAGAGACAGAGAGACAGAGACAGAGCAAGAGAGTGAGACACCATGGTCCTGGAGCCACAGACGATAGAGAGAGAGACAGAGACAGAGACAGGGTGAGAGAGAGAGAGACACACGGTCATTGAGCCACAGACAGAGCGAGAGCGAGAGTGAGAGAGTCACCACGGTCATAGAGCCACACAGGGACAGACAGTCACAGACTACAGATATCAGTTAGATTTTTTACCGTTTCCTCTCGTTGAAGCAACTTTTTAATCACTTTTTACTTTTTTTCGTATTTTTGACATTTTTTTATCTATTTTTGTAGGAATGTTAAGATAATTTGTGCAGAAGACAGATACTCTATATGCATGTTGAATCATGCACAACAATATCCGGTTGGACTATGAATGACAAAGTATGTAAACAATATTAAAAAAAGCACTTTCCGATAATATTCCATGTCCATGCCTGTGCATCCGTTTTAAAAATAAGTTTTATGCGATTAAAAGTTTAATAATTTGCACATCAGATTTTTTCTAAAGTAAAACAAATGCATTTATATAAAACAGTTTTCCTGTGCCTCAACTAGTAATTGAAAATAAAAAAGGGAGGGAAGAAAACAGCTAAAATACAAAAACAAAATCTTGATTCGAGGTCAAGGCCCAGAGCTAACATACGAGCGACTGGATCAGCCATCGATCTGAAGTCTTGTTTTGTTTCCTTTCAGTCTTTTAGGCGTCTTTACAAAAAGCAGATCAAAGCAGAGATTGTGGTTTGATAGTGCAGTCATTCATGTGTTCATCTCGTCACTGGAGCCTCACGGACCTAACAGAAGAGAGACACATACAACCATTACTTCAGAGGAGAGACAGATTCCACCACCACTTTAGAGGAGAAACACATACAACCATGAGGAGGGACACATTCAACCATCACTTCAGAGGAGAGACACATGCAATCATGAGGAGAGACACATTCAACCATCACTTCAGAGGAGAGACACATGCAACCATGAGGAGAGACAGATTCAACCATCACTTCAGAGGAGAGACACATGCAACCATGAGGAGAGACACATTCAACCATCACTTCAGAGGAGAGACACATGCAACCATGAGGAGAGACACATTCAACCATCACTTCAGAGGAGAGACACATGCAACCATGAGGAGAGACACATTCAACCATCACTTCACCAGCTCAGAGTCTGGGCCGGACACCAGAAGAGAAAGGGGCGGAGTCATGTCTTGATTGGTCATAAATAAATAATAAAGTTACAATAAAGTCATTCACTGAGTGAAGCTTTAGAAGAGGATTTGAATAAACGTAATTCTGCGATGGACAGGCTAAACGGTTTTGATTTGAAACCTTTACAGACACTTCTTCTAATAACATTTGTCTTTGGACAGGATGTTCGGGCTTGAGTTACCTCCAGGAAAGTCTACCATTGCTGGCCCATTTGTATTGGACGTCAGCCAATGAGAGCTTACTGATCCCTGCCTCTAGACCAACCAGTCAAAACCCTCACGTCTTTCGTCGTTTGAAACAACGTCACACTAACCCTCACTCTCACCCTATAGAGTGAGGTTTAGTCACTCACCTCAGAAGAGGCCGCAGTCCTTGAGGTTGTTCTTGATGATGACGTCGGTGACGGCGTCAAACACAAACTGCACGTTCTTGGTGTCGGTGGCGCAGGTGAAGTGGGAGTAGATCTCCTTGGTGTCCTTCTTCTTGTTCAGGTCCTCGAACTTGGTCTGGATGTAGGCCTGCGCCTCCTCGTACTTGTTGGGGCCTGGAGGGTTTGGGAGGGGAGGAGATCTGAGAAGGGGCTTCAAACCATCAGACCGAATCTCTGACTGCACGGTCAGGACTCTCCAGCGGAGACACTCGTCCCTAAGGTGACCCCAACGTAGACAACGAGGTCCGGGGCGAACCAAAGGTTTAGAGAAACAAGGTGTGAGTAGGTCTACCGCTATACGTTGGGGTAGGAGGAGGGTGAGTAGGCCTACCGCTGTACTACAGGGTGATAGAGGGTGAGTAGGCCTACCGCTATATGTTGGGGTAGGAGGAGGGTGAGTAGGCCTACCGCTGTACTACAGGGTGATAGAGGGTGAGTAGACCTACCGCTGTACTACAGGGTGATAGAGGGTGAGTAGGCCTACCGCTGTACTACAGGGTGATAGAGGGTGAGTAGGCCTACCACTGTACTACAGGGTGATAGAGGATGAGTAGGCCTACCACTGTACTACAGGGTAGGAGGGTGAGTAGGCCTACTGCTGTACTATGGGTGATAGAGGGTGAGTAGGCCTACCGCTGTACTACAGGGTGATAGATGGTGAGTAGGCCTGCCGCTGTACTACGGGGTAGGAGGGTGAGTAGGCCTACCGCTGTACTACAGGGTGATAGAGGGTGAGTAGGCCTACCGCTGTACTACAGGGTGATAGAGGGTGAGTAGGCCTACCGCTGTACTACAGGGTGATAGAGGGTGAGTAGGCCTACCGTTGTACTCGGGGAAGCAGATGGTGAGCGGGCTATGGGCGATCTTCTCCTCAAACAGGTCCTTCTTGTTGAGGAACAGGATGATGGAGGTCTCTGTGAACCACTTGTTGTTGCAGATGGAGTCAAACAGCTTCATGCTCTCGTGCATCCGGTTCTGGAGGCCAGGGAACACGTAATGCAGAGATTAGAACCAAGAACAGAGGGAGAATGAACTCTGGGCCATCACCATGGCAATGGGAGGGTACACCACACACACACACACACACACACACACACACACACACACACACACACACACAGATATACAATACCGTTCAAAAGTTTGGGTCGCTTGGGAATGTTCTTATTTTTTAAGGAAAAGCAGTTTTTCTCAATGAAGATACAATTAAATCAATCAGAAATACAGTCTAGACATTTTTTATTTGGTAAATGACTATTCTAGCTGGAAACAGCTGATTTTTTAATGGTATATCGAAATAGGTGGACAGATGCCCATTTCCAGCCACAATCAGTCCTGTGTTCTAATGGTGCACTATTTAGCTGATCGTGTTAGAAGGCTAATTTATGATTAGAAAACCCTTGTGCAATTATGTGAGCACAGCTGAAAACTGTTGAATCAACGAGTTTTCATGGATAACATTAAATTGTCTGGCTGACCCCAAACTTTTGAATGGTAGTGTGTATATATATATATATATATATATATATATTAGGCCTGATAAAATTAGCGCGATAATAACACATTAACGCAATATATTTTTCATGATTTGACAGCCCTAGTATGTACTGTATATAGATATGAATGCATACGCATCTATGTATATATATATATATAAGTATTTGTATGCATATATGTATGTTTATATCCATAGAGACATGATCCTGAGGCCTCACCATCTCCTCGTCCTCCGCCAGCACCAGGTCGTACGCGCTCATGGCCACGCAGAAGATGATGGCGGTCACGCCCTCGAAGCAGTGGATCCACTTCTTCCTCTCCGACCGCTGGCCGCCCACGTCAAACATCCTGCACACAGCAGGCAGCGGAACGCTCAGTAAGGAAGCACCCGGGGGCCATCCGCCACGGGGCTGACTGGCTGCCTGGCTGACTGACTGACTGTTACCACGGGTGTTACCACCGGTTGCTGTGGTAAGAGCTTGAAGGCTTGTCCACGAGCATTCATGAAGACAGAGAGATGTTCAAGGCTAGAGGATGTGATCCAGATGAAGGAAGCCTTTTAACTCATCCCCCTCCAAGCTGACGTGATCAGGCCCCTCATTCTCAGAAGCCTGTTGATGGTTCAATGATTCAACTTAATGGAGGAAAGAAGAGCTTCCTCGTATTGACATGGGCATGCGGTCGTCCTGGTGTTAGAGTCACAGTGTCTCACTAGAACTCTCTGTCCTGGTGCTAGCCTCAGTGTCTCACTAGAACTCTCTCTGTCCTGGTGTTAGAGTCACAGTGTCTCACTAGGACTCTCTGTCCTGGTGTTAGCCTCACAGTGTCTCACTAGAACTCTCTGTCCTGGTGTTAGAGTCACAGTGTCTCACTAGGACTCTCTGTCCTGGTGTTAGCCTCACAGTGTCTCACTAGGACTCTCTGTCCTGGTGTTAGAGTCACAGTGTCTCACTAGGACTCTCTGTCCTGGTGTAAGCCCCACAGTGTCTCACTAGGACTCTCTGTCCTGGTGTAAGCCCCACAGTGTCTCACTAGGACTCTCTGTCCTGGTGTTAGCATCACAGTGTCTCACTAGGACTCTCTGTCCTGATGTTAGCTAAACAGTGTCTCACTAGGACTCTCTGACACTCGTATCATGAGAGGAGGCATCGATATCCTCACGTTCATGACAGAAGCAAATCAATAAGAACCAAAGTGAAAGCACCAGAAGAGACAGACAACAGCCTTCTGATTCCCTGAAGGACCGTAAGAGAGTGGGGGAAAGGCCCTCATGTCTGGAGACGAGGACTCACTTGAAGTGCAGGTCCTTGAAGGTAAAGTGTGTCTCCACGATGCCAGTGGTCTTCACCCGGGTCCTCAGCACGTCCTGCTGGGTGGGGATGTAATCCCCCTTGCCTATTCTCTCCAGGTCGTTCAGGTAACTGTCCGGACACAAACAGACACACACACACACACACACACACACACACACACACACACACACACACACAAACACACACACACACTTAACCATCAGGGTTACCATCAGGTGCATATGTAGTGCATACAGGTCGACAAGGTCATGAAGGAGGTAGCTGTAGAGGTGTTGGATCCACCTGGACCCACCTGGGCCCACCCTGGCCCAGGGTCTGATCCACCACCTCTACAGCTACCTGGGAGCTAGCCCCCAGGTCTCCCCCCGGTCGGGACCAGACTGGAGGCGAGGCTGGACCAGAGACTGGTGGAGGTGGGGGACAGAGGGGGAGGTGGGGGACAGACAGAGGGGGAGGGACAGAGGGGGGAGGTGGGAGACAGAAGGGGAGGTTGGGGACAGAGGGGGAGGTGGGGGACAGAGGGGGAGGTGTGTGGGGGACAGACAGAGGGGGAGGGACAGAGGGGGAGGTGAGGGGAGGGACAGACGGGGAGGTGGGAGACAGAGGGGGGACAGAAGGGGAGGTGTGTGGGGGACAGACAGAGGGGGAGGGACAGAGGGGGAGGTGAGGGGAGGGACAGACGGGGAGGTGGGAGACAGAGGGGGGACAGAAGGGGAGGTTGGGGACAGAGGGGGAGGTTGGGGACAGAGGGGGAGGTTGGGGACAGAGGGGGAGGTTGGGGACAGAGGGGGAGGTTGGGGACAGAGGGGGAGGTTGGGGACAGAGGGGGAGGTGGGGGACAGAAGGGGAGGTGGGAGACAGAGGGGGAGACAGAGGGGGAGGTGGGAGACAGAGGGGGAGACAGAGGGGGAGGTGGGAGACAGAGGGGGAGGTTGGGGACAGAGGGGGAGGTGGGGGACAGAGGGGGAGGTGGGAGACAGAGGGGGAGGTGGGGGGGAGACTCACTAGGCGGCGGAGTCGTTGAGCTGGTACTCGCGGGCGCGGGTGAAGCAGCCCTGCACGCCCCCGTCGGCCCACAGCCGCTGGATGACGAGGGAGAGCTCCTCCGGGAGGAGCCCCTGCTCCTCGGCCCCCGAGGAGAGGGAGAAGAGCTGCCGGGCGTCGTCCTACACACACACACACACACACACACACACACACACACACACACACACACACACACACACACACACTCTGAGGTTAGGGCTAATGTGGGGGTCACCTGGGTATGATGAATGATGTGATATGAGGTTGAGTATGGGCTTCAGCAATCCCCCCCCCCCGGGGTCCCATGACGTCTTCTATATGGATTAAGGTTTGCTTTGATGAAAAACACCAATCTAATCCTCCCTGGTGTGTGTGTGTGTTTATGCGTCAGGTCTGTGTGTGTGTGTGTGTGTGTGTGTGTGTGTGTGTGCATCAGATGTGCGTGTGTGCATCAGGTCTGTGTGTATGTGTGCATCAAGTGTCTATCAGGTGTAAGTGTGTATTTCAGGTGTGAGTATGTGTGTATCAGGTGTGTATTGCGTGTGTATCAGTTGTGCTTGCGTGTCTATCAGGTGTGTGTGTGTGTGTATGTGTGTTTATCAGGTCTGTGTGTTTGTGCGTATCAGGTCTCTGTGTGTGTGTATTTGTGTGTGCGTGTGTGCATATCAGGTGTGTGTGTGTGTATGTGTGTGCCTGTGTGTATGTGTGTTTATCAGGTCGGTGTGTTTGTGCGTATCAGGTCTGTGTGTTTGTGTGTATCAGGTCTCTGTGTGTGTGTATGTATCGTGTGTGTGTGTGTGTGTGTATTTGTGTGTGCGCGTGTGCATATCAGGTGTGTGTGTGTGTGTGTGTCAGGTCTGTCTGCCTGCCTTCCTTCCTGTGTGCGTGTGTGTTACCCACCACCCTGGCCTCGTCCTCGTAGCTGATCTTCAGGTTGCCCATAGCCTTGATGATGGCCATGATGGACTGGATGGTGTTGCTGTAGACCACCGCGCGGTACTGCTTGCACTCGTCTTCTGAGTAGCCGTCTTCATGGATGATCCTGAGAGGAAACCGGTTCATCAGAGACGCGATCTGAGAGAGGATCTCTCTGATGGACGCACACTGGAACACTATTCCACTGGATGGAGGTTCTTGTTCTTTATGAAGCTTTTAGACCTCCTTCCTTGCAGGACGATTTATAAAACATTCTTAATTAATACAGATCCATTCATGGCTCCTCATTAGCATCTATTGCATGGATAGCATCACATAACAACATGTCTGCGAGTGAATGGACAGTCAAACAGACGGACAGGCTTTAGAGCCTAAAGAGATGAAGAGCGATTGATTGTAGAGAGTGGAGAGCGGTCTTACTGAACCCTACAGCCTCTCTGGGAATAAGACCAGAGCGGATTAAACCGACACAACCCTTCTGTAGTCCAGGAGAACCTTTAATCTCACATCACATCAGGCTCTTGGTGGACTGTCTCAAGATAAGCTCTGGGATTGGACTGCTAACGGGAAACCAAACACCAGCAGGCTGAGGTGCACTGATGTTCACGGAGTGATTAAGCTATTGATTGAAATGCATGGCAAAGGCATTTCTAATGACTGGAAGCATTATGCTCATTCATTTATGCATACATGCATACTCTGCTCTCCCATTACCGGCCAACAAAGCATGCTTCTGGACTTATGGAAGAAGCCTCGTTGTTGTCAAACAAAATAGTATAATATAGTTGGAGTTGCAATGAGAGTAGTATTGACCTCCAGGATTGTCCTAATGGTGTTTTTATGTAGCTCTTCCCTGTTGAAGTGCATGCTGCGTTGGATTCTCTTCAGTTTGATGTCAAATGAGTTGAAAACACAGCCAGCCACAGGGTCCTGCCCAGCGAGCTGGCAGAGGCCATATGAATATTTCATTCTTCTCCCTCGGCCTGGATTTGAAATATTACTTCCAAGTCCACTTTCTGCCAGAAGGGATTCTACTCAGCGAATCACAAAGAGGGCCAAGATGGGATTGAACGCTAGCACATTGTTGTAGCTGTGTGTGTGTGTGCGTGCGTGCGTGCGTGCATGCGTGCGTGCGTGCGTGTGTGTGTGTGTGTGTATGTTTTACAGTTTATTTAGAATTATATTAGAGCCTTGATTTGGTGATTTGTGTTGTGGCTTTGAGCTGAGAAGCGCTTTGCAAAGACGTCAGAACCAGCAGTCTTTTACCTTATCTAGTCTGTTAAGGCTTGGTCAAACCACACTCAATTAAACAAAAGAAGGCTTGAAAGACCCTGGTCTCTCCGTCTCCAGTACATTCCCCCTGGTCCGGTGCGGTGGTATTTCATGAAACCATAACCCCTGAACCCCAAAGTCCCCCGCACTGCCGCACTACAGCATCCTCTCAAATGTTCTCTACAGTATAATATGGTAATTCAAATGTTCTCTACAGTATAATATGGTAATTCAAATGTTCTCTACTGTATAATATGGTAATTCAAATGTTCTCTACTGTATAATATGGTAATTCAAATGTTCTCCACAGTATAATATGGTAATTCAAATGTTCTCTACTGTATAATATGGTAATTCAAATGTTCTCCACAGTATAATATGGTAATACAAATGTTCTCTACTGTATAATATGGTAATTCAAATGTTCTCTTCTGTATAATATGGTAATTCAAATGTTCTCTACTGTATAATATGGTAAATCAAATGTTCTCTACATTATAATATGGTAATTCAAATGTTCTCTACTGTATAATATGGTAAATCAAATGTTCTCTACAGTATAATATGGTAATTCAAATGTTCTATGATCTATAATATGGTAATTCAAATGTTCTCTACTGTATAATATGGTAAATCAAACTGCCTCTATTCGCCACTGTATAATACGGTAGATCAAATGTTCTCTACAGTATAATATGGTAAATCAAATGTTCTCTACTGTTTAATATGGTAAATCAAACAGCCTCTATTCTCTACAGTATAATATGATTCATCAATTGTTCTCTACAGTATAATATAGGGTAAATCCAACGTTCTCTTCAGTATAATATGGTAAATCAAATGTTCTCTTCAGTATAATATGGTAAATCCAACAGCCTGTTTATTCTACGGTGTAATAGGGTAACTCAGATAGCCTTTATTCAGAGCAGACCCAGGGCCTAGTCGCACTGAATACGTTATCTGGCCAAGGAGTATCTAATGGCCTTAAAGGGGTTCAATACAGTGAGAGAGGGAAGCAGAGAGCCAGAGGGACCTTACATGCTCTCAGGCTTGATTGGACACTAATCCTACAGGGAGTGGTACTCACTAAAGCCAACATCAACACACTTCATCCCTCAGACCTCTACTCCCTTATTTAGGGTCAAATCTGACCCCAACACTTGGAGCCTTCATTGTAACAATATACAAGAACGCTTCTGCTGTCAACAATCCTTCCTGAAGATTTAAACTGCATGAAATGAAGATAAGATTGTTATACTGAAACTATGTTTCAGTATAACAATGGTGTGTTGGCAATGGTGTTATGCTGAAACTATGTTTCAGTATAACAACTATGCTAACTATGTTTGTAACTAACTATGTTTCAGTATAACAACCCAGATCAACCCTCCCCTCCTGCCCAGACCGTTTGATGCCTCCTCCTGGAAGGGCCCTCCGGGCACTAGAGGCCCTCTGAGTGTGCACTAGAGGCCCAGGCTTCATGTGAGGCCCTCCGGGCACTAGAGGCCCTCTGAGTGTGCACTAGAGGCCCAGGCTTCATGTGAGGCCCTCCGGGCACTAGAGGCCCTCCGGGCACTAGAGGCCCTCTAAGTGTGCACTAGAGGCCCAGTCTTCATGTGAGGCCCTCCGGGCACTAGAGGCCCTCTAAGTGTGCACTAGAGGCCCAGGCTTCATGTGAGGCCCTCTATTTGAGGCCCTCTGTGCACTGGAGGACCTCTGGACACTAGAGGCACATGTTGGTACTGCACTCGGACTGCCTAAAGTACATGTTGGGGGACTGCACTAGGACTATACATAGTACATGTTAGTGCTGCAATAGGACTACCTATAGTACATGTTAGTACTGCGCTAGGAATATTTATAGTACATGTTAGTGCTGCACTAGGACTACCTATAGTACATGTTAATACTGAACTAGGAATACCAATAGTACATGTTCGTACTGTATAAGGACTACCTATAGTACATGTTGGTACTGCACTAGGACTAGACATAGTACATGTTTGTACTGCACAAGGACTACCCATACTACATGTTGGCGGACTGCACCAACTGTGCTGTGCTCAATAAAGGAGATTTAGTGGGTATTGAACACTAACAGCCATCTCATCCATGGCCGACACTGAGCCAAGTGCCGCGTTAGTTTCCATCCTCCGTCGTCAAGCGGAGAGCGAATGATGAAATCTCCCATGAATTGTGTTGGCAGGAACATTTGCGCCGTGTTGTAATATGGTCCTGGTTTACCAGGCAGGAAGAGCGATGACACACACACACACACACACACACACACACCACGCTGCGGCGTTACTCACTTCATCTGCTTCACAATGGTGCTCTTCCCTGACTCGCCAGCGCCTGCAGAGGAGGGAAAAACAGGTTAAAAATACACTCCCGTTGGCTGAGGAACGTAAACATCTCAAACATCTGGAGGCTTCAGCTACCCCCCCGCCACTCGCCTCAGCTGTCTGTCCCATTTCCTTACTGACCTCCCTCCTCCTCCCTCCCTCCCTCCCTCCCTCCCTCGTCCCCTCCCTCCCTCCCTCCCTCCCTCGTCCGCTCCCTCCCTCCCTCGTCCGCTCCCTCCCTCCCTCCCTCGTCCGCTCCCTCCCTCCCTCCCTCCCTCGTCCGCTCCCTCCCTCCCTCCCTCCCTCCCTCGTCCGCTCCCTCCCTCCCTCCCTCGTCCGCTCCCTCCCTCCCTCCCTCGTCCGCTCCCTCCCTCCCTCCCTCCCTCCCTCGTCCGCTCCCTACCTCCCTCCCTCCCTCCCTCCCCCCCTCACTCCCTCCCTCCCTCCCTCCCCCCCTCCCCCTCCTCCATCTGCTGCTGATGTAATCTCTAGCCCAGTGCTCCTCCAGGCTGGTTTCACTGCGTCATGCACCCTCTCCCTTTTTTTCCGATATGCATAATGCCACAGCGGTACCAGTGCAGCCCCCCCCCACTCAGAGAAGAAAGACTCACACACACACACACACACACACACACACACACACACACACACACAGTCACACACAGTCACACACACCAGGGTAGGTCTATGGAGAATATAACCCTTACCACTGTGGCCTGCTCCTCAACTTTTAACTTTTACGTTTACCCCATAATGACCCTATAATGACCCCATACTGACCCCAGGCTGACCCTATAATGACCTCAGGCCTTACCTCTAAAGACTTCATACTGACCCTATACTGACCCCATGCTGACCCCACACTGACCCCACTCAGGATACAGGAGTTCAGCGTGGTTGAAGGCGCACTACAGAACACCCTGCCTTGGCATATCCAGCGCAGTGCTTCTCCATTCCCCGTTCAATGATTCACCTTTTTCTGGTCTGACGTCACCCATGCTTGTGTCTAATCTGTGGTTACAGTGCAGCTCCACGCTGACGACAGAATCCGCGCTGACCGTAGACGCACACACACACACACACACACACACAGACACACACACACACACCGCGAGCCAAACACTTTACTGCTTTAAATCAGGTGGCTTACGCAGCTGGTATTTAATATTTGGCAATGGTGTTTTGTGCCCACCAACACACCCACACACATGCTGAACCTAATTTATGATTGGCTTGTGTGAAACAAAAGGAACTGAAGCAAAGAGAAGCGAAAGCAGGGCGAGAAGGGAGAAGAGGGCCCAGTCCCATTTCTCTCCTCTTAACGAGAATACTTGCTTTGACTGCCCTTAGCTGCAAGTCAGCTACAGAGCGGTCAAGGAATGATTTTAAGGGAAAAACAGCACTCCCCCTTTCTCCCTAAATTATCTGGACACTCTACCCCTTCGCGGGAATGCACAAAATCCAGGGTTAGTGTCAATTCTAGGGGAAGGGGGAGAATTGGGACAAGGCCGAAGTCTCTCTTGTAAACACTCCTTAAGGGGCACCTGGTCCCTAGCAAGGGACCCACAGACTGGGTGGCTGCAGTCCGACTGAACGGTAACAACGTGTTAATATCGCCCCGGTAACAGAGTTAACGTTCCCCCCCCCCCCCCCCCGGTTACCACAGCATCAAGGATCAGAACAGTAATGTCGGGAACGCCAGGCGGGGGACTAATGACCTCTAAGACTCTCCATCACCCACCGGTTTAAAGGCATTCACCTACACACACACACACACACACACACACACACACACACACACACACACACACACACACACACACACACACACACACACACACACACACATACAGCGTGTGATCCAGCTAATTGAAGACAAGCAGAGTAAATGCATCCCTTGGGGTCCTATAATAACTAAAGGGCTGTGTTGTTGCCCCCGGCAGCAGAGCTCCTGTTGATCTACCAGGGGAGCTGAACTGCTCCGCAGGAGGACACCTGGTTCAGCTGTGGGGCTCAGAGGAGAGCAATTAGGAAGCTTTGTTTAGTATCAACATCACCACGCCCGTCCCTCTGGGAATAACAGAGGAGATACAATTTGCCTATCAGGCGGCCGGGGGGAATGAACAGTCAGGGTTCTGTAAAGTGAGCAGACAGCAGCATGCAGGTTACCGGTGAGCAGAGAGTCAGGGTTCTGTTCAGTGAGCAGACAGTAATGGTTAAGATATCTAGCGATTAACTATTATCAATCTGTGCTTAACCAGTTACCCTAACCAGGGAGGGGGATCTGACCCTGAAGCCATCCATCCATCATAACCCTAACTAGGGAGGGGATCTGACCATAGAGCCATCCATAATAACCCTAACCAGGGAGGCGATCTGGCCCTACAGCCATCCATCATAACCCTAACTAGGGAGGGGATCTGACCCTAGAGCCATCCATAATAACCCCAACCAGGGAGGGGATTTGACCCTAGAGCCATCCGTCATAACACTAACCAGCGAGATGTTTTGCATGCATGCACATTTTCTAGTGTAGCCTTATTGTGCTTTTTTGATGATATTTGCGTGACTGACTCAGCCTTTATCTCCATGTTTTGGAGCATAGCCTTGTCAGAAAAACATTGAGAATAAAGTGAATCTCGATGAGTGGTAACTTCGGTTCACTCCTTGGCCAGCGGCTGCCTACTCAGACTAATGAGTGCTTTAAGTAATGAGACTTCAGCGTTCTCTTCCTTTCTTCAGAAAACGGGCCAGGTTCCCTCGCAGGATCCCGGGCCCTGGCAGCCATCTTGCTAATAGTATGTTACTCACTAGAGATCAGCTGGCAGCCATTTCACGACCTGTAAGGCTGGGCTGTAATTCATGTTATCCTCACCTCCCCGCAGTGGCACTGTGACCACAGCTACACATCTCAACAGGAAGACGGGGGAGAAGAAAGACCATTTTGTAGACTTAACCATACTCATATATGATGAATCCTGTTTATATTGAGGAGATAGATTTGTTGATCAGAATATGATGAATCATTTTCATATTCAGGAGATCGATTTATGGATCAGAATGATTAATCCTGCTCATTTGAGGAGATAGATTGATTGATCAGAATGATGAATCCTGCTCATATTGAGACAGATTAATGGATTAGATTATGATTAATCCTGCTCATATTGAGGAGATAGATTAATGGATTAGATTATGATTAATCGTGCTCATATTGAGGAGATCGATTTAAGGATCAGAATGATGAATCCTGCTCATATTGAGTAGAAAGCCCTTCAGGCAGACCGTGAGGACGTGCTGATCTAGAAGACAAATATCAGCTAGCGTCGGCCAACCGATCAGCCAAATGACGGTTAGGTAGGTGAGCGGCGTCGCCTCCTCGTGGCTCTCCCTCTAGTCTGCCCTTACCGGATCAGGACCATTAAAACACCCCGCTCTCTCTGCCATGCAGCTGGCCGGCGGGACGTGGGGGGAGAATGGTGTGTGTGTTTTTGACTAAGTGTTTTTCATTCTGGCCCGGTCTGAGAGTGAGGGAGCCACAAAGACCACAGTGTGCAGACCCCCCCAAATCCCCAGCCCCCCCACGGACACAGGCCCACCACTGTTTACCCTTCAGCCTGCTCCAAGACAACACCGGACCCCCCGGCCTCCACAAGATGTAGAGGCTGTGAGGCCCGCTGCTCTAGACCACTGAGCATGGAGCGGTGGTGCTGGAGACTGGTAGGGGCTGGAGACAGGTACGGGCTTGAGGCAGGTACGGGCTGGAGAGAGGTACGGGCTGGAGACAGGTACGGGCTGGAGACAGGTACGGGTTGGAGACAGGTACGGGCTGGAGAGAAGTACGGGCTGGAGACAGGTACGGGCTGGAGAGGGGTACGGGCTGGAGACAGGTACGGGCTGGAGAGAGGTACGGGCTGGAGACAGGTAGGGCAGGGAGGTGGGCTGGTGTATCCTCCTTCAGAGTAGGAGGATTCGTTAAGCAGCTCTAAAGGAAGTTCAGATAAGAAGCTCTGAGGAGTCGTAATGTCAGAAAGAGGATCAGTCCAGCTTTAAGTTCCCTTCACATATCAAGTGGACTTTCCCTGCCAGCCTTCAATTCTTTAAAAACTGCCTTTTCAGAAAATGCATATTTGGCAGCAACTTCAATGTGAGGCTCCTTCTGAAATGGTTCTTGGCTAAACTTGACATGTTTATGTCCAAGCTGCTTAGTTATGCTCATTCTGCACGCCATTTAGCAAGCCAACAACTACTATATCAACAACTATCATTCAGAAAGGGCGACACAGAGACACGCTCCACACATCTTACGAACATCTAATGAAGAGGTTGTAAAACAAGCCCAGAGATGTGGACTCGAGTCACATGACTTGGACTCAAGTCATTATTTTGATGACTTCAGGCTCGACCTGACAAAATTACGCATGACTTGCGACTCGACTTAGACTTGACTGCTTTTGACTTGAGACTTGACTCGGACTTTGCCTCTTTGACTTGTAATGACTCGACATGTCTTGAGTCAAAAACATTTGTTTTAGATAGCTAAAATATTTCCCGCCTGGAGGGCTAGACACCCAAGACGCATTCACTTCCGAGAAGATGAAAAAAAAAACAGCGAGCGAAGACAAATCTACACCTGTATCTTCAATAATATCAAAACGAAATTTCGATATCATTTATACTTTAGTCAGAATAACAGTTTTAGTTTCATATCGGCTGCGTTTTGAGTTGGTCCCGTTGAAGCCGTCTGGCCAGCCTCTGACACGTAAGACATCGTAACTAAATCATTTTTCAACCGTTTACCTTCGTTCAAAAAATTTCACAAATCTACACACTCGTATCTTCAATAATATCTAAACGGAATTTCGATATAATTTATGCTTTCTTCAGAATCACAGTTTAAGTTGCATATCGGCTTCGTTTCAGTTGTTCTCATTGATTTACGTTGACGCTAGAGCGTGAAGACGTTCAGCAGTGTTGCCAGATTGGGCGGGTTTTTACCGCCCTATTGGGCTACATTTTGAGGACGTTCAGGCAGTGTTGCCAGATTGGGCGTTTTTTCCCACCCTATTTGGCTACTTTTAATCACGCACCGGCTACGCTATTCTCTTAAAGAGAATACCATTACTACCATTACTACTACTACCATTAGTACTATAAATTCAGCTACTACTACTACTTCAGCTATTACTACTACTTCATCTACTACTACTACTATTACTACTTTAGCTACTACTATTACTACAGCTACTACTACTACTTCTTCAGCTACTACTACTACTACATCAGCTACTACTACTACTACTACTTCAGCTTCTTCTACTGAAGACACAGGCGGGTAGTAAGGACAATTTCCTTAAGGAAAGTTGTGGCATACTGTAACTGACATCCACTCAAGCAGTCCTTTCAGGCATCCATACATAGCTCATATGCCACACACGCCAAGGCACAGCTTTACCAACTTTAGGGTCACAGTGGTGCCTTCCGTAGCCTACTAATACAATTCAAACCAACCGTCCATTCTCACTTCTCCTCTGAAACAAAATAAGATTTCGGCACATGCCCATATCATCATATGATCATATCAACACATTTGAAGACAGAAACAATGAACATATTATAACTGTATTGATAAGAAATGACACTGTACATTAGAGTGTAATGTTGAAATTATGATCAATAGCCTAAAAATGACATTAAGTAAAAAATACATGGTGAATTGTTCAGGACTTGAAAAAGTTTGGGACTTGGACTTGGACTCGACTTGGCTTTGGTGTGACTTTGACTTGGACTCGACTTGCCTTTCCCTGTCTTAACTTGGGACTCGACTCGGACTTGACTGCTAAGACTTGGGACTTACTTTAGACTTGCCAAACCGTGACTTTGTTCCATCTCTGGTTAAGCCCACTATTGACCTCTGTGAAGGCGTGCACCTTGTGTGAAGCTAGTTGTCATGGAAGCGGGACGTTGAACGACAGAGCTCCTATCAGATGGAGAATTTTTTTTTTTACGAACGATCTAATGAAGAGGTTGTAAAACAACCTCATGCCGTTAAGCCCACTATTGACCTCTGTGAAGGCGTGCACCTTGTGTGAAGCTAGTTGTCATGGAAGCGGGACGTTGAACGACAGAGCTCCTATCAGATGGAGATAAAAAACGAAAGCCGAGAGCAGGAAGCAGAACGGCGGGGGGGCTGGGAGTCCAGCTGTCAGTACACATCATGTGCTGCACTACATATATGCTGCGGTTCTCCTACATAGTACATGTTCACTGGAGCAAACACATTAAACTCAAGCTCACCCAGTGGAGCGCTCTTACAGTGATACAATAATCAACGTTTGTTCCTCCATAAAAAATGCATGATTTCCATAAGACCATGATGGATGTATTCCAACCAACATTTGTAAACCTTTAGATATATCTCCACATTCATAAGCAGTGACCGTATCGAAGCTAGAGGACTTCAGTAGGGTATTAAAGGCATAAAACTCAAACACCGATATCACGTAAAGATGAAAGTTCACACTCATTCTAAAAGTATTCGCCAGGAGGCACCTTGGGGCAACTCCCCCCTGGGGACAGACCCCCTAGGGCCCCTCCCTCAGGGGACAGACCCCGTGTCTCCAAGGTCAGCCAGGTGATGGGGCCTGAGAGAGCGAGGGGGGGTGTGTGGAGAAAGAGATGACCAGAGAAGGTCACCAGGGTAGAGAAGGACAGCATCAACACACACGCTCACACACTCATGAACAACACGGTCCAGATCAATACCTGCCGATGGGGGATAGACTGGACCATTTAGCAGCTCAGCCATCTCAGCCTATTAGAAACATCACTTCACTGGTCCATCTTTGCACTCTGGCAGGTAGAAAGTGGCAGGCTCCTTTTGGACATCGCACACCAATAAGCTCTTATTCCCATTAGCTTTCTCCATTGAGATCATCATCAAAGTCTTCCTCCACACTCCTCCTCCTCCTGCTTATTGCTCCTCCTCCTCCTGCTCCCCCTGCTTTTCCTCCTGCTGCTGCTACTGCTCCTTGTAAGACACATGGGCCACCTCCTTGTGAGACACACATAGAACTTCAAACATACACACACACACACACACACACATACACACACACACACACACACACACACACACCTTGTTTTAAGTCATTAGGAAACATTGAGAGTCTCTAATTGGCCGATGGAAGCAGCTTGTACACACCGCCATCCCCCCCTACTCCTCCAGCCCCCTGCAGAGAGGAGGGGTGTTAGTGTGGACCCCCGCGGTGCAACAACAACCCCAGGTCAGAGACACATGTCAACCACACCAAAATAAGATCAGTTCATAATAGCACAAGAACAGTGACCTTGATTAAAGGATTTCTGTCGGAAGTCGAATCAAACGCGGAAGAGAAAGAAAACTAGAAGGTGGAGCAACACTATGGTGGTAGCAACCAGCATTCCCCCATGCTACTATCAGACAAGTAGCCCCATGCTACTATCCGCCAAGTAGCACCATGCTACCATCCGCCAAGTAGCCCCATGCTACTATCCGCCAAGTAGCCCCATGCTACAATCCAACAAGTAGCCCCATGCTACTACCGACCAAGTAGCCCCATGCTACCCTCCACCAAGTAGCCCCATGCTACCATCCGCCAAGTAGCCCCATGCTACTACCCACCAAGTAGGAAGGAACTGTGGCCCCTCGATAGGAGCCTTTGTGGGAGGTGTTAAGAGGGGATGCAGGGAGACGAAGGTGGGGAAGTTTGATTGCAGAGTGTTAATCGTATGAGACAGGGGTGAGGGACGACCGGGAGGAAGGGGAGGAGGGTGTGAAGAACACCCCGGTGTTAAGAGACCCTGAGGCCGACAGAGAGGAGTGTGACAGTGAAAGAAGGAGAGAAACTATTAAGAGACCGTGAGGCAACAGGAGGTTAGCAGACGGTGAGAGGACAGAACACAGTGTGGAGACCAGGAGGTAGCAGAGACCAGGAGGTACCAGAGGAGACCAGGAGGTACCAGAGACCAGGAGGTACCAGAGGAGACCAGGAGGTACCAGAGGAGACTAGGAGGTAGCAGAGACCAGGAGGTACCAGAGGAGACCAGGAGGTACCAGAGACCAGGAGGTACCAGAGGAGACCAGGAGGTACCAGAGACCAGGAGGTACCAGAGGAGACCAGGAGGTACCAGAGGAGACTAGGAGGAACCAGAGGAGAACAGGAGGTAACAGAGGAGAGCAGGAGGAACCAGACGAGAGCAGGAGATACCAGAGGAGAGCAGGAGGTAGCAGAGGAGGTACCAAACACACACACACAAACACACACACACACACACACCAGATGGAATGGATCCATAATTGATGCTAATAAGATGTGAGTGGGTCAAACACAAGCAAGCCAGAGCGTGTACAGTATGTGTATGTGTGAGTGTATGTGGGAAACAATGGCTAGAATCAGCTTCCAAATTCCCATTTGCTCTATTATCTAAAGTGCCCACACATGCATGTTTCTAATAGAATCAGGCCTGGCACGGCACACCAGCGATATTATCTTTAAATACCAGAGACCCAACACCTCATAAGGACTCGTTTTCCAACAATTAACAGTGGAAATCACTTTGTGTTGATTCAAAAGCCTCTCCATGGGAACCCTTCATCACCATGACCAGTGGTGCTGTTAGCAATAATTGACGGTATTCTTAAAATATCCCTTCAGTAGGTCATCAGATGAGTCATCCTGACATCTTATGTGTTTACATAGGTTCTGGTTCTCCACAGGTTCTCCACAGGTTCTCCACAGGTTCTCAACAGGTTCTCAACAGGTTCTCAACAGGTTCTCCAACAGGTTCTCAACATGTTCTCAACAGATTCTACTCTCCAACAGGGACCCTGCTCTGTGTTAGTCTCTATTCCAACGGACCTGAGGATGGCTTTTGTCGAGAAATCAAGGTTCTGTTCGGGGGCTAGGGCCCATTGACAGGTTGAAGGTGATAGCCTCTCATGGAGGGCAGAACTAGCATTAGCACTAGCCTGAGCATGGGTCCCTGGGACACAGCAGAGATGGTAGTCAGGGGTCAAAGGTCAGGCTGATTTACTATTTGTTTGAGTTGGACAGAAACTGCAAACCAAAGTCATCTTCCAGTAAATGGAAGGAAGAGAGCAAGCCAGTGTTGAGGGGACATCCCCCGGCCAGCCATGGTTCCTGCATGACGTCTCCTGCAGCGCTGATTGTTTTAGCCAGGAAGCCCCACCAAACACTCAGAATAAGCTTTGTCTGCTTCTGGTCTCAGACTTACTTCATTATCAGAGCTCCAATCTCAGTCCTGGAGCTAAATGATCCACGGAGGCCCCTAGCGGTCTGTCCAACCAACCCCCTGGAAGGAGACGTTGTCAAATATGGTTTTAACTAAGGCAGTGGATTAATGGATTCATTTTTCTGAGAATATTAATATTTTAGAGCTGAGCATGAATTAGATAAGGCACCTCGGGGGGTTGAATATGATTTAGGGATTATTCCACCATATCCGTTATCTTCTATTCACCAAGGATTCATTTGCAGTGCACAGTACCACCAGCTAGCATATAAAAGAGTAGGAATGGGCTCTTTTCCTTCTGCTCCATGCGTAAGGTCAGCACCATCAGGTGCTCGCCAGAGAAACGACCTCCCAGTTTTCTGAAGCATGAGCACACACACACGTGCACACACAGAGAGCCCCCAGCATGCGGGATAATGATGTTTTACTGAAGGGTCATCCATCACAGAGCTGCTGGGAGGCTGCCTGCTCCCAGCTCTGCTGTCCCGCCCGTCTGCCTTGAAGTCTGCAGTAGAGACCATGCGATGGCGAGCCGATGTCTGATGGTCAATGTCACCCACCTCATAGGGCCAGGGACTACGGCGATGCCCCATTGGTCACTGTCAAACAACCAGGATGCGTTTGTGACATTGACCAATGGCCTGTGCCCATGGGCTGGCCCTGAAGGAGGGGGCGTGGCTACACAAGATGATGACGTGCTGACAGGCTGAGAGATGAGAAGGACCTCGAGGATAATGAAGAGTCTGGGGTTATTTCTGGATGGACATGGTGCCTGGCCATACTGGACGCTTTGAAGTGGAACACGGCGCCCCACCTGACAGGAAGCAGGAATACGGCGATCCACCTGACAGGAAGTAGGAACACGGCAGCCCGCACGCTGGGCAGAAGCTTTGGAGGGCCACATGAATGGAGAAGAGGTGGGTTCATGTTTACCACAGAAGGAAATACTAGTGCTGTCCGCTAATGAGAAGTCAATAGCAAGCATCTAGCGATGAGGGCTAAGTAAATATTTAACTAGGGAAACAATTGTACCAAATTAAGATGTTCTGGTCATAGAGATCCTAAACATTACAGAAAGATCAGAACCAGAATCCAACATGATTGACATCGATTCTTTAACCAGACACTTTCTTCCTATGCTATTAACAAGTAAGCCTCGGAGAGTTATAGGATACGATACAGCCATTGCAGGAATCCACATTGAACAATTACTCGCACACTAAATGAGAATAAGTGTAGAAATAAAAATCCTTTTCCTGTACCAAGTGTCAAAAAAATGCAGAGAGCAACATTAGGTCAACGTTACATTACAGCTTAGAGTTAAAGTCACCTTCAAAGCTCTCGGCTTAGTGTGGGGACATAATTATGATGTAATAATGAGATGGAGGCATGAAGACTGCTGAGTTTAGCATCCGCTAACAACAGGTGCCCTTGGGAGCAGCTGTCCTGAAGGCTCCAGACAGAGTTCAGAGTAGATCTCCAGTAGATAGCAGTGAGGGGTAATCAATCAATCAATCAATCCAACCTGGACAGGATCAAAGGAGCTGGAGCAAGGGTTTCCACGGTGTTGAGCTGATCGACTCAGCAGTCCCACGAGGTCTTCAGTAGGTCTCGTTGGGAGTTGTGTTCCTTCAACTAGACGAGAGACCGGTGAGGACCTCTGTATAGAGGGCTATAGCTAGGCTCCCAGGGGGGAAGCAGGAGCCTCACCATGCAGAGGACTAACCATAAGTCTGGGTTGTGTCTCAGTGAGGTGTGCACAGAGAGATGGAGAATCAGGTGGAAGGGAAGTGTGCAGTAGCAAACGAATAAAAGGAGCAGAATGAGGTTGTGATCCGCAGGACATTTTTATTTTTTCAGACAAATCACTATTGTAAGTCCTGTTCGCCAAAAAGGCTCAGGACATGAACAGGGGTGAGATGAAGTTTCGACAGCACAACCCTTTTCCTTTTCCAGTGTTTGCTATACAAACACCTTTCACTGAATCCAGATCACTGCTGGAGGAAAGACTCCTCCATCATTGATCTGGATTCAGACCACTCAAGAGAAAAGCAACGTGTCACCAATGTAAGACAAAGATGTATTAGTGTACAGTCAATAAGAAAGGTAGATAATAAGGAAGGAGGTTCTCAACCTCATGGTCAGCTGGGATCAGCAGCACAATACTTCAGTACATAATACAAGATAAAGCAGCTTGGCAGACCGTTGCATCACCTGGGATCACAGTTCATGTCCTGATAACGATAACATGTAAACGAATGTGTTTGCATCCCTCAGGTGAACCTTCATAAGCCACCTTTGTCCAATGCCTCAAAACCTCAGAACTCAAAATCAACTCTGTCTGACATATCTTTTAATCATGGCATGCTTCCTGATTTCCACCTCCTGGTTTCCGTGGTTACCGTCACTCTGAGCAGGGCCCTGTCGCTGGCACTTCCTCTGCGTCAGGAACCGGAGAGGACACGAGAGCAGTGGGGAGCTCGCTGCCCCCCCCCCCCCCCCAGCAGGGGGTCCACAGGCCGGCTCCCCCCAGCAGGGGGTCCACAGGCCGGCTTCACAGGACCAGGGCTACCGGGGCCAAGCCCATCACAGCCATCCAGAAAACGTAAGACTACCCGAGTCATTGAAGGAGGGAGAGGCGTCTCTGTGACAGCAGACAACCATGGACAAATGCTGAAGATACAATGAATACTAAGGATGGAAGAAATATACAAATCAAATAATCAGGGACCAAATTAACACCTGCCACAAGCCAATGGCGGAGGATTTGACAGGTAAAACTATTCAGGGCCAAGTAAACAATAACTTTGTAGATTTTCCCCTGTGGCTGGTCAAAGGACAAATATGTAAAAGTTAACATTGAACTCTGAGGCAAAACACGTAGAACTTGAATGATCACCTGTGTGTGTGTGTGCATGTTTGTGAGACTCCACAGGAATACAGAAAAGGTTTCCACTGCCACTCCGACAGAGAGGCCTTTGTGCGTGGACATTATGTCCGCCTAAGTCTGGTTGCAGCTTTGTATGGCCTGCTTTGCTTTTGTTCACGTCCACTTCCTTTTAGCACTCTCTCTTTCTCTCTCTCTCTCTCTCTCTCTCTCTCTCTCTCTCTCTCCGCGAGAGCGAGACATCATGCCAACCAGGGACAGACCGTATAGTGTTGCTGTCAGAATCCTTGCAATGGTCAATACATCAGCATCTCTTCAATAACTAATTGCCAAATCATGTAGGTGGACTGCTAAAGAAATAGGGCCGACCTAGGGGTATAAACATAATGCGATGGCGCACACAAACTCCTTTCACTCAGGTGGGGCCGTTTGTAGTGCCACAACAGAAGTGTTTGCTTTGGAAACACACAGTGTGGTCCAGCGATAAACGCCATGGTAACCAGAGCTGAATGCCACGTGGGCCGTTCCTCTAGTTAACCAATCAGAGTTCAACAGAGGCAGCCATCACACGCTGGGGAACAGAGGAAGGAGGATTCATTCATTTACAATATTACGCTGAGCCAAGGGGCCGCAGCTGACTCCACACAGACTTCGTCTCCATGACAACAGGCCTGATGAGGAGCTGGTTAGCGATAAGGAGTGTTGACCGACGGCTGGTCAAGCATAAGGGTGCAGTAGGGAGGGCTGCCCCAGATTAAGGGAGAAGGATGTACACTCATATCCAGCCCATAGGGTCCACCGGAGTTTCACGAGGAAGGCCGTGGCAGAAGCACAATGCTGAGGGGAAGGGGACGCCAGGAGGGAGAACAACACTGAACACCCTCCTCCCTCCCGCCCCTGTCAACAGGAAGCTGAGTGCTGAAGTTCCTCTTTGAGTCTGCCAAGTCGAGACACAAAGACCGCCCCCCTTCCTTAAAACAAGCTTTAATTAACAATACCCATGGAGTAAAGCTCCAAAGTATCACCATCACAATATGGAAGCATATATATATATATATGACATTATGTATACATTTTTAATCAATGAATGAAGCTCCAAAACGAGCATGTTTCTGTCCAGGCTTTATCCAGTAAAGACTTGGGACAACAGCTCTAAGGTATCGCACAAATATGGATATTAAAAGCTGTGTAGGATTGAATGATGGCCAATTCAACCTCAGTACTTCCATTGTTCAACTACAACCCAAGGTCAGCTTGATAAAGAGGAACTTCAGAAGGTTTGGCATTCTTCACCCTGCAGAGCGATGGAGGATTTAGCAACTCCGAGATTAATTTAAGTCGAGTCATAAACAATCTTCAATGGCAGCTACCTTTTAATTTAACCTTGTCCTTTCAGTTCAACCTGTTGAAGCAGACTGTGTGTGCGTGTGTGGGTGTGTGTGTGTCTAAAACACCCAAGCACGCCGCCTAGACCAGTACTTTAATGTCACCATAAACAAGCCATGCCCAAACAGCCACGCTGCTCTCTTTCATTCCTTTCATGTGAAGGTCAGAGCTGGAGATCCTCTGTGGTCTGAAGTCAGGTCCAACACCCAATCTCCATCACCGACACCGCTGTACCGCCCTGGCCTTCCTGTCCACAGGTGGGGTGAAGGTAAACCCGATAGGGAGGGAGACCAAATAACTTCATTAGTGAGCTAACCGAGTCACGCCAGGACCTGTCATCCGGAAGCCTCAAAGAAACCGTTTTAAAGGCCTTTTGCATTCTGATGACCAGCGTGTGCGCGTGAGTTTGTGCGCGTGCGTGTGTACATCGTAACACAAGCGGACACAGGTTCAGGGAGAAGGTCTGAACTGCGTGCCGTCTGCGCTAAGCTAGCAGTCATTAGTTAGACTAGCAGTGAGCTAACCCTAGCTCACAGAGCTAACCCTAGCTCACTGAGCTAACCTTAGCTCACAGTGATAAGGTTCTGGCCCATCTGCGACCCAAGCCCTACTCACTTCCTGCCCAACAGGAAACGTGCGACGCAGCCAAGCACTTCCTGTCCCACTGCAGCAGTAATTACTCACGTACATGCTCACACACACACACACACACACACACACACACACACACACACTATTAAAACAAACACACTCTAATACAACTCTACTCTCTCTCCCCCTCCCTCTCTTTCTCTCTGGCTCTGTCCGCCTGCCCGTCTATGTGCTTGCAATCCGTCAACAGTTTAGTGAATAAAGGATTCCTCCAGTAGGAGGCTGGAACAGCATCAGGGCTCGCTGACTCCTCTCCACAGATAACCTGTAAAGCTAAAGTAATCTGCTCATACAAACTAAAGGCTGGCCTTGGTAACGACACACAGTTTAACAACAGACTGCTTTAAAACAGTACTGTGTACTTTAGGGGAAGTTTACAGCAAGCGACATGTTCTTTTGTAGAAAGGTGCTTACTTGACTTTTTCTCCCCCCAAATAACAAGACCAAGTTGCCCCACAGAGTGAAAGGTCGTCACGGTTCACCGTGTTGCGACAAGCTAGGGGTCTTCCGTGACACGCTACAGCATACTTTTACACCCTTCTCAACCAGACGTACTGTGGCATAGCTTCCGGAGCTCAGAGATCAGTGTGTGCAGGAGTTCATCCCACGAAGGTAAGGCAAATTCATACAGCAGCACCCTTTAGAAAATGAACTGCAAGTTTCATAACCTTGATAAAAACTGATAACATATTTAGAATTTAATATGAAACGTGACATAATAGCAGATCTGTGTTTGCCTTTGTGCCTGTGTGCGTGCACACGAGCGTGTGTGTGTGCGTGCGTGCGTGTGTGTGTGCCTGTGTTCATGTGTGCCTGCGTGCCTGTGTGCGTTTGTGTGTTTTAGGTGGAGCGACTGTTTAGTGCAATGAAAGTTGGCATTTAAAGAGCCTGCTACGTCAAAGAACGCAAACCACTGACAAGCAGAAAACAGGAAATCAAACCTCCCTCTGAAAGGCTCCCTTTTGGCAGATCTGCACGATAAGTCTCTTTGGCTGGGCTCCATTGTAAAGGGCAGCCCCTAGGCGGACCTCAAACTGATCAACAAGAGACCAGAGATCATTACAGCTTATTAGAATGAGGACTCATTCCAGCTCATTATTAAAAATAAAATAGAAAGAAACATCAACAAACACATCCGAAAGTAGCTAGTAAAGCAATATGAAACAAATCCCTGTGCAATGGTACATTCCTCCTTCTGAGGTGCAGAAGACCCTGCAGACCTCCCAGATGGATCCCTCCACGAGAGCGCCATCTCGTACCTCCAAGGCTCCTGGCAGCCAGCTGCTTCCTCAGCACAGCTGGCCCGTCTCCCTCAACCAGGGGCAGACGGACAGACCCCCGGCAAAACACCCAGAGGCCTGGTTCACATCTCGCTGTGGTCGATCCGTGTTCCTCTGCTGTTCATGAGCCCTCCCTCCTCCACACAGCATCCCTCTGGCTCTCGGTTCAGTCCAAGCCTGTCCAGTACTAATCCCTGTACCTGGTCTCATCAGCGCCGTCACAAACCCAGCTCAGACTCACTCCCTCAAGGCACCAGCGGAACATCGAAAACATTTAAAACTAGACGCTTCAAATGTCTGGCGAACTCACTGATAAGATAGATGTGTTCCGAGGCTGAAGTGATGATGAAAGATGGTTTCACTGCTCAGTGACGCCTGGTCGACTGCAGGCAGGCTTCCCAACGTGCCTGGGAAATCTGTCTTCATTATCTTGATTTTCCTTGAAGGTTGACGCATTCAAGGAATGAAATAATGATTCCACCATCAGAAAGTAGAGGATTGATGCTTTTGTATCTGTTGTTGTCCCGAAACCGGTTTACCTCCCTTCCTCGCACAACCTACAAGGCTGCTTATATCATGATATTTTAATAATTACGTCACCCATGACACATTGTGTAGTTCTTCTTTGACTTGTAGAAACTCCTTATTTAAAAACCAAGCCCAGAGTAAGGGACACAGAGTAATTCAAGCAGAGAATAACGTGGTGTTGGGCAGCTTCAAGAGAAAACACAGGGTTATTCAAGAAGTAAAGAACTGGCCAATGCTGTGACTGAGTGAGGTTGTGGTGGGCAACATCAGGAGAAAATAAAGCCATGGTGCTATTCCTTTTGCTGAAACTGTTAAGACAGAGTGACCCTCCCTCTGTCCTCCTCCTCCTTCTCCCCGTCCTCCTCCTCCTCCTCCCCCTCCTCTCTGTTCCTCCCCCTCCTGTTCCTCCCCCTCCCCCCTCCTCCCCTCTGTTCCTCCTCTAAATAGAGCCCAGTGTGGCAGGGCCCTAACGGAGGCCCCACTGAAGAAAACCACATAATTACAAATCACAATAAAGCCCTCAGTGAAGCCTCTCCCTCAGAGCTGCACCCTGCTCCGTCCAGCTCCACCCAAACACCACCCTCCCTCCCTCTGCACGCACTGTTCCCATTCTGCCACAGCAGTCTTCTAGCCTGCTCACCCATGCCCCTTCTTCTGTGTCTCCCACCTCCCTCCCTCCCTCCCATTTTAAAGCCTGGTTTCAAAAGGAACGCGGTCATGTGATCAGCTTTGGGGGGCTAGTGTTTTTGTGCAGGGAAGAACACTACCACGGCTTGGCTGGGCTGGGGGACTGGGTGGGTGGGGGACAGCGGTCCCTAGAGGCTGCCTCTAGGGGCTGGCGCCCCCTAGAGGCAGCCTCTAGGGGCCGCTCTCCCCCACCCACCCGGCCCCTAGAGGCTGCCTCTAGGGACCGCTCTCCCCCACCCACCCGGCCCCTAGAGGCTGCCTCTAGGGGCAGGGTGGGTGGGGGACAGTGGCCCCTACAGGCAGCCTCTAGGGGCAGGGTGGCTATCCCCCAGGGACCGACCAGTCAGCCAGCTACTCTAGAGCCAGTTGGCCGTACCTGTCAACAAGCTCCAGCCTGAACCCCTCAGTATGACCTCACTGACCACTCAACACCAAGTGACCTACTCCATGCCCATGAGTCCAAACAGGTTCCCCACACGCCTCAGGGGGAATGATTCTGGTTCCCTTTACTCCTCCAGCGAACTAAAGCCCTGGCGTCTGGCGAACACTAAAGGGCCTCACCGGGCTCTGGAATATCCACCACACACAACCTTTGCACTACCGCCAGCGGAGCTACTGAGTTAAGCCCAGCAAACATTAAATATCTCACTCTCTCTGTGCTGAGAGGTGGGTGGGAGGCGGGGGTATTGACGTACGGTGACACAAGAGTGGAGGTGGAAATGAGCCAAACTAGTTTCCTGAAGCCAAAGAAGATAATGCACGATCTTGATAAAACAGTTTTCTAACAATAAGAGGTCCCTGCGCGCACCCACACAAACACACGACAAAGGTGTTTTCTATTGTTAAACCCATCGCAACAGACCCCCAGTGTGAGGACAGGCTGGAGACAGGCTTTGGACTTCAGAACATGAGGGAGGGATTCATAAATCAGCCCTTTACTTTAACAGCCCTCTGTGTTGGCAAGAGGAATCTAATTTAACATTCCATGGTCCAAGAAAATGTGCCACTATGATTCAACCATTCTCACCACGGATAAGATCTCTTGGTTAAGCCTTTTTCATGCCAGGTTCATTTGTAAATAGGTTTAACGCAAAGGCCTATAAAACCATTGTGTAGCTTTTATCATAAATACCATTTTATGAAGACCATCAAGAATGTATCAATTGTAAAAAAAATAAATAAAAAAAAACACAAAAAGAAAATACACACAATGAGAACAACAGCCATTGAGGGGCCTTATGACTGGAACAGCCAATGGCTGCGTTTCAGATCGGCTGCGTTTCAGATCGCCTGCATTTGAGCGCATGCACGCACAAGACTTGAGAAGACCCGCCGGTACTAGTCAGAAACACGGCAAGTTCCCACCAAGCCAAGTCGGACACAGGTGCACTTCTCGTAGTTTGAACAAAGAAGATGGCCCACCCAGCGGTGCTTGCTTTCTTCGCCAGCACTGTTCTCTTCTAGCGGGGCTTCTAACCAACTACACTAACGCCAACCGCACTCTAGGGCGGTGTTTAGATAAATAAGTAATCACAATGGAGGTCAACTTTTCTTCACCCAAGTGATTCTGTTCGCTAACTGTAGTTTCATTGAAAACAGTCTGAAGCCCCTTTTCCCTCAAAATAATAACATGATGAGTGATGAAGTGAAAGTTCACAAAGTGGTCTATTTTTAATAAGCATAGTTTGGGAGAGGGCACGCCTCTTTGAAAGGAGTAATGTCATTTCTCTCGTGGGAAATTCCACGTGGTAATTACAACCAACTAGGGCAACGTTTGGATATGTTGGTGGGAATCTCTTATGCATTTCGTCTGCATTTATTTGAGACCATATGCACAGAAAAGCAAATAGGGGGAACTACCCTGGAGCTCCCATAAGTTTTTAAAGCCATGTGAAATGTCGCATAGGGAAGTTATCACCAGCATTTCTGACGTTTTTATCCCAGAATGCATTATGTTTTGCGAGGCAACGCAACGCATGCTTGATCTGAAAGGCAGCCAATGAGAGGCCTTATGACTGCAACAGCCAATGAGAGGCCTATGACTGGAACAGCCAATGAGAGGGCTTATAACAAAGATGAACTAGTAAGGAGACAACAAGCTCCTATTGGCCGAGTGGAGGGTGTGTGGCACCATGTGACGAGCATGGTGTTGTGCTGCGTCCCTCCCTGGTATTACCGTGGAGATACACCAGTCATAAAGGGGTGTGCACGGCTCTACCTACCTCCGGTAAATAATTAAACCAAACATGTTGACGGGAGAGGGGGGTTGGGAGCAGACCTCGTACAGGCTGACATGAAACGATCAACCATGCAGGGTGCCAAGAGTCCAGCCCTGGTGAGTCCAGCCCTGGTATTGTGTTCAACAACCTCAGAGGTAAAAGGAGTCCAGACCTGGCAGTCTACAGGTTAACCCTCAGAGGTAACAGTAGGACAGACCTGGTTTTCTACTGATGTACCTCAGAGGCAGTGGCTGTGGGGGTTCCCGGTGACAGGTCTGATGTTAAGTCCTCAGTCCTGCTGTTCTACGGTTAACCCTCAAAGGTAGCGGGCTATGGGGTGTGGTCTACCTCAGAGGAAGCGGGCTGTGAGGGTGTTCTACGTTAACCCTAAGAGGTAGTGGGCTGTGAGGGCTCCAGGTCTGAAGTTAAGTCCTCTGTCCTGGGGGTCTACAGGTCAACCTCAGAGGTAGTGGGCTGTGAGGGCTCCAGGTCTGAAGTTTAGTCCTCCGTCCTGGTGGACAGACAGGATGGGCGGGCTTCCTCCACACGGAACAAAGGATTAGCCTCTACTTCTGTTTCAGACTGCGGCCTCTGAAAGAGGAAGTAGCAGGGAGGAAGGGGGGTGGGTGGCTGAGAGCTAAAACAGGAAACGCAACAATTCCATCAGCAAACTCCATGTCTGAAAACGTGCTGATGAATGAGCAGACCTCAAAACAGAACGGCTCAGAGTCCGAGGAGAACCACCACACCAAACGCTTTTAACCAATGAGACCATCATATAATTCTTTATTGGTACGTTAGTAGATTTAGTAGTATATTATACACGGACAGTAGTATATTATACACAGACGTTATAGTAGTAGTATATTATACACAGACATTAGTAGTATATTATACACAGACGGTAATATTATACTATATAAACAGACGTTATATTAGCAGAATATTATAGGGCTGCTCGATTATGGACGATTATTTTGGTGAATATTGAAATCACAATTATTCAAACGATTATTTTTGAGTTTGAAAACATGATATATTTATTCAGCATGTCTCTCCCAAAAACACTTTGTTACTGGGAACTTTGAAATTTCGCCTTAAAAAAATACACAAAATTGTCAAAAAGAAAATGTTCAATTCTAAAATAATGTACAGATATTTATCCAGCTGTTCTGAGCTGCACTTTCTATAAAACATTTAATAAAAAGAAAAAAAAAGAAATCTTGATTGAAATTCGATTAATTGCCCAGCCCTAGTATATTATACACAGACATTAGTAGTATATTATACACTGACAATAGTATATTATACACAGACGATAGTATTGTATTATGCAAAGACATTAGTACTATATTATACACAGACATGATATTAGTAGTATATTATACACAGACGTTAGTAGTATATTATACACAAACCCCCGGCCCAGAGGACCACGACCTCCTCTGATGGGGCCCATGACCCCCTGAGAAGGGGGAAGTGGACTGAGCTCATTTCCTGTGATGGAAGGGAACAAGGAAGGAAGGGGGGGGGGGCGCTGGGATGCTGTACAGTATGTGTTTATTGACATGGAGGCGATGATGGAGAGAAGCCCCCCTCCAGGAGCACGAAACGTACACAATCAGAGGAAGAGAGGCTTCATGTTGATGTTCTAGGTGAACTGATGGACTCTGTAGCGATGGAGGAGGCTCGTCAGCGTGCGGATATCGTCCACGCTGAGGCTGCCAGGGTTTCTCTCGACGAGGTACAGTGTGGAGGAAAATGGGATAGTGTGAAGTACAATTTGTGTTCCATCTCACTGATCGCTTTCATTGGCTGCCTGCTAGAGAGCGATGCGCTTTGATGTTCTGTACTCCTCCCACACAGACACCACTTATGGTTCAGCAATGACTCAACCGCTCAGAGCCAGCTCATTCAGGCTCAGGGCCTGGTGTCTAGATCCTGCTCATACAGGCTCAGGGCCTGGTGACTAGAGCCAGCTAATACAGGCTCAGTACAGTGTGGAGGAAAATGGGATAGTGTGTAGTACAATTTGTGTTCCATCTCACTGATCGCTTTCATTGGCTGCCTGCTAGAGAGCGATGCGCTTTGATGTTCTGTACTCCTCCCACACAGACACCACTTATGGTTCAGCAATGACTCAACCGCTCAGAGCCAGCTCATTCAGGCTCAGGGCCTGGTGTCTAGATCCTGCTCATACAGGCTCAGGGCCTGGTGACTAGAGCCAGCTAATACAGGCTCAGGGCCTGGTGACTAGAGCCAGCTCATAAAGGCTCAGGGCCTGGTGACTAGAGCCAGCTCATACAGGCTCAGGGCCTGGTGACTAGAGCCAGCTAATAGAGGCTCAGGGCCTGGTGACTAGAGCCAGCTCATAGAGGCTCAGGGCCTGGTGACTAGAGCCAGCTCATACAGGCTCAGGGCCTGGTGACTAGAGCCAGCTCATACAGGCTCAGGGCCTGGTGACTAGTGCCAGCTCATACAGGCTCAGGGCCTGGTGACTAGAGCCAGAAAGAAAGAGAACAAGAAGTGCATTGGTTACCAGAGCCTCAGACCAACACCCAGACATGCAGTCTGCAGTAGAGTTGTTCCGAATCCGATACCAGTATTGGAAATGCCTCCAATACTGCCTAAAATGCAGTATCGGGTATCAGCGAGTACAAATGTCAATGCGATGATTCGTTACCTTCACGTGACTTCTCCACTACACAGAGAATATCACAAACACTACGTTGGTATGCTGCGTTCGTTAACGGGTGAGGTGGGAAACCCGTCATCTCCAACCTAAGTGCATTTGAGCTACCAAGTCGGAAACACATGGATGCTCATGCTAAATTACAAGAATATAATGTATTATTATAATTACAAACTATGAATGTAAATTATCTGGTTTGACTGAAAAATTATTATTTTTCTGTCAAACTAGATAAAAGATAGTTCTATAGAATTCCTTCTCTGTACAAGTCCTGTGGACCGAACCTACAATCTAGTTCAATGCAAGCAGCGGTCCCGGCCTATCAGGGACTGCGGCGTGCAGTCCGGGACGGCGTCCTTGAGCGGCGCAGCTTGTTTACCGGTCGCTCCGAGTCTGAGTATCTGTGTATAATCAGCCGAGTGTAATCACACCAAACAGCCTCCAAGTCAGCCACAGGCTATAATAAGAGAGACACTTTGTGGCTATTCAGCAACACTGACCATAGTGTGCACCGCCACACAGCCTTCCCTCGCACGGTCTCCCCTCGAAACCTCACCCCTCGAAACGTCACTCCTCGCAACGTCACCCCTCGCACTGACCTAACATAGATTATATATAATACAGGTTAAACCAACCTAACATAGGCTGTATATAATACAGGTTAAACCGACCTAACATGGACTGTATATAATACAGGTTAAACCGACCTAACATAGACTGAATATAAACCAGATTCAACTGACTTAAAAGGACAAATCCGGTGTAAAATGGATTTGGGATATGTTTGGTATGATATCGAGTTGGAACCTTCGTTTGGGAGCAAAAAAGCGCATATAGACGCATTCTTCAGCTGGCTGTTTTTAGCTGATTCTATCAAAATGCTATAAACTTGGAACGATAGGGACATGTGCTATGGTAAAATCTAAATCGCTATTTTAAACCACTTAAAAGGCTAGAAGCAGCCCGACAATTCTTTGGTAGTATAATAAGGGTCTTAACATATAAAACGAGACATTGTAGGTAGATTGACGAACACAGAGATTGTGACATCCGTCAACAACACGCAAGCTCTGTGTTCGCCAATCTACTTATCGAGTCTTAAAAACAAGATGGCGTCGACGGTTGAATTACTGATGGTATTGTGTGTATAAAATGTCCTTTTTAATAAACAATCTGTACACTTACAAAGTTATCAATGCCTCGTTTTATATGTTAAGACCCTTATTATACTACCAAAGAAGTGTCGGGCTACTTCTAGCCTTTTAAGTGGTTTAAAATAGCGATTTAGTTTTTACCATAACAAATGCCCCCATCGTTCCAAGTTTATAGCGTTTTGGTAGAATTGGCTAAAAACAGCCAACTTAAGAATGCGTCTTTAAACGCTTTTTTGCTCCCAAACGAACATTCCAACTCGTTATCATACTTAACATATCCCAAATCCATTTTACACCGGATTTCCCCTTTAACATAGACCGTATATAAACAATAGCCAATAATAACAAAGACTTGAATGTGGACCTGTAACTTTAAATAAACAGTTGTAAAATGTGTTTCTTTAGACTTACAGACTGTAAAGACCAGCTGTCATTCCTGCTGGTAAAATGATTAATCTGAACCAAAATAGACTGCTACTGTGTCTCCCTCCATCAATCTCCAGTCATCTTGTTTTATGTAATAGTTCAAAGAGTTAATCTGACTTCATAGCTGGAAATCTTGGAACACGTCTATCTAGTAGTACAAACAATTACATTCTGGAGGAACGAATAGGACTGAATCCTCGACATTATCCAGCTGAGGTCAGCAGGGTAAGACTGCTCAAGAGAGGACGTATCAGGGTCATACTGTTCAGTGAAGCCTCCCTAGCAGACCCTGGGTCTGGGTATACATGGTAGACACCATGTCGACCACCTCGTGAAGATGGGCTTTAGCCTTCCATTGTAAAGCGTTAGTAACTACTAGTTACTAACACTAGTAGTTAGTAACTACTGGTTACTAACGAGTTCAGTGGCAACACTCTCACACCACAGAGACATGGCATAGACCACTCACACATCAGCAGAAGAGGAAGAGAAAGCACATCTAGCATGCTTCACGCGCTACCAGTCAGTTAGTGGGATTTGAGAAATGTAATTTTAACATAAGATAGCGATTTTTGCAGAAGAAGTCTTCACTTTATAATCTCCCTCCAGAATGCTTTACACACACCTAGACTGGCAATGTAGCAGAACCTCTTTCAGCCTTAACGGAACTCATCGAGTGTGATGGCCCCCTGCCTACTCTCATGTCAACGATTTGACGCCACCATCTACCACCACCAACAGCTGCAGGCTGGCAGTACACCACAAAGGCATTGTTAAATCCGTCTGTCTGTGGTGGTGACCACATGGCAAGCATTCCCCTGAAATACCTTCTGTCTGAAGCCATGAAGTCCTCCACTTACCAGATGAGATGTTAGACACTAGGTTCTTCTACATCATATCGTGTACCAGATCTCTCTGCCTCTCTCAGCAGTGGTTTGACTCGTATTCCTGTTGCTCCACTAAACCCATCCAACATGACGACCCACTCTGCTCACCACATTACCAACACATCTCACATGGTACCCAACTGAAGATTCATTTAATAGAAAGAAAATAACAACCTTGACATATTGAGAATAGCATGAGTGCATGTCCTGCAGTCAGCTGGCCCCGTGGGGAGCATGATTTCTTATCCAAACAGAATTATTTACATAACCACACAGCACGCTCATGTTTTCTGTTATTTGGGCCTGAAGGCAAATGTGTCTACAGCATATTTGTATTGACAACGTGAGAGAGAGAGCATGCGTGCGATTGAGCAAAACGAGGCCTTGTTCTCTATACAGCTGCTGAAGGCCCACTAACTCTAACGCTTAGCCTAACGCTAACCCTAACGACAATATTAATGCTAACGCTAACTCTTACCCTAACACTAGCCCTTACCCTAATTCTAACCCTAACCCTGATGGAGGGCCAGACCCTTGCTGTTGGGTCTGGACTTTACTCTGGCCTGGGCCTGGGCTTCAGAGGGCAGAGGTGTGAGGGACTCGGATGCCAGGTAGCCAGACGCTGAGCAGTGGGTAGGAGTCTGGGAGGCCACAGAGAGCCTCAGAGACCAGGAGGCCACTCCTCTCTGAGGCTCAGAGACCAGGAGGCTGTGAGCCTCCATGAGTTGACGGTACTGAGGGACCATCGCTCTGCGAGGATAAATGCTTATTAATTCCCTGCATCTGACATGATGGCGTTTTTGTGATGAAGTGTGGGAAGGGGTGGGGGTGGGGGGTCGTTTCCACGGCAGCAGACGTGAGATGTGATAGGAAGTCTCAGAGGAGGCGTGATGTAACACTTCCAGGACCATGTCGCACTCTGACGAAACCCAAGGCACTAAGCTCTGGATTCAGCAAGAGAGGCTGCTATTATCTTCAAGATACAGGGTATACATCTTGCTCAAACATCAACATTTTACCATGGAATCGGAGCTGGAATTAGTTTGAGTAAAACCATTATTTGAGAGCGTTCCTCTTGCGCAGTAGCAGAAATTAAGTAATATGTCAGTGGGCGGTAAATACAGCTTTCTCCCTACTAGTTGTCGAAGTTGTCAGAAAAAGCAGATCAGCTTCATTTAAAGGCAGTATCTCTAAACTTCTGTTCTTCCAAAAGGCACCGCAGATAAGAACACTGTGAGATTCTCAGGTGATTCAGCTTACATTGTGAAATCACCACACATCTCTAGGAAACAGTAAATTCAGCTTATATTCAGACCTCACCGAGAACACACACACACACACACACACACACACACACACACACACACACACACACACGATAGAGCATATAATTAGTCTTTGAACCAGGAGCACAACTTCCGCACACATGCATCAAAGACGCGAGGGAACAAGGCATGCCTGAATGTTTATCTTCTTTAAACAGGGAGTAAAAAAGAAAAGTGAAAAGTAATAGAATAAGTTGAGCAGTGGTGGGAAAGCCGAGGTGGACTGTAAACAGAGAAAGCCCATTTCAACATTTGAGGTCACCACTGGAATCCTTAAAAGGAGGTTCAAAATAGCTTTTTTAAAAACAGCGACATGAAAGGGTGAGGCTGCTCAATAATGTACATGACTCAATATCTTTGTAGAGGACTCCATTATAATATTTATGTGTATATTTATAAGTATGTGTGTGTGTGTGCTGGTGTATTTTATGTTGGACAAAATGTCCATTTAAAGTTATTAACAAAAGGCAAGTACCACAATAAATCACTATCAGTAAGTGGGTCCCTCTGCGTTTACAAGTGATAGTTAAGCGCCGACCGAGTAAGTCCTCTATTACACTGTAACAGACACTCTGAACACAAACTATGGAGTCAGGGGAAACAAAGCAAAGTCCACTGTGAGGGACAGAACGCCTTCATGGGTGAAACTTGACCTTCACTCTTTGCACCTAACCAAGATCTCGTAATTCAAATCAATTATTTGCGAATGCCTGGCACCCTTTTTGATTCCATCAGGTGATGTCAATTTGAAAATAAAATAATGGAAAGTTAAATAAAAGGAACGGTTTATCCTTTTGTTAGGGTTAGGGTAACAAGGTTAACCCTTACCCGGTCTGTTTCACAAGGGTCAAGGTAAGAGCTTAACCCTCTGCCAGTCTGCCTCATGGGTAACAGGTTAACCCAGTCTGCCTCACTAGGGTAACAGGTTAACCCTGACCCAGTCTGTGTCAGTAGGGTAACCAGGTTAACCCAGTCTGCCTCACTAGGGTAACAGGTTAACCCAGTATGCCTCACTAGAGTAACAGGTTAACCCAGTCTGCCTCACTAGAGTAACAGGTTAACCCAGTCTGCCTCACTAGAGTAACAGGTTAACCCTGACCCTAGGGGTGTACACTTGGTATGCCCGTAGGTTACTTAAGCAACTAGCAGTATGTGGTGAATCTAACAATTAACCCTTATCGAAATCAACTATAACCCATAGAACTCTTGCTCATGGTTGGTTTCCCAGATGCTCCCAAAGCGCTTCACAGAATAGCCCACGACCCACGGAGCCAGCACTTACCCAGCAGAAGCAGCTTCACCTCCCGGGCCGCCTTCTCGCCATCCTCCCGGAGGTTCTTGTCGATCATCTTGGACCTTTCGGCTGCCGCCTTGTCCTCCTGGCTGACGGTGCAACCCATGGTTCCTAGCGCGCGCTTCAGGACTGCTGCTGGTTGGACCGCTCCACAGGAAATTATCTTAACCTTAACCCTAACCCTTAACCCTAGCCCTTAACCCTAACCTTAACTTCACTCAGAAAGGCTTCGTCCTCACTGCGACAACTGGAGCTGAAGAACTTACTTCTCTGGTGGTTGAAGCTGTTGAGGCAGATGTTGGTACCAAAGGAGAACAGTGGTAAACAACGCAGTGATTTTTTTAGTTGGTATAGCTTTAAGTCGGTTTAGCTTTCGATTAAGTCTTTAAGGTTAGGTTTAACTCATGTTCCGTCAGTAGACATCAGGGATGCTCTTCTTCACGTCAGGAATCCAAACAACTTTGCGGAACTTTAAGAAGCTTGATGCTTGAAGCGTGACGGTCTCCTGATGCCGCCGTCTGCGCAGGTCCGCACGAAAACGGGCACGAAGTTCTCACGAAATGACTCCGAAGTTCTCACTAAATGAATCAAGCTGTGAGACCGAGGGTTGGGGCTCCGGTGCCAGGAGGCTGACGGTGGTTATCCTGGTGGTTCTCCTCTCCGTTATGAGTTCCGTCCCCTGATCGAGGTTCTCCGTTATGCGTTCCGTCCACTGGTCGAGGTTGATGGTTTGAAGCCACACCCGCGAAGTTCTCCAGCACGAGCAGAGGAGACCGCGACGCGCGCCTCCCGCTCGGCAACGCCCACTCCGAGTGCATCATGGGAAATGTAGGCCAGGATGTATAAAACAGTCAGTAAAACGTAGTACTATTATTTAGGTTTCCTGCATTATTTGTTTCAGTTTGTTTTAGTCCTTTAGATCAGGATTGTATCATGTTCATTTGGTTAAAGATATAGCATCACAAAAGCTGAAGCAAGAAATTAGATATTCAATGTCAGATAGGTGTGAACTACCAAATAAAAAAAAGATTAAGATAATTTTGTAGGCGTACTTATTCTTACATTTGTCTTTACCATCCCCAAAATAAAACAGTCAACAATCAAAAGCTAACATTTAAAAAAATAAAAGGCAGGAATGATGTGAATCAAAGCCAGCTCTACAGCGCCCCCTGGAGGCGGTCTGTGGTGGAACTCGAGGGGAAACTGATATTAATCTGAAGAAACATGAAATGTTATCTTATTATCTTTATTGCAATGTTGCTCACAGTCCAATTACTGCCAGCAAGGTATTAAAATACATCAAGATACAAGAAAATAGAGACATAACTTGGAGGGCGATAGAGCACTTTAAAAATAATTACATTAAATTTTTAATCAGACCGAAATGCACCTGCTATTTACATTTTACAAACTAGATAGGATTGTAGAATATAAAGGGTTTACATTTATATACATTATGTATAAATGCTGGCTGACATCAAAAGTATTTTTTATTAGATTTAATCATTTACGATACACACAGTTCAATAAATCACATAGGATTAGTAGATATAAGGCTAACCACAACGTCATCAGCTCGTACCTCTGCACCAGCTACTGTCTCACTTCCTCCAATGTCGCGTTGTGTTGCTTTTCTTTATTTGTGCCATAAAATCTGGAAACCTGGCCTGAAATAGTGAAATACCTTCACCATAGATAAACAGATACCAGTAGAAACCAGTAGAAACCCTGGTCCGAATCCACCTTGCACTCCTTTTTAATGGGGTCATATCTGATGTTAGTGAAACGTCTGTGCGTGGGCTTTACTGATCCGTCATGATTCAATGATCTGATTCTGAAGCAGCTGATGCAGAATAGAGCTCCTCTCTACTGGAGCATACAGACCATCACAGAGCTGGTCTGGAGACAGTTCCTCTGTACACTGGAGCATAAAGACCATCACAGAGCTGGTCTGGAGACAGTTCCTCTCTACCCTGGAGCATACAGACCATCACAGAGCTGGTCTGGAGACAGTTCCTCTCTACCCTGGAGCATACAGACCATCACAGAGCTGGTCTGGAGACAGTTCCTCTCTACCCTGGAGCATACAGACCATCACAGAGCTGGTCTGGAGACAGTTCCTCTCTACCCTGGAGCATACAGACCATCACAGAGCTGGTCTGGAGACAGTTCCTCTCTACCCTGGAGCATACAGACCATCACAGAGCTGGTCTGGAGACAGTTCAAACATGGACCTTCAAAACAGTTTGGACACAAACGTGTGTTACCCTTACTGCTGCGTTACGTTTGGATCGTTACACATTTACGAGGGGACACTAGGTTCATGTTAGTAATGAATCAACAACAAGATATGTTAACATGACAACAAGCATACCGACGGGTCAAACCAAAGACGGGGACAATAATCCAAACTGATTCCTCAGCAGGTTTTCTCTTTTTTTAACATTCTGATTTAACATTTTTAAATTTTTGGACAGATTTAATATTAAATCGGACCGAATTGAAAGAATCTGAACAGGAATCAACTATTCACCATGTAAACACCAATTCACCAATTCACCTATCCATGACGACAGACCAAACACTTCCATTAAATAGTCTGATCCGAGCAGAGGTCCAGTCTGACGATACATGTTAAACACAAAGGTACCACAGGTTCAAACCAGTCGACACATGTTGACACGTTTCCTCTTTTCCACCACAGTAACCCTAACCCTAACCCTAACCCTAACCGTATCACGTGATGATCCCCAAAAAGGATGAACTCTTTAAGATCACGTACTGCCCCCCGAAAAAAGCAAAAAAAAGGAAAGCAATGCACAAGTCCTAATTTGGACCCTAATAATACCTCTCATTACATTGCTTATTTTGTCGACACACATGTAGTTATTTCAACATTAAGAACCGGTAACACAAAGGGGCATTCCCTTACATTGAATCTATCAAATATAGGATTATTTTACAGCGCTAATCTGCATGACAAAGGATGAGTGCTGTATATCGAGTAAAGTTGTGCTTGTTAGGTGAAAGTGCTACATGACTAATCATCTGCAGTTAGAGCCACCCTGGTATATCCCTATATCACTATATAGTGTTATACTATACATATATATATATATATATGTCACTATGTTAGTATAACAGGTCAGCTTGTCTTGGCCGCAAACATTTACAGACTCCAAGCTGCTCACTGGCCGCCCAGTGGGTGACCCTGTAGTTTATCTATAAATAAACTCATTTATTTATAGATATTTTGGTTATCTCAGACTGTACTTTTTCGCTAAAAGTTTAGAAAGAGCGCATTCGATGACTCTGTCTATTCGCAAAGAACAGTAAGAGGCAAACTTTCCTATTTCATTAAACGGTTCCATTTTATTTTACTACAATCCCAAATAAAGAAACCTAGAAGACTATCAGCCGCTTTGATTCAGGGACTGAAGAATCCCCCTGTAGGTCAACTCTAGAACTAACCCTGCTCTGTTAAACCCTCTTGAGGTAAACTCTAGAGCTAACCCTTGGTTCCTCTAATCCACCTGGAGGTAAACTTTAGAGCCAACCCTTGGATCTGTTAAACCCTCTGGAGGTTAACTCTAGAACTAACCCTGCTCTGTTAAACCCTCTTGAGGTAAACTCTAGAGCTAACCCTTGGATCTGTTAAACCCTCTGGAGGTTAACTCTAGACCTAACCCTGTTCTGTTGGGTTTCTGATCACATTGTCACCTGGACATGAAACCAAAAGTAACAGACCTCCTCAACCGATATCAACGGCCTCATCAAAACGAATACAAGCGCGCCAAGTGAAATGGGAGGATATTTGTGGTGGAGTCGTCGACATTTAATTCCAACCAAAAAATAAATGTTGTTTAGGAAAGCTGAACGCACAATGTGTACACAATAAAGTCCCAGGTACTCACTTCCTGTTTGCACACACTGATGGTGATTCTCTCTCTTTCTCTCTCTCGCACCCCCTTTCTAGCTCTCTATCTCTCTCACTCGCTCTAGCTCTCTCTCTTGCGCTTTCTCTCTCTCACTCTCTAGCTCTCTCTCTCACGCTTTCTCCCTCTCACCCTCTCACTCACCCTTTCACTCACTCTCTAACCCTCTCGCTCTCTCACTCTGATGCAATGTTAACCTTTTAATGCACATAAAAAACGATGCTGTTACTTGAATAACTCATAGTTACTCTGAGATGATATAATAAATACAAAAAAGTTGATTATAAAATAATGTCTTCTGCTGTCACTGGGGACAGCGAACATGGAGGTGAACATCATATATTGTCATAGAGGAGTCCTATATTTTGCAGATAATAGTTCATAGTAGGAACGGCGGTAGCACGTAATGGCAGCTGCAGGTTGCCATGACAACCATGGAGCACAGTGGGTCAGGGACATACAGACATCTCTATCCACTTCTAATACAAAGACATGTAGAAATATACATGATCTCACTGGACCTGGCCTCAAAACATCAACAGCTACCTGTAAGCTCTTGGCCCATACAGGAAGAAATTCAACCCATTTCCCAAGAAGAAGAATTTGCCACCACAACAAGGTCACTGATTGGCTGAAGGACAGACCACACCCAGCTCTGTAGACCCGGGGCCAGAGCTTAAGCTGGAAAACAATACGCATCAAATAGGATCTGAGAACAAAAATGGCCAAAACACAAGACAGTACTACGTTGATATAAACCCTGGGAGGAGGAGGGGCACCCTAGTGGCCGCTGCTGGCGCTGCTGCTCCCGGACGTCCAGTCGATGATGATGAAGCTCAGACTCATTATCATAAACAGGAAGCCGATTCCAGCGAAGATGGCCGCCTAGGAGACACAGATAGATTTACATTTACATTTGTCAGAAGAATGAGAAACAATATATCGCTGTCGGTACAGTAAGGATGTTCATAGAAACAAGGGCCAAGCACTAACATTTGCTTAGTTAACCCATTCCCTGTATAAAACTTAGTTAGCGAGGATAAAATGCTACACCATGCTAAGTACTATTGCAAATGCAAGGACATACAACATAAAATAAGTGCGTACATTAAGTGCCAGGATGTACAACATACAATAAATGCATACATTAAGTGCCAGGTTGTACAACATACAATAAGTGTGTACATTAAGCGTCAGGGCGAACCACATACAATAAGTGTGTAAGAGGGGTGTGTATGAGTGATGGTGAGGGAGTCAGTCAGTGTTTCAGGCAGCCTAGTGTTTCAGACAGATATCAGGACCCAGTGACACATTCCCAATCAAAGGGCCACAAGGAGTTCAGTAAAGAATGACCCATTTGAGTTCAGCTCTCATGACCCTCCCAATGGGCCCAATCGGTGGGGAAACAGGAGGACCAGGTCCACACAGTGAGAACCACTCAGTCCCTGCATGCAGACACCAGGAACTTCAGGGCCCTCAGGAACCTCAGGAACCTGAGGAACCTCAGGACCCTTTAGGAACCTCAGGAACCTCAGAACCCTCAGGAACCTCAGGCCCCTCAGGAACCTCAGGAACCTCAGACCTCAGGCCCAGGAGGAGTTGAACCTCAGACCTCAGGCACTTAAGTGATCCCGCCTCCATCCAAGCTTCCATTACACTTCTGCAACAAATGGCCGTCTGCGATACGCCGTCGGTGTCTTGCCCCTACGATGTGGTTACCGAACCAATTCTGAGCACGGAACAAACAGTCGTTCATGACTTTTAATGATCCATATAATCTGAATATTACTCTCATACTAGTGAACAGCAAATGTGTCTGTACTAGTGAACAGCCAGTGTTACGTACTAGTGAACAGCCAGTGTGACGGTACTAGTGAACAGCCAGTGTGACGGTACTAGTGAACAGCCAGTGTGACGGTACTAGTGAACAGCCAGTGTGACGTACTAGTGAACAGCCAGTGTGACGGTACTAGTGAACAGCCAGTGTGACGTACTAGTGAACAGCCAGTGTGACGTACTAGTGAACAGCCAGTGTGACGGTGCTAGTGAACAGCCAGTCTGACGTACTAGTGAACAGCTTGTGTGACGGTACTAGTGAACAGCCAGTTTGATGGTACTAGTGAACAGCCAGTCTGACAGTACTAGTGAACAGCCAGTGTGACGTACTAGTGAACAGCCAGTGTGGCGGTTCTAGTGAACAGCCAGTTTGATGGTACTAGTGAACAGCGAGTGTGTCGGTACTAGTGAACAGCCAGTCTGACATACTAGTGAAGAGCCAGTTTGATGGTACTAGTGAACAGCCAGTTTGATGGTACTAGTGAACAGCGAGTGTGTCGGTACTAGTGAACAGCCAGTCTGACATACTAGTGAACAGCCAGTTTGATGGTACTAGTGAACAGCCAGTTTGGCGGTACTAGTGAACAGCCAGGGCGACGGGTCCCCTCAGGCTCACCATGATTTTGGGGGGCGATCTCAGCGGTTCCTCCTCGTTAGGGACGATCCTCAGGTAGAAGACCGCGGGGAAGATAAAGATGAGGCACGGGGCGGACGTGGCACCTGGACGCCAGAGAGCAGAAGGAAGCAAACGCACGTCAGCAGATCCCTGACTAATGAAACACGTCCTCACTGAAGCTGTGTGTTGGTCCAAGGAGACTGCTAAAATCCCTCCCCCCAACGGATGTGAATCCCTCATGGGCCTTGAAGCAACGCTTAATAACGTTGTTAAGTGAACCTTTGGCCAAACTGTCTTGAGAGGTGTAACCGTTTTTACCACATGCAATGTGGCTAGTCTCGCAATAGCAGAACCGACCACACCCTAGAACAGTCGACGTTCTGTGATGTTCTGCTCCCTCAGCACTGTCGGCCAGACCTACCGATGATGCCGAAGATGCCCAGGATGTTGGGGGCGAAGATGACCAGCAGGTTGATGAGACTGAGGAGGACCACGGCGATGGCAACGTGCCGCGGCCAGTTGAAGGTCTTGTTGGGGAATAGCATCTGCTGAATGGCCCTCCGAACCTGAGACAGCGGGGGGGGACAGGCTGAGGGTCACCAGGAGAGACAGGGCTGACCTGAGCTTCAGCCTCTGACTTGTTTAATCTCATTAGGGCGATTGTCAATAATGCCACATTGTGATAAAAAATGTGCTCGGAAATTGGTCTCCAATATAAGAGAGAAGGGGTGAACTAATAATAATAATGATAGTAATTGATCCGTTTTTTTATAGCGCTTTTCTAAATACTGAAAGACGCTTTACAAATAAGAAAGGAATACATACAGACAGTACACACAATCAAACAAAAGGGAAAAAGTAAACAACACCACAACAATAGGCAACACATTAAGAGGGCGGGAGAGAGTGGAAGATGGCGGAGGAAGATTTCTGGATGAACTAGGATGATATCACACAATAACCACGCAGGGGAAGATACAACAATTTATATTCAGCTGTTCATTGGGTATTCATCTCAGTATTCCTCTGAGTATTAATCAGAGTTTATATCAACATTGCGTGAGTGCTATAATAATTTGCATTTTGTGTGTTGTTAGTGCAGCAAGTGACCCTTGACCTCTCTTCCCCCCCTTTGGTATGTGTTGGTAGTGACCCTTGACTAGCCGCAGAAGGCAACTCACAGGAAACAGTACGATGGGGACGGTGAGCGTGACGGCGACCAGCACGGCCATGCGGACGCACAGGATCAGTGTGTCGTACGGGTCGATGCGGCTGTAGGTGTGCAGAAGCTCAGCCTCGACCTCACCTGCAGGATGGCACAAACATACACAAACACACGCATGTGAACGCAGGCACAACGTACGCAAACGCACTCGAATATAGGAGCCCTGGAGTCCAGGAAATCCTTTGTTTTCTAACGCCCCCACCTCTAGTACAAACTGAATGTAGGATAACATATACAGCCTACGTGAGGTGAGGTTCTTATTGGGTGCGTTCAGGTAGAATGAAATGATCAGCTAGGCTACATCTTGCCCCTCATGAGAAGGTGCTGTGAGGGATGTGGCCACTGGAGGGCGCTGCATTATCACTGCTACACCTCCTCCACCTCATTCTCATGGGGAACCGCAGTAACACAATCAAAGACTAATTGAGGTTTTCCATACTAGAGGGACAACGAGGGAGACCGAGAGAGACATAGAGAGAGAGAGAGAGAGAGAGAGAGAGAGAGAGAAAGAGAGAGAGAGAGAGAGAGAGAGAGAGAGAGAGAGAGAGAATTAACCCTCACCATAGAAGGTCAGGTAACCAAACAGAGCAGCTAGGAAGTACATGGTGTACATGACAGCGATGGAGATGTTGGACACATGCTGCATCCTCTTCTTAGTAGGGCTGAAATCAGAAAGATGCCATAAAACATAAAACATAAACACATAACATAAACACAAAAGCCAAGCCATCAACTGAGGTCTCATGAAGCCACTCAGCTCAACAGCCATGAAATACCTTCTGTTGCTCTAGGGATCAGAAACGCACACAGACATGCACACACGTACACACACAAACACAAATAGTCCCGCACACACTAACACACACACAAACACACACACACACACACACACACACACACACACGCACACACACCCTTTAGTCCACTGTGTGCAGTGAGGGTCTCAGAGTCAGGCGATGATGAGGGTGAGCATGCTCCATGACAAGCAGCCGTTCATTCTGTCATAACGTCAAACCACAGAACACAGTGCATGTGACCGGCCAGGTGGAGTGGTGCATCTTGGGAAGGGGTGCAGGACGTACTTGCGCAGCTCAGTGTAGATGGGCAGCACCTCAGGGTGGCACACGAAGGCAAAGGCCAGGATGGGGATGGTGTAGGCCGTCTGGAAGGGAACCCAACAGTCACATGGAGCCAGCTGGCCTAGCGCTGCTACAGCTAGCATAGCGCTGCTACCGCTAGCCTAGCGTTTCTACCGCTAGCCTAGCCCTCCCTTCTACAGCTAACCTAGCGCTCCTATCACTAGCCTAGCACTCCTACCACTAGCCTAGCACTCCCTTCTACCGCTAACCTAGCGCTCCTACCGCTAGCCTAGCCCTCCCTTCTACAGCTAACCTAGCGCTTCTACCACTAGCCTAGCACTCCTACCACTAGCCTAGCATTCCCTTCTACCGCTAACCTAGCGCTCCTACCGCTAGCTTAGCCCTCCCTTCTACAGCTAACCTAGCGCTCCTACCACTAGCCTAGCACTCCTACCACTAGCCTAGCATTCCCTTCTACCGCTAACCTAGCGCTCCTACCGCTAGCTTAGCCCTCCCTTCTACAGCTAACCTAGCAATCCTACCGCTAGCCTCGAGCTCCTATTACCTCTCCGGTCCCAAGTGGTATCAACGTGACGCTGGGCGGCCGCGGGGCGTGCAGGGGGGAGGTGAGGAGGATGCATGCGTGTGAAGGCTATGGTCAGGGTCGGGGTAAGGGTCAGGGCTAGGGTCAGGGTCAGGGTCAGGGCTATGGTCAGGTCCAGGATCAAGATCAGGGCTAGGATCAGGGTCAGGGTCAGGGCTATGGTCAGGTCCAGGGTCAGGGTCAGGTCAAGGTCAGGGCTAGGGTCAGGGCCAGGTCAGAGTCAGGGTCAGGTCAGGGCCAGCTACCTGGGAGTTGAGGTTGACCAGTTTGGGAACGCAGGCAGGGTTTTCCGGGCCGGTGTCGTTGCCCACGGCGATGAGGGTGGCGTTGACAGTAAAGTCCACGAATGGACAGGGGATGTTGAACTTCTTATAGATGACCTGCAGAGAGAGAGAGGGAGAGAGGGGGGAGAGAGACAGAGAGAGAGAGAGAGAGAGAGAGAGAGAGAGAGAGCGAGAGAGAGACAGAGAGAGAGAGAGAGAGACAGACAGACAGACAGACAGACAGAGAGAGACAGAGACAGAGAGAGACAGACAGAAAGAGAGAGCCAGAGACAGAGAGAGACAGACAGAAAGAGAGAGACAGAGACGGAGAGAGACAGAGAGAGAGACAGGGGGAGACAGACAGAGAAAGAGACAGAGAGAGAGAGATGCAGAGGGAGAGAGAGAGATGGAGCGAGAGCACAGTTCTGTGAGGATTACAGCTCCCACCAGCAGAACGAGGTCAGGGAACACAGAGAGAGGCGGTCTGTGGCTGCAGGGCGAGAACGCTCGCCCACGGAGCCAGGGCCGGAGAGGGGGCTGACTACTAAGAGCTCAGTGGGGTCATCTGAGGAGAGACACCGTGGGGTGTCCTCTGACCCTAACCCTAGGGTTAGGGTCAGGGTCAGGGTCAGGGTCAGGGTCAGGGTCAGGTCCCGGGTCAGGGTCAGGGTTAGGGTTAGGGTCAGGGTTAGGACCAGGATCAGGATCAGGGTTAGGGTCAGGGTTGGGGTTAGGTTTAGGGTCAGGGTTAGGGTCAGAGTAAGGGTCAGGGTCAGGGTTAGGATCAGGGTCAGGGTTAAAGTCAGGGTTGGGGTTAGGTTTAGGGTCAGGGTCAGGGTTAGGGTCAGGGTCAGGGTCAGGGTTAGGGTCAGGGTTAGGATCAGGGTCAGGGTTAGAGTCAGGGTTGGGGTTAGGTTTAGGGTCAGGGTCAGGGTTAGGGTCAGGGTCAGGGTCAGGGTTAGGGTCAGGGTTAGGTTTAGGGTCAGGGTCAGGGTTAGGGTAGGGTTAGTACTAACTTACTGCGATGAGGAAGAACACCATGCAGCACAGGGAGAAGCCACTCGTGTAGCCAAGGTACCCTTTAAAGAACACACACACACACACACACAGCCTCATTAGCAAAGCAACCATCTGGCCGCTTGGAGATGAAAGCTGCCCGTTCTGTGTGATCTGCTGTGTTTCACGTCAGTGTGCTCCACGTGAGAGCAGACGATCAGCTATCACAGTGCAGACAGACGACTCTAGATAACAAGGTATTGATGAACCGATCGATGAGGTCCAAATGGATCGGACATCCGAACACAACGCAGAACAACAATCAACACACTGGGGGGCATTGAAAACTCTGTTGAACTTCAGAGGAGGAGAGGAAGGAGAGGAAGATGATGATGGAAGAGGAGGAGATGGAGGTGGAGGAGGAGCAGAAGCAGAGAGTGGAGGAGGAGGAGGAGGAGGGGGATGAGGAGGAGGAGGAGGAGGAGGAGGAGGAGGGGGATGAGGAGGAGGAGGAGGAGGAGGAGAACTCATGAGGGGCCAGGCCATCCCTTCCTGCTGAACGTTCCCACAGTGAGTGGAATGGAGCAGAGCGTTCCCTGAGCTGGTGAGGCTGATCTGATCTGATGGTCACTGGAGCTCGTTACTGTTCACCACTGATTGGTTTTGCTCTGCCTATTATCCGTGCAAGCGGAGACAGAAGAGGAGGACGGACACTCTGTTCCAGCCATGATCTAGCAATAGTGACTCCCTCTCTTTCTCCCTCTCCCTCTCACTCCCTCTCTCTCACTCTCTCGCTCTCGCATTCTTCCTTTCTCTCCCTCTCCCCCTCCTCTCTCTCTCTCTCTCTCTCTCTCTCTCTCTCTACCTCAGGTGTTCTGAGTGATTGCATAACGGCTTTCCTTTCACAGCTTAGACAAATCCATAGATGTTTCTTCCAGGCTGTATCAGAACGATTAGACCTTCCAAAGGGAAGACACTCTCAGCATGATGTGTTTATCTTATCCCTACAGCTCTAACTTGTATACATGTGTAGAGATGTCTTTAGATGTTTTTATTGAGAGAGCTTGTATAGTACAAGACGTATCACACATGGTCCACAAAGATATAATACTGGATATGGAAAAGGTTCCCTTAGGAAAGGATAGACTGAGCATTGATAATATAGTATAGGTATTTTAGGGTTAAAGCAGAATGATGTTAGGCTAGCTGAACGGTGCAGAATTGCTACCCCAAGACAAATCGTCTGATTTATAAATTATAAATCAGAAATTTCTAATAATTTAATAATTCAAAAGCTTGGAAATCTTACCAAGGCTGATATTTTGACCGATTTATTCCGTTTGGCTAATCGTGACCCGTTTTCTACAGTACCAGATCAGTGAAATAGATCCTCTTCCTTTTAAACCCCAATCTTTCATCTTTTAATGCAGACGGACGGCTGAGCATAAACATACTTACCTAACTGCTTCATCAGAGCCAGGGGCAGAATTACTAAAATGGACACGATGATCACAAGATAGTTTCCATTCATGTACCATTCCCTAGAACAGAGAAAGGAGAGGCAGTGAAACAAAGGAGGCATATTGATTAGGACACGGGGTAAGACTTCATCAGTCAATCACCAAACGGATCTGAAGGGTCTGCACCTTCACTCTGTCACGCATTGTCATCCAAGAAAACTGCATCACTAACTTACAAAGCTAGAAAACCAGAAACAAATACAGAAGTCACTGGGGCCATTTTGCACCCCTGCATGTCTAATGCACTCTTTCCAACATCCACTGTACACGCACATTTATAATGGCATCCAACAAGAGCAACATGTTCCATGGAATCCCAAAGTAAACACATTCACCCATGGCCAGAAAATGTATTATTCAGAGGCACATATGACACATTGATTCCACCCAGAATGCACGGCGCAACAAGCAGGCCAGGAAAATAGCTTTCTTTGGCCCAGGAGAGAGGAGTATCATTGCACTGTTTGAGGCATCAAAACACCTTCCATGCATTGAGGGTTTCGGACATCAAAGTCTGACCAACGCGTAGACCTCGCAACACAACAAACAGAGACAGACACAGGGATCTTGGAAAACTCTGGGAAGCTGACTCACACAGACTACTCAACACACAAACTGCAATGGTGTCCAATGGAGAAAGAGGTCACCCGCTTTGATGTAAAGGCAGAGCGCCGTGAGAGGCTCCGCCTCCGGCACAACACCGCCTGTCACTTCTAATAACAGGAGGGTTCCAAGGTTCAACATACAACATCACTTTATTTGTCCTAAGGGGAATTTGTCCAGGACTTAAAGGCTGCCACATAAGAGACTGATCATCATAGTGCAGTAACAGACACGTTTGCCACTAGCTCGTAGCGGTAGCCAGTACAGTACACATGTGGAAACACTTCTGCTGCCATAATATACTTAGAAATCTAAATACTTATCATTTATTAGCTTTCTTTATACTAATATACTATGCAATACTACACTGCTTTGTACATTGTACAGGGATCCATGGCGTTGTGTTAACCCTTCAGATCAGAGCATCTGTGATGTCTACCCCCTGTCAAGTTTCCTGGGATGAACCCGTATCAAGCTTATTTACTGTCAGTCAAACGGATACACTATATGGAAAAGTGTGAGCAGGTGTGATAAAGATGAGCCCGTTGTTCCTGGTCTTTAAGGCACCAGGAACAGCTGGGGATATCCTACCATTGTACCATGTGTTCTATCCCTAGTAGAGCAGGCTTCTAATCAGCCTCTCTCTGGGGATGTGGTGCCCTCTCTCTGCCTAGGGGTCAATCTCCCAGCTGTCCTTCTCTGGCAACACACAACAGGAGAGCCTTGACCACCATCTGGCACAGCATGTACAACCCTATGAAGACATGCCATCCTACTTCCTCCACTGCCCTATGAAGACCACCTCACTACCTCCACAACCCTATGAAGACCACCTCACTACCTCCACAACCCTATAGGACCATCTTACTGCCTCCACAACCCCATGAAGACCCCCTAACTACCTCCACATGAAGACCATCCCATGACCTCCACAGGGTGCAGACAGGAGAGGGTACAGACAGACAGGAGAGGTCGCAACCAGACAGGAGATGGTAGAGGGTGCAGACAGACAGGATAGGGTGCAGACAGACAGCAGGACCACTCACCCCTCAGGCTTGTCCAGCCTCAGGAAGGCCTGGATGACCAGAGGGAACTCGTACTTGACGATGTACAGATAACTGGACATGGCTGCAGAACGGACACAGCCATTAGTTATGGTGATTAATAAGTACCGTTTAAAAACAGCCAATGACTAAGAGTCTAGGTTAAGGACAAGAGGCGGGGTTGGTGGGTAGGGGACAGACAGTGTGTGTTTTTGCGTTTTTGTCGTTCACCTCCAATGTTCTGCAGGGTGATCGCTATGCCTGCTGCCATCTTCCCCGGCGTCCCGAAGGCTCTGTAGCCCAGTTGCTCGTAGGCGCGGATACCTGTGGCACAAGAACCCAGGAACAGAACCGCCCCTCCATCAGACATGCACAAAGGGTTGGGAGGAAAATGACATCTCTCCAAAGGATAACATGGTTCTTCATGGCTACGCTCTCGCCGCCCACATATCTGTCACAAAGCCTTGCTTGCGGCAACATCAAAGCTTTCAAGGCCCACCATTTTGCTCAAGGGCTCTTCAGGAATAAATTGAGGCTTTTGGTCATTTTACCTTGGCAGGAGTAAATGAAAGTGAATAATGGTTTGATGTGAAGTGAAAGGGACATGCGATATGTTCTACACATCTTGCCGTTTTGTCTCCTGACAAGTGAGGTGCATCTTTGCGTCACGCGGTGGCAGGGGCGTAGGAATGAGTTTAACATTGGGGGGGACACATATCGGAAACCTGACAGATCCGGTATAATTTTTAGGTGGGACAAATGCGCCTGTCTCCGATATTGGAGGGGACACGTCCCCTCCGTCCCCCCCTGGTTCCTACGCCCTTGCGCGGTGGGACACTCACCTACGATCCCTGACAGCTTGAGCAGCAGATGGATGGAGTAGGAGGACAGCACCGCCACCACTGTGAGAAGGATCCTGCAGGAAGGATTACAGCGATATAATATTATTAATATAAAAGAAAAACAAATGACTGTCAAATGTATTTCTCTCCCTTTGTCGCCATGAAACGATAAAGTGGCTTCACACTGAAACCATATATCTTGGTGCAATAGCTCCAGCCTTGCCCTTTACATTAAACCTTATTTGTTTATCCATTATAGATGGTTAATTGTTTCCACAGCTGCAATATAGAGGGCCTTCTCCCGGGGGTCCCCGTGGCTCTAAGCCTGGGCCCCCACTGGGCCAGGCTGTTGTGTCAGCCCATCTGCTCTCCAGGCTGGAGGTACAGCCTCGTACACGGCCCGCAGGAATGAGCACGGTGCAGGAACCCTCCTCCTGTCAGACTGAACAGACATGGGCCGCACCACTTCCGTCTGGTGGTTCAATAGTATCCCCAGTGAAGTGCTAAACCTGATTTCGATCCTATCCTTTCAGAACCCACTTTTCCTGGCATTCACGAATCGTCTAGCTCTATATATGCCACGGCCTGGAGGGTTGAGGGTTAGAATGCCAGGTGCACAGTGGGAGGCGAGTTGTAAACGGAAACGTTCCACAGAGAGAGACAGACCCCCTCCGTTCCTCTGGCTCCAGCCCTCTGGGACCCAAAACATTGCAATTTGTTCTGTTCATTCAAACAAAGATTTGTATTTGTATCCTAGCTCGGCCAATTATTTACTCCCTCTCTATCTAGTTCTCTCTCAGCACCCTCCCTCTCTTTCTCTCTTGGCAACCTTTCTTCAATCTCCCTCTCTCTCTCTCTCTCTCTCTTTCTCTCTCTCACTATGTGTCAGTGGAGGCCGGTCGTCCGTTCTTTCACCTCCACTCCACCCCCTGGCCCGTTCCCATTGCCCCGTTGCCCGGTCGCTGTCGAGAGCTGCGAGGGCTGACTTGTGGGCCGGTGGTTCAGCAGGTCGTCAGTTAGCAGTGGGAGGACAGATCTGCTGACGGTCAGACAGATTGAAACTCGGGTCTTGCAGTGTTTGCAACCCTTCGCCTCCCTCCACCCTCCCCCCCCTGGCTGCTCTGCCCAGCAGCCCTTTAGAGACCTGCAGAACCTTTCCACGGCCTCTGTATCCCCTCATTAACACATTACAAAAGGCCCTCTTCATTAGATACACAATAACAGTCCATGTTGCCCGCACATACATCCTATCTTGGTTATTCTTCACCATCAACAACACCTCTCATTGTTCTCCATAAACCTAGACGACGTTAAACAGGACAGGGCAGACAGGACAGGACAGACAGGACAGGAGAGGACAAACAGGAAAGAACAGACAGGACAGGACAGGACAGGAGAGCCAGTCAAAAGACCTCCAAATGATGTGGCAATGAATGGATGAATGAATGGATGAATGGGTGATGAAGATGATGAGGAGAGAATAGCTTCAAAGAACACATCTCCTCTGGTTAGAGTCCACCGGTCTGAGACCTCTCTCACACACTCAGGCAGACAGAAAGTGACGGCAAGAATGTCCCCCCGTCGCCGTGGTGACCGAGGGCCTCCAGGGTTCAGCCATACAGAGGGTTAGATGCTGAGTGGGGAGGGGCTTAGGGTTAGAGGCTGAGTGGGGAGGGGCTTAGGGTTAGAGGCTGAGTGGGGAGGGGCTTAGGGTTAGCTGCTGAGTGGGTTAGGGTTAGGGTTAGCTGCTGAGTGGGTTAGGGTTAGGGTTAGCTGCTGAGTGGGTTAGGGTTAGGGTTAGCTGCTGAGTGGGTTAGGGTTAGGGTTAGCTGCTGAGTGGGTTAGGGTTAGGGTTAGCTGCTGAGTGGGTTAGGGTTAGGGTTAGCTGCTGAGTGGGTTAGGGTTAGGATTAGCTGCTGTGTGGGTAAGGGTTAGAGGCTGAGTGGGTAAGGGTTAGCTGCTCGGTGCGAGAATTGGTTAGATGCTGAGTGGGTTAGGGTTAGTAGTCCAGAGAACGAATGATACACATGGAGACGCATTCAGACCCAGTCTGCAGACATCTTGAGAAACAGCTTTCCTTTCACCATGGAAAGTCCTGGACACTTGAAGGAGAATGCTGCTTCTGCCACCCTGAGTCATCGTTAATATACCATAGAACTAGAACATGCACTCACTTTAATAGGCTGCTGAACAATCTAAATAAAGAACTGTATGGTCAGAACTCAATCATTTTGACTAAACCAGTAGATATATTATATTTGTATCTTCAAACAGGGTTAGGATTAGGGTTAGGGTTAGGGTCTCCCCTGTATTGAGTGATGGAGTTGGAACCAAACAAGGCGATGTTCAGCGAGCTGCAGGCCCATATCCCTGTAGAAAGCTCCCCCATCTTTAGCACTTGCTCTAAACTTGCAACCTAACACATATGGGCCGAGGTGTTGGAAAGCGTGCGAAAAGACGCGTTGATATCTGCTATCTGCTGAGTTTACCTTGTGAGAACGTGCGCATGCTCACTCTGAGAGGCACAGAAACTGAGTGAAACGTACATCTTACAAACTAAATGGTTTTGATAAGAATAATAACCGTGGCTAGTTTGTGGAAAATTCTTTCATTCTGTCAAAGACTGTCAAGAGTCTGTTGAAAAAAGTGACATTATCTAAACACTGCCTGAATTCTGAATAAAAATAACCTTGAGATTTGTTTTACATTGTTGTGATCATAATTTACTACTACAGCTTCTGTGTTGTAGCTTAGACAATTGTTGGCTTTTCTCCACTTCATCTGAAGACTGTGTTACCAGTACGGTCTGCTTCTGGTGTCTTCGCCTTTAACAAGGCAGCGCTATTTCCGTGTGTGTAAACCTCTCGAGGAATAGTCTTGTGAGTCACCGCAGAGCGAATGAGTCCCAACACATCTGTGAGGCCCCGAATGAGCGATCATTAGGAGTCCGTCATCCCACGTCTTCACACGTCAGAGGCCATTCATCCATCACTTTCTCCTCCTCTCAGTCCCCCCCCCCCCCATCACTCCCCACTCACAGGAACAGAACCACTCCGGTGTTGGCCATGGCATAGGCCAGGCCTAGAATGCCACTCCCCATGATGGCGTTGCCCAGGTTGAACACCGACATCCCGAAGGACGTCTTCCCCTCGAACTGGCAGAACAACGACAAGAAAAAATATAAGATATCATTGCTTCCTCTTATGGAAGATACTAGTAACATACTAGAGTAAGATATTAGAGTAAGATACTAGAGTAAGATACTAGTATGATACTAGAGTAAGATACTAGTAAGATACTGGTGAGATACTGGTAAGATACTAGCAAGATACCAGTAAGATACTGGTAACCCCGTGGGTTGTGGTCGGTTGGTTGAGTGAACTCACGTCTGTGAAGCGTGGGTTCTTCTTGTCGTCCATGGCTGAGAGAAACTCCGAGCTCTCGGCTCGCTGGGCTTCTGTGTCCTCGGGTCTGGGGGGGAGGGGGACAACACAGGTGTGAAGAGAGCGGTCACCATCCATAGTGAAGAGAAGCTCAAGGCTAGGCAATGTGATGGTTCTCCTCATCACTGACCTTCAGCACAGCAGCTCTACTGCTTACACAGTACGACTAAACAAACAGAAGAGATAGGAACTCTGTCTCTACTATCTCTGGTACTTAGCGGGCACTGGGGGTACTACCAGGTACAGCTTCCCTTCAGAGGACTGGTATGTAGCGGGTATTAGGGGTACTACCAGGTACAGCTACAGAGGACTGATACGTACCAGGCATTTGGGGTACTACCAGGTACAGCTACCCTTCAGAGGACTGGTATGTAGCGGGCATTAGGGGTACTAACAGGTAAAGCTTCACTACAGAGGACTGGTATGTAGCGGGCATTAGGGGTACTACCACGTACAGCTACAGAGGACTGGTACGTACTTGGGATGGGTCCGAACATTCGATTATTCGATTATTCTTTCCCGAGGGTCAAAATCGATTTTCAACATTTGGACCGTTAACATTTTTTCCCATTCAAATATAAAGTATTTCACAAGCCATAACTTTGTTTCCCTGGTAACCGCCTGAGGGTTTGACTAATACAATGGGGGGATTATTTGTTTATCAACACGGCGGATGCGCGCGCAGAATGATCGCAAAAAGAACATTTGTTTGACCGGTTGCCATGGTTATCTCCGTGTGGTTAATTTGCAGTTGCGGTGTTAATTAGTGATGTTGTCAGCCTACTGCTACATTAAACTGTAATCAGAAAACGCGGTTATATGCTATATACCCTATAGTATCTGTGGTATAAAGGCTTGGACGAATTTCAAATTATAAATATGTACACTTTATGTTGAAAGTATAGACCGTCGCGATTCCCATTGAAACGAATGGCGCGGTGATTATTCTTCAAAACGAGAGCTGGTAAATTGTGAAAAATGAATTAAACTGTAATCAGACAACGCGGTTATATGCTATAGCCCCTAGAGTATCTGTGGTATAAAGCCTGGGACGACATTAGCTACGACTTGGCAACGGGAGGTATTCTAGTCCGCTCAGCTATGAGCCTGAGAGCTAACGTTATGTATTGTACATATTTATAATTCGAAATTCGTCCCAGCCTTTATTCAACAGATACTCTAGGGTCAACTACTTAGCAGGTAGTTGTTTTTTTGCGTTTAAGATATTAAGTGATTTCTTGCCGATGATCCATGGCTGCCTTTGTGAATGTCGGCACACATTGAATAATAGATTATTCGTTCATACTACCCACTGATTATTCGACCATGAAAAATTTGAGTTATTCACATCCCTACGTACCAGAAATTTGGGGTATTACCAGGTACAGCTTCCCTACAGAGGACTGGTACGTACTAGGCATTGGGGGTACTACCAGGTACAGCTACAGAGGACTGTTACGTACCAGGCATTTTGGGTACTACCATGTACAGCTTCCCTACAGAGGACTGGTACATACCAGGCCTTACGGGTACTACCAGGTACAGTTTCACTACAGAGGAATGGCAGTAGAGAATAGAGAGCCAACACCCTCAGTGAGAGGGGGAGAGAGAGCCAACACCCTCAGGGAGAGGGGGATTGACACAGCATGTGACACCACCAATGTACTGAATCAGGGAAGACATGTGACAGCACCAGTAGGTAGCCAGAAGCTGCAGGAGGCACACATTCAGCCGGCAGTGAATGGAATCGTTTTATCTTAACCCTCGACCTATCATGGCCAAGGTGACACATGTGGCACTACACACGGAAGGCATAGGAAAGCCTCACATGAAGCCATGCGGTCAGTGTGTAGCTGTGATGCCGTGCAGCCGCCACAGTAACTACAGAGATTCCACCTACTTGCCAGCGCCCTCCGCAGGGGGTGCTATAGCCGTGGCGGTGGGAGCTGGGGCGGAGTCGCCGGCCTCGTGGCCCCGTCCGTTGGGGACCGGGTTCTCCTCCGCGGGCACGCCCTCAGCGGGCTTCTCCTCGCTCGTCTCCCCGCTCATCTCCCCGGGCGTCTGGGCTGTGGAGGAACAAGATGCGGTGTCAGTGCTGTGACTGAGGAAAACGCGTAGTTTCGGACCAATGCACCGGCTCTACCGGACGGGATCCAAAGGGACTTAGGAGAATGAGAGCAGGGAGCGAGTAGAAAGGATTGAGCCATGTAATCCCGTATGTGAGAAGAGAAAAACAATGATTTAGTTGGCTCTAGCAAACTCCAGAGCCTGGAAAATCAAATGGGATGAAAAAAGCACAATATGATCGATTGAGGATTGATGAAAGATTAGATCAGTATACTTCTTCAGTGAATAAGCTACGAAAAGATGTGAACCGAAAAACCAAAAGCCGTTCTGTTTTCCGTGGGCCACAAACTAATGTGGCTAACAGCTCTAACATAGCTCTAACATATCTCTAACATAGTGCTTACATAGCCCTAACATATCTCTAACATGGCTCTAACATAGCTCTAACATGGCTCTAACATAGCTCTAACATAGCTTCTAACATGGCTCTAACATAGCTCTAACATGGCCCTAACATAGCTCTAACATGGCTCTAACATGGCTCTAACATAGCTCTAAAATAGCTCTAACATAGCTCTAACATGGCTCTAACATAGCTTCTAACATGGCTCTAACATAGCTTCTAACATGGCTCTAACATAGCGCTTACATAGCGCATCACATTCTAAAGAGTATATATGCAAATGAGCGTCTTGCAATGTGATCAGCATTCCAAGTAAGCTGAATGAGACCCGATGCAAACAAAAGAGAGAGAGGGGAGACCGCATGGACCGCCATCCACCGTAACCATGGGGACAGATGACATGGGCCCCCATCCATCGTAACCATGGGGACGGATGACAGGTGCCTCCATCCAGTGGTAGTAATAGTATAGTAGTTATAGTATTATAGCAGCAGCAGTAGTAGTAAAGTAGAAGTTGTAGTAGCATAAGTATTAGTAGTAGCAGTGATGTTAGAATAGCAGTAGTAGTAGTATAATTAGTATTAGTAGCAGTGATGGTAGTATAGCAGTAGCAGAAGTAGCAGTATTTGTATTAGTAGTAGTGGTAGTAGCAGTGATGGTTGTATAGTTGTAGCAGTAGTAGTAGTATTAGTAATATAAATAGTAGCAGTACTATAAGCAGTAGTAGTAGTAGCAGTAGTATTAGTAGTAGTAATAGTGGTAGTAGCAGTAGTAGTAGTAGTATTAGTAGTAACAGTCATAGCATTTGTAGTAGTAGTAAGCTGCCTGTGAACAGACCTGTGTGCTGCCTCTGTGTTTCCCTTGTGCTCCTCACACTTTGTGAGGAGCATCCCGGGCCCTTGGTGGTTCTCTCGTGTTTGCGGCTCCGGGCCCCTGCGGGGCCACCGGTGCTTTGGGGGCCCCTTCAAGAACCATTTGACATGCCCCTCCTAGATGTTTTCCCCGAAAGCAGGACGGTGTGTGGCGCCGCTTAGAGACACTTCATTGGCTATTCTGCCTACACACCAGTGAAGGGGAGTGGGAGAGGGGCCAGGCCGTGAGGAGGCCCCCAGCACAAACAGCGGGTCCCCGACAAGGCGATGAAAAGAGCCCAACCGGCCCCGACCAGCTAGGAACCGGTTCTAGCCCATTTTTAGAGACTCCATTTTTCTGCTGTCAGTTTTTTCCCCCTCTTCTATTGAGAAGGTCAGAGCCAGCGGCGTCAGTTGGGCCTCCTCTACTACCGCTCTGGGCGCCACGCGGTGACCCTCCTCCTCTGCCTCCTGGGGCCTCCTCTGCCTCCTCCTTTACCTCCTCTGCCTCCTCCTTTACCTCCTCTGCCTCCTCCTCTACCATCTCCTCTTCTCAATCAACCTGCCCGTTTCACCCTCGTGTTTGGTGTCAGTCTATCTACTGCTCCCCTTTAGAGGAGGTGAACAGACCAGTCTATCTACTGCTCCCCTTTAGAGGAGGTGAACAGACCAGTCTATCTACTGCTCCCCTTTAGAGGAGGTGAACAGACCAGTCTATCTACTGCTCCCCTTTAGAGGAGGTGAACAGACCTGTCTATCTACTGCTCCCCTTTAGAGGAGGTGAACAGACCAGTCTATCTACTGCTCCCCTTTAGAGGAGGTGAACAGACCAGTCTATCTACTGCTCCCCTTTAGAGGAGGTGAACAGACCTGTCTATCTACTGCTCCCCTTTAGAGGAGATGAACAGACCAGTCTATCTAGGGCTCCCCTTTAGAGGAGGTGAAGGGGACCAGTCTATCTACTGCTCCCCTTTAGAGGAGGTGAACAGACCAGTCTATCTAGGGCTCCCCTTTGCCCCTATGACATGCTGGTGTGTGTATGTTTGTGTGTGTGGCCAAGGGGATGTGTGTGTGACCACACGTGTGTGTGTGTGTTTGTGTGTGTGTTGCCGTGATAGGTGTGTGTGTGTGTGGCCATGCCCCTGTGTGTGTGTGTGTGTGTGTGTGTATGTGTGATTGTGTGTGAGTGTGTGTGTGTGTGTGATTGTGTGTGATTGTGCGTGTGTGTGTGTAGCCATGCCCCTGTGTGTGAGTGTGTGTGTGTGTGTGAGGTTGTGTGTGTGTGTGGCCGTGCCCCTGTGTGTGTAGGTGTGTGTGTGTGTGTGTGTGTGTGGCCGTGCCCCTGTGTGTGAGTGTATGTGTGTATTTGTGTGTGTGTGTGTTTGTGTGTGTGAGTGTGTGTCTGCGCGGGACCAGGATTCTTGGTGTCCCGCTCCAAGCCGGGCGACGTGGTCGGGCAGCAAAGCCCGACACACAATGGCCCGTGTTGTGTGGTATCCTGGGAACGGGCGCACAACACTGGTGCTATTGTGCCAGGAATCATTATACCGCTCGGGCCCCTTGGCCCGGGGCCCCTGGCACAGGCCCCTGGCGCGGGCCCCCGGCCACTCGAGGGGCTGAAAGGTATTTCACTGGGCCGTAATTGAAGGGAAGCCACCTTGAATTGTGCAGATGCCAGAATCCTGCACATCATTAGCAGGAGCTCCTCTAGGAAGGGGCTGCTCCGCTAACGGCTAACGGCTAACAGCTAACGGCTAACAGCTAACGGCTAACGGCTACATGGTCCTAGTATGACACAGGCTGGGGAGGTACGGACAGATCTGATCTATATCTGATTGGTTGCCTGAGCTTTCATTCACAGGGAGCACTGGCGTTTCAAACACTACACCTGATTGGCTGGTCAAGGCTCCTCTTATGATCACGGGGGGGGGGTCCGTCACACGATGGCTAACATGATGTAGATCAGAGGGGTGTAGAATATTACATTTTTGAAAATATAGATTTCACAGGGATCTCTGAATGTGATCTCACCCTCACCTCAGAAGCCGCCCCCTTGCCTGGGCCCTGAAATACCTCAAACTATTCCAGGAGTCCTGAGGGGCTCCTGGTGAATCTATCAGTGGTCAGAGGGCGGGAACAGGAGGATGGATGAGGAGATGAAGGGGGAGGAAGTGATGAGCAGGAGGCTCCGGAGCGGCTCTCAGAGAGGAACACACCGCTCTGTTCTCTCAGTCAGGCTGTATTTGCTCCCCCCCCCCCCCCCCCCCCCCCCCCCCCCCCCACCGGACCCCCGGCCGTCAGCCCCCACCCCCCGCTCCCAGAGCTGCACGTGCCGGCACTCTCACACGCCGCTAGGGGATGACGCAGGCGGCGACGCGGAGGAGCGTCATCAGGGGGGAGGGAGGACGGGGAGGGTTGGAAATCAGAACCACAGCTATTTTATTCACCCACCGTGTGTATGGGATTCTTCCTGAACAGATTCCTGGCCCTCTCTCTCACTCTCTCTCCCCCTCCCTCTACTTTCTCTCCTTCTCCCTATCACCCTCTCTCTCTCCACTCTCTCCCCATCCCTCTCTCTCCCTCTCGCTTTCTTTCGCTCTTCCTCTCCTCTCTCTCCCTCTCCCTCTCTCTCACTTTGTCTCTCCCTCACCCCCTCACCTCTCTCCCTCTCTCCCTCACCCTCTCTCTCCTCTCCCTCCCTCTGCTCTATCACTCCCTCTCTCCCCCTCCCTCTACTCTCTCCTTCCCCCTATGACACTCTCTCTCCCTCCCTCCCTCTCTCTCCTTCTCCCTCTCTCCTTCTCCCTCCCTCTCCTCTCTCCTTCCCCCTCTCTCCCTCTCCTTCTCCCTCCCTCTCCTCTCTCCTTCTCCCTCCCTCTCCTCTCTCCCTCCCTCCCTCTCCTCTCACCTTCTCCCTCTCTTCCTCTCCTTCTCCCTCCCTCCCTCTCTCTCCTTCTCCCTCCCTCTCCTCTCTCCTTCTCTCCCTCTCCTTCTCCCTCCCTCTCCTCTCTCCTTCTCCCTCTCTCCCTCTCCTTCTCCCTCCGTCCCTCCCTCTCCTTCTCCCTCTCTCCCTCTCCTTCTCCCTCCCTCTCCTCTCTCCTTCTCCCTCTCTCCCTCTCCTTCTCCCTCTACCTCTACCTCTTCCTCTCCATGTCGGCGGTGTGTCTGAGTGCATGTGACTTAACCAAACTGTATCATTGCCTCATCGCTACGGACTCGCACTCCACATTCCAGTCAAACCTCAGAGTCTGCATTGAATGTAAGGGTGAGGGGTGTGTGATCATAACCCCCTGTGACCTTTGATCATGACCTCAGAGTCTTCATTGAGCTTCATTGACCTGTGACCAGGTGCTTGAGCCAGACAGACGTCCCACACAAAGTAACGAGTCCCAACTGAATTAAGCATTACTAATCTCTGAGAACTTCTTACCCGCTTATTTTGAATACATTTGTATTTAGGTTTTAATTATATTTTTATCTCTAAATAAATTATTAACCCTGGCTCGGGCATGCCTGTGTGCTTTTATTATACACTACAATAAAATAACATTTCAGCGTCTTTAGAGGCTGTCATGTAACTCCTACTCCTTACTTCATAGCTCCCTTATTAATAATGGGTGGAGTCTTTAAATGAGGTAGGTCATTTAAAAGTAGCGCTCAAACTAAAAATATGAGGGTATTTGTGTTTGGAAGAACGAAAGAAAGCTCATCCAAACAGGATGCCTACAGAGAAGGGAGGGTTTTTACACCGAGTGGAAATACTTTTTAGACCGACTCATAATTTCCAACAGATTAAAGGATTACACATTTTGTACAATTTTCTGTGATATGCCGCTAATAGACAAGAGAGCTCTCTCTCTCTGCAGAGGAGTTCTGTCTCTGGAGAGGAGGTCTTCTGCTAATAGACCACAGAGCTCTCCCTCTCTGGAGAGGAGGTCTTCTGCTAATAGACCACAGAGCTCTCTCTCTCTGGAGAGGAGGTCTTCTGCTAATAGACCACAGAGCTCTCTCTCTCTGGAGAGGAGGTCTCTCTCTGGAGAGGAGGTCTCTCTCTGGAGAGGAGGTATTCTGCTAATAAACCAGAGAGCTCACACACACATAATGATGGCACTAGATATGGCTCCTTAAATTACGTAATTGAGGATGGACTAAGACTTAAACCATGAAGCATAGAGCGTAGAAGCAACACAACAACAATAGACCTGATCCAGGTCTCTCCAGGGGTACAAGCACGACACTTGTATAAAATGTATTTATAAAAGGTGTGAACATACTCTTGGGTTCCTCAATCAAATAATTTGAATAAGTCAAATCGACACAAGGTCGAATGTCAACACAAAGGTAAAAACGCTAATTAAAGATGACATGGTCAATGGGTAGATGGAACTGAATGATTCTAATTATAGTTTGCCAACTGTATTGATAAAACGGTATAAAACCATATTTAAATGAAAACACATCCTTCAATCCAACATGTACACCAACAGACACCAACTTTCCTTCTCGCTGTCTTAGCAAAAAACAGTTTGGGTCTTAAATCCCTGTCTGACCTAATGTTCTGGAAAAGTTCACTCTTCTTCAATTAGGGTCTGACCTAATGTTCTGGAATAGTGAGCTCTTCTTCAGTTAGGGTCTGACCTAATGTTCTGGAATAGTGAGCCCTTCTTCAGTTAGGGTCTGACCTAATGTTCTGGAATAGTGAGCTCTTCTTCAGTCAGGGTCTGACCTAATGTTCTGGAATAGTGACCTCTTCTTCAGTCAGGGTCTGACCTAATGTTAGAAATATTGAGTCTCTTGTAGAAAATAGAAAACATTACTAGCCAGTAATGACCCGGTTTATGTAAATTCCCATGCTAGCACGTGAATTATTTCACTTCAGCATCCCTTCCTGCATATATTCCCCTCCCCCATCAACCATGAACCACCATGGGCCCTGCATGCCTCTCCTCTCTAGCTTTGTTCCTCAGTGCCTCCATCTCTGCCTTCCTCTCCCCCTCTGTCTCCCCCTCTGTCTCCCTCTCTGTCTCCCCTCTGTCTCCCTCTCTGTCTCCCTCTCTGTCTCTGTCTCCCTCTCTGTCTCCCCCTCTGTCTCCCTCTCTGTCTCCCCTCTGTCTCCCTCAGTGCCTCCATCTCTGTCTCCCTCTCTGTCTCCCCTCTGTCTCCCTCTCTGTCTCCTGTTCCTCCCTCCTCTGTTCCTCAGTGCCTACCTCTCTGTCTCCCTCTCTGTCTCCCTCTCTGTCTCTGTCTCCCTCTCTGTCTCCCTCTCTGTCTCCCTCTCTGTCTCTGTCTCTGTTTCCCCCTCTGTTCCTCAGTGCCTCCCTCTCTTTCCCCCTCTCTTTCTCCTTCAGCCACAAAGCCCAGAGATATCAGCAAGAAGAGTGAAGGGGAGATTACATCCCAATCAAAGATGTGTGTGTCAGCGTCTGAGTACATCTGCCCAGCTGTTGGAGCCACGAAGCACGTCAGAGACTATAGAACGCTTTGGGTTCTGCTACTCGTTTAAATACCCCATCATCTGGAAGGCATTATCTCCCACAGGAAGTCCAGGGTTCATCACACACTGGCCCTAATCTGGATTATACCACGCAGAAATGATTACAGTCATTGTTCAATCTCATATTGATGGTAGCCTACATCGACAGACCACCATTGTGATAGAAAAGACCCCAGGAGGAAGAAGACCGACCCCACAATGATATTATGAAGCATCTCAGATAGCACATATATAAAGTGTATAAATATACTAAAGTGACTAAATATACTGTATACTACATGTACTAACATGGAGATGACCATTCTCCATGAGAGCTGTGGTTTATTTTTACATTTTATTCATGTAGCGAAATTCCAGATTACAGCAGAGATTAGAATATTATCCAAGAGCAGATTAATCTATTTTTTTGCGATTGTTAGCTAAAGTATTCATCTTAATATTTAAATGTTTTTTAAATATGTTTTTTGATGCTCATCAATGATTTGGATTCGTCATCATTCTTTGAACGACTTATCTTCAGATGTGTTTGAACAGAGCTAATGTTCTCTCTCTGATCCTCAGCCTGACCAATGCTTTCTCTACTTCCCAGGTGGTTCTGGAAGAGGTCTTCCCCACAGACCCTCCCCCGGCCCCCCACAGCGGACCCACAGCTGCCCGGATCCCCACGGCCGGACTCCAACGTGGGGTCTGGCCTGAGAGGTCCGCTCGGACTTAGGGAAAAGAACACAGAGGAGCGTTGACACAGCTGGGCGACAGAGGGCCCTGGAGGAGGAGAGAGGAGGAGAGAGGAGGAGAGAGGAGGAGAGAGGAGGGGAGAGGAGGAGAGAGGAGGGGAGAGGAGGGGAGAGGAGGAGAGAGGAGGGGAGAGGAGGGTCTGAGGAGGAGAGAGGAGGGTCTGAGGAGGAGAGAGGAGGAGAGAGGAGGAAAGAGGAGGGTCTGAGGAGGAGAGAGGAGGGTCTGAGGAGGAGAGAGGAAGAGAGAGGAGAAGAGAGGAGGGTCTAAGGAGGAGAGAGGAGGGTCTGAGGAGGTGAGAGGAGGAGAGAGGAGGGTCGGCTCTGAGGAGGAGAGAGGAGGGTTTACTCCGAGGAGGAGAGAGGAGGTGAGAAAAGGACCTTGTAGGAGGAGAGAGGAGGACCCTGGAGGAGGAGAGAGGAGTAGAGATGAGGACCCTGGAGGAGGAGAGAGGAGGACCATGGAGGAGGAGAAGAGAGGAGTAGAGAGGAGGAGCCTATAGGAGGAGAGAGGAGGACCCTGGAGGAGGAGAGAGCAGGGTCTTCTCCCAACAATACTAACATCCTCATCATCATCAACAACGCCCTTCCTCCTCCATCTCTGCACCAGCCGATGCCAGCTCTGTCGGACTTCAGTCATGTGCCCTGAAAACAAAGGCATGAGCCCCCTCCATCACAGAGAGAGAGAGAGAGAGAGAGAGAGAGAGAGAGAGAGAGAGAGAGAGAGAGAGAGAGAGAGAGAGAGGCTCCATGGGACCAATGCCTCCATTCAGCTGTGAACACACCTCCCATAGCGAGGTCTCTGCATGGCGGTCCACAGCCCTGCCCTGCTGACCACATCACATGGCACCAGGAGGCCCAAATCCCTGCACGGAACCAGACCCTGGCCTGGGTTAAGCAGATCAACGTGCCGCTTAATGCTCAAATATCCAGCCTAAGAGCTGCCGGTGGAGCACAATGCCTAACCCTAAACCTGACCCTAACCCTAACCCTAACCCTAACCCTCACCCTCACCCTAACCCTCACCCTCACCCTCACCCTAACCCTAACCACAATGCCTAACCCTAACCCTCACCGTAACCCTCACCCTCACCCTCACCCTAACCCTCACCCTCACCCTCACCCTAACCCTAACCACAATGCCTAACCTTAACCCTAACCCTCACCCTAACCCTCACCTTCACCCTCACCCTAACCCTTACCCTCACCCTCACCCTAACCCTAACCCTAACCCTAACCCTCACCCTAACCCTCACCCTCACCCTAACCCTAACCCTCACATTAACCCTCACCCTAACCCTCACCCTAACCCTCACCCTAACCCTCACCCTCACCCTCACCCTAACCCTCACCCTAACCTAACCCCACAGCCCTCAGACCGGGCTGGGCAGAGGTTTGATGACTAGGGCGCTGGGCCATCAGCAGCTCCAGGGAGGATCTGTAATGGGCCCTTATATGGGCCCTCCTAATGGGTATTTCACATTCCATTTCTCTAACTGCCCTTTGTTGGTATGTGCCTTTTCCTTGACCCCTTTGGGGTGGTCGAAGAGCAAGGGCTCAACTGATAAGGAACGGCTACGTCCCCCCCTTAATGACATCCTGAGGAGTTCCATCAATCGTTGAATACCATTTGGTTAACTAATACTATAGTTTAATTTGGGAGCAAAGCTGTGCTCAGCATCCAGAGACCTGTCTGCCACAGTAGAAGAAGTCCTTGCTTTTGCCAATGCATTTTACTTCTCCTTGCGGAGCTCTTAGAGAGACGCAGGGAGAACTTGCATCTGATGCCTTGGACTTTTGTATGATTGTTGTATGTTTGTTTGTATGTTGTTATAAGTTTATTACTTTAATAAATTTGCCTAATTGTTATAAGTTTGGATGACCCTTTATTCTTAAACTGTTTAGACAGACATGATTGGTGTGGTGCAAAATCCACCACACACTCACAGAAGGTCCAGATGCTCCTCTGTCAGATCTTGACAGTATAGTTCATATCAGAGCTCAGTTCAGGAGAGGAGTGTAGGTGGAGTTTAGGAGAGGAGTTTAGGAGAGGAGTTTATGAGAGATTTTTGTTTTGGAGAGTTGTTTAGGATAGGTGTTTAGTAGGGGTGTTTAGAAGATGAGTTTGTTTAGGAAAGTTGTTTGTTTAAGAGAGGTGTTTAGGAGAGGACACTGATCACTATCGGCTGGTCGTTAGTGATCAGTGTTACCTAGTTCGGACCAATAAGGTCTAACCCTAACCTGTCCTCTCTGAGGTGAGACAGAAGAGATCAGTTTCAGGACAGACTTCAGACCACCAGGTCTCAGACCCACGGCCTCATTGGTCTCAGACTCCACTGGAGGTGAATTTCATTTGGAAAAAAAATCTCCATACACATCATTTTGTAAACAAAAAAAACACGTGCAGTCATTTGACATGCGTGCGTATAAGTGTGTGCGCGCATGTGCGTGTGTGAGTGTGTGCGTGTGTGGCGGTAAGGGCAGGTACAGAGATGCTCTTCTGACTCCAGGATGTCAGCATCACTGCTCTACATGAGGCTTGATGACTCAGGACCTGTTTCATCTATTCTATAATTCCCACTGATCAATCAGGGACATTTATACTAATTCAAATGTAAAGCCTGCTTCTCTTTCATTAAAACTTATACTGGATCAGCGGGATCCACCTTTAGAAGAGGAGTCACGGCCAGACGGAGATATCATAATATCGCTAATGTGCTCTCAGACAGCAGCTCTAGACCGTGTAGATCTATAGGAGGTCCGGACCCGTCAGGATACGCTCTCAGACACCAGCTCTATACCGTGTAGATCTACGGTAGGTCCGGACCCGTCACCTGTCCGTCACAGCGCTGAGCGATGCTATAATATTTCAACACGAACCATTGCATCTCCAGTGTAACCCAGTGGTCCTACAGCAAGACCAGAAAGACCAATAGGACAGTCGGTCCTACAGTAGGACCACTGCCAATAACGTCGTAAATGTGCGATGCCTTACCAGCAGGTGTCCTCCAACAACTCCAATTATCTCCACACCGATCAGATGATTTGAGATAACTCGAAATGACTCGCTGTCCTCCTCAGAGATGACTCACTGTCCTCCGAGTCGTTCTTGGGGACAGTTTGTCTATTCCGTGGCAGAAGCGTGCGGGTCTAAGCGGTTGTCAGGGTGTCAGTGTGAGGATCTCTGTGTGAGGGTCTCAGCAGTGTGAGGGTCTCAGCGTTGTGTTAATGGCATGTGTTCCCAGCAGATCGTCCTGATAATCTGTTGAAGGTGGGATGTGGAGCGAGCAAGGTTCCGCCCCCTGGATGGAGGCAGGGTCCGGGTTCCGCCCCCAAAGATGCAAGCTCCGCCCCTGGATGGAGACAGGCTCCGCCCCCTGAATGGAGGAGGGGTCCAATCAATGTGTCCGGCGTGCAGGACCAGCGCGCGCCTAACCTGGTTCCCAGGCTCAGCTCTCGGTGGGACAGGATGCTCAACGCGGGCGGTATTGGGGTGAGACGGCGGGAGTTGGTTACATGGGTTTAACGGCAAGAGGGAGGCGGGACTTATGATGGAAGGATTTCCTTTTTTTGCATTAACAGAATATTCGTCAGATTCCATATTCATTTTCCTTATCGTTCCTGTTGGTTTTCTTGCCATGATCTTATTATTTTTGGTCCGGTCTCTTTTAACTGGCGCATAACAGCTCATATGAAGTAAGAGACCGGAAGTATCGGTTTGGTAGACCGGGATAACGCTAACATCCAGGATGTTCTCTGTCTGAATTTCAGAAGGGGATATTTAAAGCTCAACTACATCTTTGTCTCTTTCAATCCCCTTATTCACGTGATACAAACATTTTTTTTGCAAAGATGTTCCATATGACCCCTCCGTGGTTTGAAATGATGTGTTCGCATCAATTTTGTTGCAGAATATTTTTTTGGATTGGGCTATGGCGAGTACAAATGATTAGTGACAGTAATCGCTTTCAGTAGCATCCTCTATTCTGTCACCCGCGTGTCCCTGACGGTCGCGCGCACAGTGGATGCGGTTTCTAGGTCAGCGACGGCAGCGCGTTGTGACGTCACAGCGCCGGAGGAGCTGTCCTCTCCGTCAGTATCATTGTGCTCACTGAGGTAGAGAACCTCCCTGTTGGGCCTGTTTGTATTGCTACATCTGAACACAACTTTACATTGCTAATGAATTTAATTAATGTGATATTTCTTTTTGTGTGTGTATATGTGCGCACACACCTGCGTGGGCGCATGTATTCATATGTGTGTGTGTGTGTGTGTGTGTGTGTACGTGTGTGTGTGTGTGTGTGTGTGTGTGTGTGTGTGTGTGTGTGTGTGTGTGCGACATTCTGCATCATGAACTTAGATACTCATTCCTATGATGGAACCAGTCTCTTCCAGTCTCCTCAGAGTAGGGAGGTGACTGGGTGGAGAACCAGTCTGTTCCCTTCAGGCTGGCAGAAGAGGGGACATCTCCCCGGAGAAGATGGGTGGTGAGGAGGGGAGAGAGGGTTAGGGTGAGGAGGGGGAGAGAGGGTTAGGGTGAGAGAGGTTTAGGGTGAGGAGGGGAGAGAGGGTTAGGGTGAGGAGGGGGAGAGAGGGTTAGGGTGAGGAGGGGGAGAGGGTTAGGGTGAGAGAGGTTTAGGGTGAGGAGGGGAGAGAGGGTTAGGGTGAGGAGGGGAGAGAGGGTTAGGGTGAGGAGGGGGAGAGGGTTAGGGTGAGGAGGGGAGAGAGGGTTAGGGTGAGGAGGGGAGAGAGGGTTAGGGTGAGGAGGGGGAGAGGGATAGGGTGAGGAGGGGGAGAGGGTTAGGGGAGGAGGGGGGAGAGGGTTAGGGTGAGGAGTGGAAGAGGGTTAGGGTGAGGAGGGGAGAGAGGGTTAGGGTGAGGAGGGGGAGAGGGTTAGGGTGAGGAGGGGAGAGAGGTTTAGGGTGAGAGAGGGTTAGGGTGAGGAGGGGAGAGAGGGTTAGGGTGAGGAGGGGAAGAGGGATAGGGTGAGGGGGGGAGAGAGGGTTAGGGGGGGAGGGGGGAGAGGGTTAGGGTGAGGAGGGGAGAGATGGTTAGGGTGAGGAGGGGAGAGAGGGTTAGGGTGAGGGCAGGAGAGAGGGTTAGGGTGAGGAGGGGGAGAGGGATAGGGTGAGGGGGGGAGAGAGGGTTAGGGGGGGAGGGGGGAGAGGGTTAGGGTGAGGAGGGGAGAGAGGGTTAGGGTGAGGAGGGGGAGAGGGATAGGGTGAGGAGGGGGAGAGAGGGTTAGGGTGAGGAGGGGAGAGAGGGTTAGGGGGGAGGGGGGGAGAGGGTTAGGGGGAGGAGGGCGGAGAGGGATAGGGTGAGGGTTCGGGTGAGGAGGGGGGAGGACAGAGACGGGAGGCCTGGGTAAGGAGGTAAGAGTAAATAATGTCCTTCTACCTAAGGTAAGGTAGATAAGGGAGGTTTAAGGAGGTGGTTAAGATGAATCAATAAATGAATTGTACTTTAGCTATCATAAGTTTATTAATGTTACATATAGCTATTAAAGTGTCCTTTGAACATACAATTTGACTACTAATAGGATGGTAAGGTAATGTAAGGTTTTGTTTATGATTATTAAGAAATGATTAAGATGACATCATTCTCTCTCCCCCCCTTCCCCCCCCCCCCCCCCCCCCCCCCACCCCATCACTCTCTGTGGGGGGGGCGCTCTTTGAATGACCTTTCAGCTCCTCATTAGGCCGTTAACGCCCGCCAGGAGAGAGGGCCCCATGACCCATATAATACACTATCATAGAACATTCAAGAGAATAATGATAAGCTTCGACGAGCATGGACCTGCTGTCAAACATCGTCCAAGAAGCTGTCTCTATTGTATTTATTACTCAGTCAACCGTATTTTAACTCTGACTTTATAATAGCTTATAAACCAAATTAAATATCTTTACAATCTTTGTGCATTGGGGTAGAGATGCCAACATTACATATAAGCACCACCGTGATACATTAAGAGGCCAAGGATGGCCTGAGAGTTTACTCACCTACAGTATGGACCAGAACATTACCACAAATTAGATCATTAGTGCAATTAGAGTAATTCATCACTGTAATATGATCCGGTGGTGATATTAATACATCTGTTTCCAGGAAGGCTGCAGGATGTAATTAAGTGGAAAGAGTTATGAAGCCATCTCTTCGAGAAGAATTTGCAGCTATATTTGGTCACTGAATCAGGAAAAGAAAGGTGACTAGGATAAGACTATACTCTGGAAAGCTCATCCAGTTTTAAACCCAAAACTAATTAATCTGCACTAATCTGAAATTAATCTCCAATTTATTTTGATCTGATCGCTTCCCACCTGTAGATCAGCATATTAAACGTTTTACTAAACTCCTAGTGGGTTTTCACCAGGCCAATCGATCTGATCTAACTGAGACTGCCCCTTGTCACAGTCTGAAGCGTATGACAGGCGGTCTGCTGGATTAGGAACGACAGAACATCAAACGCAGGCCAGACGGGAAGCAAACACAACTTTATGTACAAATACAGACTTTACAAACCGCACACAGTGCAGTCCTGGCATCCGTTTTAAATCAATTGGAGGAAAAAAATAGGCATTTACAAAGACAAAATATATCTTTTGCAGTTATAAAGAGTCTTGAGTAAAAAAACAACAAAGATAGACGATCTCCTGATGGTCGTCTTGAGGAACGTCCAGCTGGAGAAAACCAACCTCAGTCGATCTCAGTGAAGCGGGCGAACATGGCCTTCTTCACAGCGTCCTTGTATGTGTCAGAGGCTGAGAGCTCGTAGGCACTGCCCTTGATGCCCAGACCAGTACCCTTAGTCCGTAGAGACGCCTGGGGACAGAGAAGGAGTTCGAACACACTCAGACACAGACCCAGACACACGGACACAGATGCACAGACACACACTGCAGAGGTCCTCACCGCGATGGGGGCGGTGATGCCCTGCTGGTTGCGGCCCAGTCCCGTGCCCTGCTGCCAGCCCATGGCCTGCAGCATCTTGCTGCCGATGTGGTCGCTGCTCAGGCCGTCCTTGGTGGGCTGCTCGTAGTTCCTGGAGAGGGAGAGTCGAGATGAGACCTTCCACTGCTGTACAGACCGCTGCAGAGTCATGGTGCTGCGGAGTCATGGTACCGAGGGGGCTCACGGTGGGGGCTCACGGTGGGGGTCATGTACTCACACGGTGGGTGCTGGCGCCTCGTAGCTCTTCTTCTTCTTGGGCGCGGGCGGCTCTGGCACGCCGTACTTCTCCCTGCGCTCGGCGGCGCGGTCTCGGTACTTCAGCTGGGGGAGAAAGACGTTACAGAGGACCGCCACATGCACCTTCCTCTTCAGAAGATCAACAGAAGACCCTCACCTCCGTCTCCCTCCTCTCCAGCTCCTCCAGCTCCGCCTCCGTCAGCTTCGCCCTTCTCTGGATCTCCAGGTTTTGCTACAGAAAGGATGAAGGAGAAGACAGTGTTGGGTATTGAACACGATGGATCACCACCTCATGAACAGAGAGACCTACCCTAATGAAGAGAGACCTACCCTAATGAAGAGAGACCCACCCTAATGAGGAGAGACCCACCCTGATGAAGAGGCCCCACCCTGATGAAGAGAGACCCACCCTAATGAGGAGAGACCCACCCTGATGAAGAGGCCCCACCCTGATGAAGAGAGACCCACTCTGATGAAGAGAGACCCACCCTAATGAAGAGAGACCCACCCTAATGAAGAGAGACCCACCCTGAAGAAGAGAGACCTACCCTGATGAGAGACCTATCCTAATGAAGAGAGACCCACCCTGATGAAGAGAGACCCACCCTAATGAAGAGACCCACCCTGATGGAGAGACCCACCCTAATGAAGAGAGACCCACCCTGATGAAGAGGCCCCACCCTAACGAAGAGAGACCCACCCTAACGAAGAGAGACCCACCCTAACGAAGAGACCCACCCTAACGAAGAGAGACCCTCCCTAATGAGGAGAGACCCACCCTAATGAGGAGAGACCCTGCCTGATGAGGAGAGACCCACCCTGATGAAGAGAGACCCACCCTGATGAAGAGAGACCCACCCTGATGAAGAGAGACCCACCCTGATGAGGAGAGATCCACCCTGATGAAGAGAGACCCACCTTGTGCAGGTCTGAGAGCTGCGTGTGGCGCCGCAGGGCGTCCCCGTTGGGGAACTGGCGGCGGCACAGCAGGCAGGCCATCTTCCTCCAGTCCACCAGGCCCTCGTCCTCCTCCAGCCGCTCTCCGCCCGCCGCCTCCTCAGGGTCGCTGTCCCCCCCGCTGTAGGAGGCCACCAGGGGCTGGGGACAGGGGGTGTTAGGCAAGGCAACTTGATTTAAATAGCACTTATCATACACAAGGCAGACTCAAGGTGGTTCACATATAAACCTTGTCATACAATAAAATAAAATAATAGAGAAGTAAAAGAAAACACATGGAAAAAATGAGTAAAATAGATAGAAAATAAAGGCAAAGTTAAAAATATATGCAATATATTTAAGATAAGATCAACAGTCTGATCTTAGGAGGGTGCTGCTCATGTTCTACTTCCTCCACCTATGACCTCCACCTCCTGCTCCACACTCACCGGGGCCACCACCTCCTGCGGCTCCACCATCCTCACCGGCTCCTTCATGAAGGGCAGCATATCCAGGAGTCCACTTTGCTGAAAGTGAAGCATTGGAGAGATCCATCACACACTGGACACAAGAGATCCACTCTACAGTAGCTGAGGTACATGATGGACAGAACCCTCTCTGAGAGGCTGAGGTACGTAATGGACAGAACCTTCTTCTCAAAGAGGGTGAATCCTGCGTCTGCGGCGGCCGACTCCTTCCTCTCCTCCTGGCGGGCCGGGCCCAGACCCCCTCTCTCCTTCTGCTTGTTCATGCTCTTGGCCCAGCGCTGCATGTCCTTGGCGATCTGTCGGAAGACACGGACGGACAGGTTTCAACAAGTTACGGTTAAGACCATTTTGAATCCAGTGCAAGACCTACAAAGACCCACAAGGTAGAGGGCAGCGGTCAGGTACCTGCTGGGCTGACTTGCTCTTGGGTTTCTCCTTCTTCTCCCTGGCCTCTCTGGTGGACGGGGTGTCGGGGCCGCTGGGGGCGGGGCCGCTGGCGGAGGCCTGGCCGCCGGCGGTGTCCGTGGCGGAGGGAGCGGGGAGGTAGGTCTGGGTGTCCCCGTCCCAGTAGACGTACTGCTGGGTCTGGGCGTTGTAGAAGTACTGCGGAGGACAAGTGGCCAGCTGCTCACACAAACTCGACCCCTAACCCGGGTCGGCTTAGCTCCGGAGGTAGAGCAGTTGCCTTGTAACCGAACGGTTGCTAGTTCGATTCCCAGCTCCTCCTAGCCTCCTATTAACCGATGTAAGTCGCTTTGGATAAAAGCGTCTGCTAAATGGCCTAATTGTAATTGTAACCCAAATATCACAGCCAATACCGGAGCACACCGGACAGGAGAGTCACCAGTTAGGTTCAGATGACCTAAATAATAATAGTTTCTTACATTTATTTAGTGCTTAAGGTACCCAAAGTGCTTTACAGTGAAGAGGGGACCTCACTAACCACCAACCAAAGTGTAGCACCCACTTGGGTGATGCACGGCAGCCATCGGCACCAGAACGCTCACCACACACCAGCTCGAGGTGGAGAGTGAGGGAATTAATGAATCAGCCAATTACACAGGGGGACGATTAGGGGGACAGATTGAATGAGCCTGGTCGGGCAGTTTTAGCCAGGACCTCCATGCTAGAATGAAGGATAAAGTAAACGCTACACTACCCCGTTCTACAGAACCTTTGGGTGGGCACTCACCTGGCTGCTGGGGTCGTAGTAGAGGCCGGACTGGGGGTCGTAGTAGAACCCTGAGGCCTCATCGTACTGGTACGTAGACATGTCTGGGACCACTGGAGGTTAAATAAAACATGGCAACTTAGGACACCATCCTGTCTTTTATCAGAGTTTCCACGGTGGGCCCCCCTCCCTCCGTCCCCCGGCCCGGTCAGACCACTTACCGGTCTGGAGCGCTGGCGTGGCGTCCTGGCTGGGGCCAGGCAGGGGGGACCCCGCCCCGGGGCCCGGTGCCGTGGTCCTCCGCTGCCCCGCGTCCAGCTGCCCCTGCAGGGGGTGGCTCTGGAGGGCCACAGGAGAAAGCCCACGTCAGAACCCAACTACCGACCCACACGCGTCACACTTCCTGTGAGGAGATCATCACTTCCTGTAATGCGTCTCGTATCTTAAGAGTGCATGGGGCTTCTTACAGTCTAAAGAATCCCAGAGGTGTCCAGGCCTAACTCAAACCCCATCGGCTCCTTATAGGGTTATAACCGGAGGGTAGCACTGGATAAAGGGCTGCTTAACGACTCAGTAGTGAATCCCAGGTGTGGTCTACCTGTATAGCCGGCTGGCCGATGAGGACAGGCTGGTACAGCAAGACCCCGCCAGCAGCAGGGAGCAGAGCCTTCACCCCAGGGGCGGCTGAGGCAGAGAGGACAGGTTAAACTGAGGACTCAACCCAACTAACCCCAACCCAAACCCTCAACCCAACTCACAACCAAGACTGTCTAACCCTAACCCAAACACACAACCAAGGTCCCTACCTCCAAGCTGTCTGAGCAACTCTCCCTACCTCCTAGCAGTCTGAGCCACTCTCCCTACCTCCTACCTCCTAGCAGTCGGAGGTCCCTACATCCTAGCAGTCTGAGCCACTCTCCCTACCACCTACTTCCTAGCGGTCTGAGCCATTCTCCCTACCTCTCAGCGGTCTGAGCCATTCTCCCTACCTCTCAGCGGTCTGAGCCATTCTCCCTACCTCCTAGCGGTCTGAGCGACTCTCCCTACCTCCTACCTCCTAGCAGTCGGAAGACCCTACATCCTAGCAGTCTGAGCCACTATCCCTACCACCTACTTCCTAGCTGTTTGAGCCATTCTCCCTACCTCCTAGCGGTCTGAGCCACTCTCCCTACCTCCTAGCGGTCTGAGCCACTCTCCCTACCTCCTAGCGGTCTGAGCCACTCTCCCTACCTCCTAGCGGTCTGAGCCACTCTCCCTACCTCCTACTTCCTAGCGGTCTGAGCCACTCTCCCTACCTCCTACTTCCTAGCGGTCTGAGCCACTCTCCCTACCTCCTACTTCCTAGCGGTCTGAGCCACTCTCCCTACCTCCTAGCAGGCCGTCTCCAGCGTTGGGGACCGGTGCTTCCGGCTGCTGCGGCCACACCTGGTAGCTCTGCCCCTGGGATGGAAGGACGTAGTTAGGCTTCAACCCTCTGGACATAGAGCCTCAACGGAGCAGGGGACAGGACCCCGACCACCTACCTGAGGGAACACTGCATACGCCTCCTGCAGCGGAGCGTAGTCCGGGGCGGCGCCCAGACCCTGCTGCAGCTGAGGGAAGAGAAAGGAGATCACCGTTACACACCGGCACAGACGGGCTGAATGTGGGTGTCAAGGACTCTGTGTTCTGTCCTCACATGGCTGGAGGACCACTGGGCCGCGGCGATGGCCGTGCAGGCCACCGACAGCGCGTTGGCCCGGACTCCCTCTGGCTGTGCCGAGTCTCTGCAGAGGGAAACAAACCCGTTGGTGAGAGGAATGAACCAACGGGATCTAATACAATACGGCGGTATGCATCTTCACTCACTTCCGGGCGCTCTTGGCGTAGTCCACACCGATGGTCTTCCCGTCCAGTTTGAGAGGTGGTTGAAGGCCCTGGAGAATGGTGAGGAGCTGAGAAGCCTCCTGAAAGATATCAAGGAGGAGTTAGGAGGCGGAGAAGAGCCCCTGGCCACGGTGGTAGAGCATTTATAATAACATTTAGGGCATTTAGCAGACGCTTTCATCAAACGCGACTTACAACGGTAAATACACCCATTCACAAAGCGACGGCGGAGTTAACCATGCAGGGCGACATCCAGCTCGTCAGGAGCAGTTAGTCTGAGGTGTCTTGCTCAGGGACACCTCGACACTCAGCCGGGGATCGAACTAGCAACCTTCCGGTTACATGTCAACCTGCTCTACCTCCAGAGCTATTGCCGAACCAGAGCAGGGTAGCTTACCAGCGGGGATGACAGCTGGACGAAGGCGAAGCCCCGGTTCTGCCCGGTCTGCTTGTCCTTGATGAGCCGGATGTTTCCGGAAGACAGGTTGGCGTAGGGCGCCAGCAGGTTTAGGATGGCGTGGACCATGGTAAGAGGCCCGATGTTTCTCAAAATGATGGCTGTAGATGGAGCAACAATGGAAGAAGCAATCATTAGGCTGCATTTTATACAGTACTTTTAATGCAAGCCCGACCACCAACGGAACTCACTGTCTCCGTTGTAATCTCCAGTATGTAGAGACTCGTTGGCGCCGCTTGCCCCGACACACTCCCCGTCTGTAGAAACATCAGGGTGGCAGGATCAGGACAGAGATCACCACGGTCATACCTTCAGCCTCGCCGGGTCAAGGAGAATGTGGACCAATGAGCTCATCTTACCAACTTTGTCGGCACCACATCTGAAACACTTCAGCCTCTTCCGGAAGTTATACAAGCCGCACTGTGAGAAACAAGGCGTGGGTTTAATTCAGCTCTAACCTCTGTAAAAAGAAGACAATCCATGTTTTACAGAATCACTTACAGAATTGCACAACCAGTTCTCAAACTTCTGTCTTCTGTTGCTGTAGTGCATGGCAACGGGTTTCCCATGGATCACCAGCTTATTCTGAAAGTCCAAAACAACAAGTTACGATACGCCCTCACGAAAGGTGAGGTTGTTAACTATCCCACCCCATGAGTACGACGGGCAGGAACGGGAGAAGAGAGCTCAACGCACTTAGAGAGAGACTTAGAGTAGAGAGTAGAGAGAGAGAAAGAAAGTAGAGGGTAGATAGTGAAGAGAGAGAGAGAGTGAGAGAGAGAGAGAGAGAGAGAGAGAGAGAGAGAGAGAGAGAGAGAGAGAGAGAGAGAGAGAGAGAGAGAGAGAGAGAGAGAGAGAGAGAGAGAGAGAGAGAGAGAGAGAGTAGTAAAGAGATTGAGTGAGGGAGAGAGAGAGAGCCAGACTGAGAGACAGAGAGAGAGAGACAGAGAGGTGGTGTGTGCGGGGGAACTGGTGCTGGGCAGTGACCCTACGTGTTTCGGACCGGAGGGCTGCCAGCTCGTCCTTGTCTCGTTCCAGTCTTCGGATTTTAAATGGAGGCGAGAACAAGGGACTGAGCTGGAGCAGTGTGAGGAAACTTCTGAAGACTAGTCAGGACTGATAGGAGGAGGCCCACACACTCAAATAAAAAAGGACAAAGGCCTTGTTTTTCACCCCCAACTATTATCTTATCTGTCAACATTTTCTTTCTGAATAACTCTGGTTCAAACCCCCAAACCCACTTCCACATAATAATAATAATAATAATAATTTGCCAGTTGGCTAATAAATACACCTGAGCAGTGGATTGATTTTGGTCTTGTCAGCAAAAGTTCTGATGTAACGTTTATACGTCATCAAAAAATGAACAAATAAGAAATTAACTCAAAAATAAAAATAAACATGTGATTTTGACTAAAAAACACGAGCTGTCAGGTGTCTACATTTCTCCAACAGGATTTAGCCCTTTATGATTATTCAAATCTTAGTGTCTGTAATTGGGGGCTCTAATCTCCAAGACAGATTCTAGACTTGGTGATCGTTCAACCTGGTTGTTCTCCATCCACCGGGAAGCATCTTGCAAGTGATAAAACTCCACGAAGGCGAAACCACGGCTTAAACCTAGAGACAGCATTCAAATATAGACGGGGGGGTTAGTGAGAAGGCCTCGTCATAACATTCAGTCAGTTGGCTGTACACTCCACAGTACACATCGAGTGGAGCTCCCCTAAAAGGGTGTGGTTGGCGGCTTTAGCATGTCCCTGATGTTCATGTTTCTACCGCCTTACCTGGCAGTCCTACAGCCACTCCTCCTTCATACAAATGCAAAATCATCAAGAGGTCTCTCTGACCGTACTATCATCTGCTTTGAGGAGGAGCAGAGGGTTGGCACAGGGCGGGCGCGTGGATCACAACGCTCTCTGAACATGCAACACCAACCTGTCCTCTTTCTCATCAGGCGGACGTCCACAGGCTGGGGTCCCTGGAGCTCTTCCAGGGCCAGTCGGATCTGAACACAACAGCAGTTAGTGGTCCCTGTGTCTCCATGGGGCTCATACACGGAGTAATGCTTGATTCTAGAACAGAGACTCACGTCCTCCTCGACGACGTGCAGGGACAGACCCCGGAGCATCACCGTCTTGCTCTCCTCCTCCGGCTCCATCCTGTAGTCCTGGTCTGGGTAGTCTGCGTCGTACTCGTCATCAGACCGGTCACTGAGGCGCCGCTTTCTCCCCCTCTGCACAGACATCACAACCATCACATTGGGTTAGCCCTAACCCTTACCCTAATCCCAGGGTTATAAGCACTGCACGAAGGTATTGCCCAATGTGATGAAGTCACTGACCTCAGGACTGTCTCTGCGCTCCTCAAAACACTCCTGCTCGTCACTCCAGCGGCGGTCAGAATCTCTTTCCGTGTCTCTCTTTCTGCTGTCGTACCGGTCAGACTCCTCTCTACCCCCCAGCGAGCCATAGCGCCCGCTGCGTTCGCCCCGGCTGGGCCTGCAGACCGTTAAGTACAGGTGGTCAGCACCAGCAAAACACACCAAGAATAGAAGAACAACGTTCCCAGTCCAGTCCGTACCTTTTATCCGCTCCCATGGGCTCAAACATTCTCCACTGAACAGGATGGTCACAATTCTGTGAGAAAGACAAAGACACGGTCCTAAGTTAAGTTATCGGTCAATGCGATGGTACTAAATCTATTGACACTTTGGAATCCAATCTGTCTCCAATCACCGCCAAAATCGCCTCCGTTAAAGGAAAGTGGCCTTGGTTCAATGCCCACCTAGATAGTGGAAGACGCGGTGCGCAAATCGATTAATTGATTGACTGATTACATTTGTTTAAGGTGATTTGATATCAAATCCCCAGACCAGTGATCAGGAGAAACAGTGACTCGGGAGAACCATTCGTCAGGTGAACCAGTGATCAGGAGAACCAGTAATCAGTTGAACCAGTTACTCAGGAGAACCAGTTACTCAGTTGAACCAGTTACTCAGGAGAACCAGTTACTCAGGAGAACCAGTGATCAGGGAACCCGTGATCAGGAGAAGCAGTTACTAAATTGTGATTAGCCATTAGCTCTCCTCGCTGGAGGCGGCTGTCTATCCGGACGTGACAGGTGAAGATACACTTTACCTTCAGAAGCTGATCCCGACCTGGCTCCTCGGTGCATAAACGTATCGTCTGTATTCTATTATTTATTATATTATGTTTCTCTAGGTAAACAGTAAAGAAGGAATGTCGTCGGAATGGTGAAGCGACCCGACCCGGATGCAGAATATATTCCACTTCCGGCGGCTGTCGGCACATTTCTCAACGTGACCCGATTAGGAATATCATGACATATAATAATAATATTATTATGATGAACCCATTTCTCTGCTTGTCTCCAAAACAAAATACCACTTCCACACTTCGAGGAGGCGGTCCACCTCCCCCTCTAATGAAACACTGGAGCAGCTCAAAGCTACCGTTGACTTCAAAGCTGCAGTTCTCCACCAGCGGATTTCCACTGAGTAGCTTTTCTAGTTTGAATGTCAGAGATGAGATCATGTCACTGATTCCAGTGACATCCAGAGACCCCTGGACCCACCCCAAGTGACCAAAAACATCCAGATACCCCCAGACCCTAGTGACAACAGACATCCAGAGACCCCAGAACCCCAGCCCTCTTGACCACAGACATCCAGAGACCCCCATACCCCCACCCCTAGTGACCACAGACATCCAGAGACCCCCAGACAACCCCCGCCCAGTCTCCACAGACATCCAGAGACACCCCCCCCCCCCCCCCCCCCCAGTGTCAACAGCATCCAGAGACCCCCAGACCCCGAGAGACCGTCCTAGTGTCCAAAGAGTTCCAGAGACCCCCGGCCCTAGTGACCACAGACATAGCGTGCTGTGAGGACAGAGCGGCCGGACAGGTTCCCCAGCTGGGTGACCCCGGCCATCCAGGGCCTTTGACAGGAGGCAGGACGGCCACTGATGGCGTTGTCCTCCAGGAACAAAGACCTTCGTGGGCCTTTCCTGGCACAAGGTGACGTTACAATGGACTCTCACATCAGACGCTCACTTCCACCGCTCTTTCTCTCCGTCTTGCTGCGGTGAAAGGTCTTCCTTTGAAAAGGCATTCTGTATTCTGTATTCGGATTGTGTAACGATGTAGTGATCTCCCTCCTGTTATCAGGCCTGAGGAGTTGAGCCACATTCGGTCCAGACCCGACCTACAGCTTTGTTCATTCTTCAAGGCTGAACCTGAGTACAGCCCGATCTCTTTCTGAACAAGTTTCCCTCGAAGTGTCATAATCAATTCATTTAGAGATTAATTCTTAAGGCGTAGTTCTGGAGTCTGACCTCGGCCCTGACTCAACACCCTGGGCCCGTCCAACGGTACCAGCATGCCTTCGTTCTGCTGACCTCTGCATCCAATACAAACTCAGCACCTCATTATTGTCCTTCTGCACATAGTCAAAGTGTTTCAGACTCTTTCTCTCTTTTTACCTCCACACTAGTCCAACACTAAATAAACACCAGAAATATTATCCCTTATTCAGAACGCTAGACGTGACACTGTGAACTCTGGGAGGAATTAAGAGCGACCCTCAGAGATCTCTGTAGCTGACACTCCTCACCACAGGGAGGCGCTCCAGGCTCCGGATGTACTCCGCGCTCCTCGTTCTTTGAGCTTCAGACCGTTGAGCCGCGGATGTTGTGGACCAGGATCTTTTCTGACGTTAGCTCTTCCTGCTCAGACCAGGATCTCTTCTGACGGTAGCTCTTCCTGTTGAGACCAATCTGAAGACAGTTCTTAACCCAGACGACATCACTCCTCAGTACTCGTAGCCGTGTTCAGTACCGGAAGGTCCGTGAGGTAAGAACCAACCTGGGATCAGGCTGTCCGCCTGCGGCCCTCGGTCCGTTGTCACGGCCGGTTACAATCCCATAGACTCGTTATATTTAATCATTGGTCGGTATTCATTAATCGAGCAATTCTGACCGTTTGGGACCCCAAATACACGCATAATATTACACCTTTAGGTACCGTAATGTGGAGCTGGCGGTCCTCGACTCCCCGCATAGAGGGACCACTAGGGGACATCACCATGGTAACATGGTGATGTCCCGCTAGGTGGTGAGGACATCTTACTACGGTAACATGTCCCCTTCATCTAGATAGACCTTAATTTACCATGGTAACATGTCCTCATCACCTAGAGAGACCACTAGGGGACATCACCATGCTAACATGTCCTCACCACCTAGAGGGACCACTAGGGGACGTGTTACCATGGTAACATGTCCTCACCACCTAGAGGGACCACCAGGGGACCCCATGTCCACAGTGGGGACGGTATCAGTCCATGGGACGTGCTGCTGTAGTGGTTGTCGTGGACGTAGGGTTGTGTTGTAACTGGTCCCCCATCCCTGTGCAGGTAGCCTAGCCCTAACACATGCTGTCCTATAGTTGTAATTCTTCTTCTTCTGTGGTGTTGTGCGATTTCAGAGGTATGGCTGAGCCTGAGCTGCTGCTGGACTCCAACATCCGCCTGTGGGTGGTTCTGCCCATCGTCTTCATCACCTTCTTGGTTGGGATTATCCGACATTATGTGTCGATTCTTCTTCAAAGTGATAAGAAGCTGACATTAGAACAGGTCTCCGACAGGTAAGACTACGTTATGTCCTGTGCTGTAGACGCTAGAAGATGTTTTCAAGACCTGCGTTTACTTGGATATGTTTGTGTTGTGTTTCTATCAGTCAGGTTCTCATCAGGAGCAGAATTCTCAGAGAAAATGGGAAATATATTCCAAAACAGGTAAGAGTGTTGTAGCTAAATTGTTCCTTTGAATAATGAAAAATGTTATTATAAATATGTTTCCTTGCTAATACCACAACACCAGCATTACTCATTCTATACAATAATGCATATTCATTTTAGTTTCTTTATCTGCAACGGCCATGTCAAATGAAACATGATTCTTTCCTGTTTCAGTCATTTTTGATGAGAAAATTCTACTTCAATAATCAAGATGATGGGTTCTTCAAGAAGAGCAAACGAAAGGTGGTCCCTCCCTCTCCAATGACAGGTAACCCCTTTACTGGATCATTTGTTCTCTCACCATTTTCCATATAACTATTTACAGATGGTCCTAATACTTATGGTGAGTTTAAGACATTGTTTTATGCTTAAAATATTATGTTATAAATATTATAGAAGTTGGATCTGATCAGCTAATTATCAGATATGAATGGTATCCGTGATATAGTATCTAACCCAGTAAGCAGGGTTTGGGTTGGGGTTAGGGTCAGGGTACACTGATGGCATAAAGCTCCTGGAGAAAAGCACACTTAATCTCGTTTCGTGTTCATGAAATAAGCAGCATAATCCTAAGAAAAGTTTTGCCCGCAAATGAAACTTTAGGCTTACTGCCACTGTCATGCAAGCTGTTGTGATTGTAACTTAGCGTTTCATTCATGTCTTACTGCCACCTTCTTGTATGTTATCAATGTAACGTTTCATCCATGTCTTACTGCCTCTGTTATGTATGTTATTAATGTTTCATCCATGTCTGCCTCGTGTTCAGATCCCAGCATGCTGACAGACATGATGAAGGGGAACGTCACCAACGTTCTTCCCATGATCCTCATCGGAGGATGGATCAATTGGACCTTTTCTGGATTTGTAACAAGTAAGGATTTAACCCGCTCAGCAGCTAATGATGGGTGGCATCAGTGCAGTCAGGCTGACGGTCTCTCTTTACCTTCCAGCCAAGGTGCCCTTCCCTCTCACTCTGCGCTTCAAGCCCATGCTTCAACAGGGCATAGAGCTGCTCTCCCTCGATGCTTCCTGGTAAGTCATTTTCTTTGTTTGCAGTTTAGATGTTTTTGTTAATCAATGGATGTATCGTGACTGGAGTAAGCGTTGCCCTTCACTTACTGCTTGTGTTAACTCTTCCAGGGTGAGCTCTGCCTCGTGGTATTTCCTGAATGTCTTCGGATTGCGGAGCATGTACTCACTAATCCTAGGACAAGATAACGGTACTTTTTTCTGCTATCATTTGTGCACAAGATTCGGATGAAGCAGGTGTTAACCCTGTAGCCATCACTATTTAACGTAGTCTATGGGGAGTCTGATAGGGCAGGATCCAATCATTCATTGGTTTTAGATGTATACACTTAATTACAGAGAGTTTGTTTTAAGTTTTTGATAAAGGAACCTGTCAGTAAATTAATTGGTTTGGAGTGCTTCCAGTACTCCATAATAGGGCTGCACCATATTGGAAAGAATTTGTGTTGCGATATTTTGTCTTCCTGCGATACATGTAATTCTTAGGAAAAATAATGAATCATAATTGAATGCTTGGGACTATTTGTAGCGGAGTGCATCTGCATAGATCCGCTCTGAACCCCTTTCTATGGTGCAACACTGGCAAAGGCCTCCAAAATATTTTTTTGCTTTGGCTTTGCATGTTCTTCAAGTTTGTCTTGCACTCTTATATACAGAGCTTCATGGTGGAAAAGTAAAAGGGAAAATAAATAACTTATGTTGCTTTCTGCTGTGGCAACCATTGCACAGCACTCTGGACAAAGTACCATGGGTCAACGTGGTCTTTTCTGTAACCAAAATACTTCCATACGACTGACGCTGTTTGCTGGGAATTAAATCTTATTTTCCTAATTTTGAAGTTTTGTTCTGTGACTGCTTTGGTTGTCTGATCATAAACTGATCAACATGATCAGTGATTTGGTGGTTCGCTGTGCATGCAGAGCATGCGTGACACTCCCTAGCAACAAACTATCCAAGAACACTTAAATAAGAGTAAATTATGTTATATCAGACAGACTTCTCTTGTAGAGTCTGGAAAATGAGAAGCTTAGAAGGTTGTTGTTTTTTCAAATGATTTAATAGCACACGTCAAGCGATACGAATATCACACGTGTGCGTAACGTGATTATGATACGAGAACGATGTATGCAGCCCTACTTCATCTAAGTACTGTAACTCTGCTGAGCCAGTGAGACTCAGAGGAGAGCTCTGTCCGGGTATGTGCTGACCCGTCTGTCCTTTACAGGTGCTGACCAGTCGAGGATCATGCAGGAGCAGATGAGCGGTGCTGCCATGGCGATGCCTGCCGACACAAACAAAGCATTCAAGGTAGTGCGGAAGCACCATCCCTAATACTCACATTAGCAGCACGTTTGATGGACGGTGTTTGCTCATGGGCTCTGGCCTCTGTTTTCCAGGCTGAGTGGGAGGCTCTGGAGCTAACAGACCACCAATGGGCTCTGGACGCTGTGGAAGAGGAGCTGATGGGCCGGGAGCTGGACTTTGATGGGATGTTTAGCAAAGACCTGCCAACCGGTATCTTCTGATGGCCCCTCAGTTGTACCTCCTGGTTGCCCCTCAGTGGTACCTCCTGGTGGTCTGTCAGTTGTACCTCCTGATGGCCCCTCAGGGGTAACTCGTGATGGCCCCTCGGTGGTACCTTCTGATGGCCTGTCAGTGGTACCTCCTGATGGTCAGTGGAACCTCTTGATGGCCCCTCAGTGGTACCTCCTGATGGTCAGTGGAACCTCTTGATGGCCCCTCAGTGGTTCCTCCTGATGGTCTGTGGAACCTCTTGATGGCCCCTCAGTGGTACCTCCTGATGGTCAGTGGAACCTCTTGATGGCCCCTCAGTGGTACCTCCTGATGGTCAGTGGAACCTCTTGATGGCCCCCCAGTGGTACCTCCTGATGGTCAGTGGAACCTCTTGATGGCCCCTCAGTGGTACCTTCTGATGGCCTGTCAGTGGTACCTTCTGATGGCCTGTCAGTGGTACCTTCTGATGGTCTGTCAGTGGTACCTACTGATGGCCTGTCAGTGGTACCTACTGATGGCCTGTCAGTTTTACCCTGGCCCAGAACGGTCCCTTTATTGTTTAGTGTAGGCAATTAATTAGCAGTTTAAGATTAATTTGATAGACAAGGGAATAGTCCTTCCACTGTATGCAAAGTTTACATTAACATCTGTACCATGGTCCTCGTCCTTTACTGTTCGGGTTGACCCCCCCGGCTAGGATGTGAAGAGAACGGTTCACTGGTTCTGATGAACTGGTGAATAAAAAATCAAGTGGTATCAGCTTAGATTTTTTTATTGCATCGTTTGTAGCCTGTGACTAGAAGTGATTTCTGCTTTTGACATTTGTATTGGGATGTGAAATATCCTAATCCACTGGTGTGGCAAGCCAACATCATGTTAGCTCTAGGACACAACTATTTAAAAATAATTCCATTTCATTTCACGTTCTTAACATTTCATTTTTTATTTTTTATATGTTCTGTTAATATAGAGAGGGCCGAAACTTCATGTTGGCTGCCTAAATAATGTACCGCCTGGGTTTTGCTCTATCGTTTCTGGAAATATTTATTTAGACAATTATTTTGTAACTATTCCTTGTGTTTTGTATAAAGCCATGTTTGACTACATACAGTTTGGTGTGTTTTTGTACATTTCAGTGACAACACAAACACATTCCATATTAACCAATATTCAGACCCATTGACTTTCCTTACATTAAAAGGTTCATGAAAATAAGTATGCAAATAATCTGTGTGTATTACTGGGTAGAGGTGGGCTCTTTAATGACAGGTTAAGGGATTTTAAGGACAGGTTAAGAGCTCTTTGGGTTGGGTAAGGGGATCTTTAGGACGGGTTAAGGGATCTTTAGGACGGGTTAAGGGATCTTAAGGACAGTAAAGGGTTATCATGTGTACTTAGTGTGATGAACGCCCTTGAGCAGACGGATCTTAAAGATGGGTTAAGGATCTAAAGGACAGGTTAAGGGTTATCATGTGTACTTTAGTGTAATGATGGCCCGGGAGCAGCCGCGGCGGAGGCGCGCGGCCTATCCCGGAGGCGCGCGCCCTCTCCGCAGAAGAAGAAGCTCCGCGCGAGCCGCGCTCAGTCTCTCACGATGGCGGAGGGAGGCGGACCGGAACCAGTGGACTCTGTGGAACCAGTGGCCGCTCAGTTACCTTCAACCGAGAGTCAGAAACAGACCGTTGGATCCCTTATTAAAACGAATCTACGGAAGGGCGATGAATGGTAGGAGTGGACCTGTTAGCCTGAAGCAGCCGAGCTAGCTGCTAGCTGCTAGCTAGACCGAAGGGCTAATAGCGGCTCTGAAACCGAAAGTTGATGTCACTGCCGTATTGTTAGTAGCTAACCTGAAGCTAAGGCTAAATGTCGGCCTCATACCTGTCCATGATGGGCTCTGTTCCCCAGAGCCTCTGGTCTGGATCGGAAGCCAAGATAAAGACGCCAAGGACGCAGCGGTTCCGTAGTTTAGTTCGGTATCAGCGGCTAACCGGAGCTAGTACAGGGCTAACTGGAGGTCTGGTCTGATGGGCCTACACACTGATCAACAAACACAAGTTTCGTTTCCCCGGAAATGCTTCCTATATAATTGTTGAACTGGTCGTCCAGGCTACTGTGAGGCCTGGGTTGGTCCGAGCTGAGTCAAGTGAGCCACTGCTGGGTTGTGGATCACTGAGAGCTGCTTACTGGTCAAACAAACCTTATGGACCATAAAAAGAGAACGTTTTCTGTCATTGGTAGTCCACTTGGAAGATAGGTCATGAATGCCATACAGAAGAATAGCAAACCTCCATCAAGACTAGGACACTTCCACAAGATTTAACGTTGGTGCAAACTCTTTATTTCATTCCACCTTCTTAAGGTGAAATGCCTGATTATCTCATGTTTTGTCGGTTAATTGAGGACCAAACTATCATACCTTACATGATACCTGTTAATCAGGTTATCAACACTTCTCATGGTAATGACCTGGGCAAATACAAAGAGGCCATCAGTGGCTGGAAATAATTACCCATGTCTATTCTACTATGCTGGCATGTTGATGCACTTATAGAAAATGCGTTAATGTAATTTGTTTCCCTGTAAGTTAATGACATCCTGTTCCTTCTAGGTTTCTGATAGACAGTCGCTGGTTCAAACAATGGAAGAAGTATGTGGGATTCGACAGCTGGGACATGTACAATGTTGGAGAGCAAAGCCTTTACCCGGGACCCATCGATAACTCTGGGCTGTTCTCAGGTAAAGCTTGGAAACTGTCAGTGTTGCACTTAATATTATTATTTTATAAAACTAGGTACAAAAAGCAAGTTCAAACTCTGACCTGCCTTTTTGTCTGCAGACCAGGAAACCCAAGTCCTGAAAGAACACCTTATAGATGAGCTGGACTACGTCCTGGTACCAACCAAGGCATGGACCAAGCTGGTGGGCTGGTACGGCTCTCTGGATGGCCAGCGGCCCATCGTCAGGAAGGTACGTTTTGTTAGCCAAACCTCCGCATTGCAGTGGAGTTCTGGTCGTGTGTTCTGATCCAGCTGTCTCTCTCTCTAGGTGGTTGAACATGGCATGTTTGTCAAACACTGTAAGGTGGAAGTCTATCTACTGGAGTTGAACCTGTGTGAGAACGAGAACATGGAAAATGTGGTCACTCGGCATTTCAGTAAAGCGGACACTATAGGTAACGTACCCTTCCTACCTCCTCTAAGAGGCCCGTTAATGTCAGTCGTTACCTTAGGATGTTTTACTATTTAACTAATGACGGGTTCCTTTCAGACACCATAGAGAAAGCCATGAGGTCACTGTTTGAGATCCCGTCGCAGAAAGAGACCCGACTGTGGAACAAATACATGAGCAACACATACGAGCAGCTCAACAAGCCAGACAATACGGTCCAGGACGCCGGGCTCTTCCAGGGACAGGTATGCCTACAGTTAGACGTACATCATGTAAATCAATGTAATGTCACTCTACTCTTGTTATTGACTCACTCTGATGAGCCTTTAGTGCAGGTAGATTACCTCGCTGTCAGGTCGGCCCTGTGTACAACGTGTCCCAGTGTTTCTCCACCATGGCGGCTCAGTTGTCCTGTTGTCCCCCAGGTGCTCGTCATTGAACGCAAAAACGAGGATGGCACCTGGCCCAGACAAAGCTCCCATTCAAAGTAAGTGAGCACCCTGCTGCTGCTGCGGTTCTATTCAAGGTTCTGGGTACACCAGCTTATCAATGATGTACATTCCTCTGTTTCCACCTTGCCTGGATGTTTGTTTTAATGTATGTGTCTTGGTGATTTGTAGATCTAGTGCTACTCCACCCAGGAATTTCACCACCTCTCCAAAACTCTCTTCCAATTCGTCCGCCACCATCTCCTCGACGGTGTCCAATGGGGACAGCAGCAGTAACGCGAGCTACACGCTGAATAACAGCAATTCCTCTGGAAACCGGTAAGAAGGACCCATCCAGCATCTAGATGATCATTGAAACGTACACACATGCTCACACTTTGAATTGGTGAAGGCCTCAGGGGCAGGTCAATGGTGATAGTCTTGTATGAATGCTCTACTGTCTTTTCCCTGCAAAAGCATTTTTTTTGTGGTTTATGGCAATGCGTCTCCTCTTATTGGCTGGGTCCTCTTACACACCCATAAAATAATATGCAACATATTTTGAACAGACACGCAGCTTATCTATTTATGAAATTCCTTTCCAGCTAAGCCACACCAGAGTCTGGGTGAAGGAAGGCATATGCATCTATGTAGTGCTCCTACAATGGAATCCAATTCCTGTTGCATAATTGATTACAGCTGCGCAGGTTATGTTATTATTGACGACTGTTGGGATCCAACATGGTCTACCCGCACACTGTATTATCATACTGCTTCTCGATTGTTGTGTGTGGCCACTAAAGCTCTGAGATGGAACTCCTTTGGAACAGGTTGGGGGGCTACAACTCGTACAGCTCCTCCTACAACTACAGAGACTCCCAGTCCCAACCAGGCCTCTGTGGGCTCAGTAATCTGGGCAACACCTGCTTCATGAACTCTGCCTTACAGGTGAGTGGTGCGGCCAGGTCCATTTTAATGAAAACTGTTGGTAATAATAATAATAATGATGATGATCATGATGATGTAAGTATTTAGAAATACTCACGTTACTCAAAACCATTTCTGCGTACTCTTCTTCCTTGTCTTCGCTCCAGTGCCTGAGCAACGCGTCCGCACTCACAGACTACTTCCTGAATGACCAGTACGAGGCGGAGCTCAACCGGGAGAACCCGCTGGGCATGAGGGGGGAGATCGCAGAGGCCTACGCTGAGCTGGTCAAGCAGATGTGGCTCAGTCGCAGCAACTACGTGGCCCCGCGCACCTTCAAGGTGAGTGGGGCCATCCACTAGGGACGGGCATGATCAATCGACTATCGACTAGTTGATCATTAAGAATTTCGTCTGACGTAATTTTTCATCGATAAAACGAATGCTAAAAAATATCTTCACACGGTGTGTCTTTTTACAATTACCATTCGTGATGTTGTTCAGCAGAGAAATAGTCCGCCAAAAGACGTTGACGTTGCTTAGCAACTGGACACGCTGGGGTTGATAAGATATAAGGACTACTTGCGGAGTGAGTAAGAAAGACGTGAATCAGGCAAAAAATCCACTTTCCTTGACAGCGGTCCAGTTCGGTGTGCATAAAAGTACAGACCGACCAATTGCGAACTACTGCAACTGCTGACGCCATCTCTCTTAAGTTAAAAAGTAGCCGCACCCACCCCAAACCAAACGTAATAAGTCTATACATGTCGATTATAGCGGACTACACCACCTCTTCTATTCTGCATAAAATTATATTCCGATCAGAGAATTGTATTCCAATTAGCCGCGTTTACATCAACACTTCTGATCTGATTAGATTTATAATCGGAATAGATCTATTCCTACCATGCACTCCGAATGTACTGTATATAAGACATTTACAAAAGTGGTAAGTGTACGTCGGTATGTCTGTCGCACATTCTCGTGTATTCCGATTGAGGCGTATACATGATCATTTTCTATTCCGATTGAGCTGTTCTTCCACTTGTAATCTGACAGGAAGTGGCCATGTAAACGCGGGAGAATTAGCGATCAATTTTCATTGCATTTTGAATATAGCATATAAATAGTTAATTTCAATATAAAAATATAAATGATTAATCGAAAGTTGATTGTAAATTCTCCCAACTAAGACAATTGGTGTTCAGCACTGCAGGCACACTGTAAGAAACTCCTGGGGGCTGGGGGGCCTTTCTGTGTATAGTTAGTATGTTCTTCCTGCTTAGAATATGCATGTTCTGCCTGTGTTCCCCCTCCACCCACTAACATCCATGTCGGGTAAATACTCCTACCGGTGCCCTTGAGCAAGGCACCAGGCAGTACCTGGAGTGGGTCTCCGGACTGTAGCCGCCCCCTACTCCTAGCGTTGCTAGTGAAGGGTGCAGTGATCACATGTCCTTCCTTTGTGCTCAGACCCAGGTAGGCCGCTTCGCGCCCCAGTTCTCGGGCTACCAGCAGCAGGACTCCCAGGAGCTGCTGGCCTTCCTGTTGGACGGTCTCCACGAGGACCTGAACCGCGTCAAGAAGAAGCCCTACCTGGCCGTGAAGGACGCCGAGGGCCGGCCAGACGAGGTGAGCGTGATGGAGCTACACGCTGATGACCTTGATGGAAAGCTGTTTTCAGCTGTAATGATATAATGGCTCCTCCACTCTGGGTTAAATGGGCCTTTAACATGTAACACGGAGTGGTCAGATGGGTAAGAACGGCTCGTCGTCCTGTTGCTCACCTCTCGCTGCCATTTCCCTTTTTTCCCGAACAGATTGTCGCGAAGGAAGCCTGGACTAACCATCGTTTGCGCAACGACTCAATCATAGTGGACATCTTCCACGGCCTCTTCAAATCCACCCTAGTGTGCCCCGAATGTTCCAAGGTGTCCGTCACCTTCGACCCCTTCTGCTACCTCACGTTGCCTCTGCCCATGAAGAAGGAGCGCACCATGGAGCTGTTCCTGGTGCGCTCCGACCCCCAGTCCAGGCCCATGCAGGTGAGCCCGTCCTCGGAGCCTCGGTTAGCGCCACAAAGCGGACCTCTTCCTCCTGAAATAACCCGGGACCGGGTTCAGCCCCCCCCCCCCCGATTTCAAAGATGGCGTAAGGGATTTCGACTCACAAGAAAGGATTCATGCAAGGCACCACTTTGACCAACCTTTTCCATCTAAACACTGTGTTTACAAATCCATTTTTAGCTGGGTTTCGGAGGAAATGGGTCATTTCCTTAAGTCTCAACACATTCATCGCCATCTGGTGGCCGCACGGGGCACAAGGGATGGTTTGGCTTGGTCTCATTTAATTCTATTGGCCCAGATTTCTCAAGAGGAAGGACTGGGTCAATTGTCAAAATTGTACATTGTGTTCCCAAGATATCCACCGGGTAGTCAAGTTTATATTGTCAATTTTGCATTGGATTTATGTTTTTATTTGGAGATTTTGCCTAATCCTACCACGACTAAAACTTCTTTATTTGCTGAACTTCACTTTATTGACATCCAATATTGAACCAGGTCCTCCCTTAGAAGTTGTTCTATGGCCTGATGATACTATATGGCTACCTACTGATATTCACTCCAAAACAACAGCTATTTCAGGTGGAAATAATATCATATGCTAATGCTGTGTTTTAGATTTATTCACTCTAACCAAGTAGTTTACACATTGAATATTTAATTTAATGAGTCAGAAGATGATGGCCTCTGTGTTTCTGTGTGTTTTCAGTACAGAGTGGTGGTCCCCAAGCTGGGCTGTGTTAGTGACCTGTTCAGCGCCTTGTCCAAACTCTGTGGGATCGCTCCGGAGAATGTGAGTTTTGCCACATTGTTGAGCCTTGTTTAAAGACACTGTGCCTTGTATACACGGGGTCGTCCCTGTTTATATCCAGAAAGCTGTTCAGCTTCTCTGTTCTGTTGTGGCGCCTCTGGGTTTGATACTAAACCATCAAACTGCTGTCTGCTCCTAGATGGTGATGGCAGACGTTTACAATCACCGCTTCCACAAGATGTACCGCCAGGACGACGGGCTGAACCAGATCATGGACAAAGACGACATCTATGTGTAAGTTATCAACAGCGTCTTCTTCAAGAGACTTTGATTTGATGAAGCGGAGCCTATCCATCGGTACTGTAGTCTGCTGAGTCTAACAAACTATTTCCAATTTGGTCTTTCTACGTGCCAGAGTGGAAACCTTTACTGGCCAAGCAATGTTTTAAAAAAAGGAACCCTGGCCTTTTTTCACCTGCTAAATGGTAGGTGTTAGCTCTGACCGTGTTGAGTGGGTAGTACAATATAATGATAATAATCCTGTCTCCGAAGTACTGCTTTAACTATAGCGGGAGACCATTCGTTGGTGTTGCCAAAACCAGGCATTTGTCAAATGGGCCCTCACAAACACACTGACCTGACCGGACCTGGTCAAGAGAATCAAACAGTGGTTCTGCCCGGACTTGGTCCAGACCATCACAAACAGACCTGACCTGGTCCAGAGCATCACTAACAGACCTGACCTGGTCCAGAGCATCACTAACAGACCTGACCGCACCCGGTCCAGAGTATCACAAACAGACTAACCCTGACCGGACCTGGTCCAGAGCATCACTAACAGACCTGACCGCACCTGGTCCAGAGTATCACAAACAGACTAACCCTGACCGGACCTGGTCCAGAGCATCACTAACAGACTTGCCCTGGCTTGTGTCCTGGCTCCATGCAGGTACGAGGTGCAGGAGGAGGACAGTGAGCAGATGAACCTGCCGGTGTACTTCCGGGAGCGGCACTCCAAGCAGGCGGGCGGCTCCAGCGGCACCATGCTGTTCGGCCAGCCCCTCCTGCTCACAGTCCCCAGACACAACCTCCTGGCAGAGGCGCTGTACCTCCGGATCCTGGAGAGGATCGGGTGAGTGGCCTGAAACCTGCGCTGGTTTAATTCTCTTTAACACCAACTGATCTGCAAAATGATACTTTACAAATTGTTGGCTCATTTCCGCTCATTTGCACGTTTCATATTATTCTCCTCTTCAACAAACATAATGGAATTATTTTACACTTGTGTCCAGGACACTTCTCTCTGCACATGTTGACCTCTGGGACATCTAAACCAGTAATATTAGAAGACCATTTCTTTTCCTTTTCATAAAAAGCGGGCTCTTGTTATGAATCCCGTAGACTGTATGTTTAGTATCAGTTACGCTGAAGGGAGATGCGTTTATTGATTTGGTTTCCATGGCTAGTCATATTTCATCATATGTATTGTGTTCTTCCACTAAGAGGAAGTTGAAAAGGATACAGGAAAGGAGTGCATGTTTATGAAGATCCCTCACTTCCCCCAAAAGTTGGTTACTCAAGCTATTGAGTTCTTCTGCCAAATCATTTTATAGTAAAGCAAAGTGGGCCAGTGATCCAGGTGACGATACGATGTTCACATCGTTATTAAGGTGAATCACTGTGGGCCACCGGCAAACACCATGTCCTCAGCCTCTAATAGGCTCCCCTCGGTGCGGGCTTGAGGCCGCCATGTCTCCAGGGTTAAGTGGCTTCCCCCCGGAGCGGCCCTGAGGCTGGAGGCCGCCATGTCTCCAGGGTTAAGAGGCTTCCCCTCGGAGCGGCCCTGAGGCTGGAGGCCGCCATGTCTCCAGGGTTAAGAGGCTTCCCCTCGGAGCGGCCCTGAGGCTGGAGGCCGCCATGTCTCTAGTGCTGACGGAGGGTTTCTGGTTTGTGTTGCAGGCGCTACGCCAAGCCCCAGCCTGGGCCCTGTAGCGAGAGCCGTGCCGCCGCCTCCGCCAGCTGCAGCCGGGCCGAGGGTCCCACGCCCCCTGGGTCGCACTCCGACAAGGAGGGCGGAGCCAACCCACTGTCTGACGGGGCCTCCTGTAGCTCCGGGGCCCAAAGCAGCGCTGGGGGCTCCAGCAACTCCGAGGCCTCCTGCAGCTCTGGGGCCTCCTCCAGCGCCGGCCCCAGCAATGGCAGCAGCCACTCGGCGGCCAACGGGCCCAACGGGGTCTGCGATGGTACGTGTGTCCAGGATCACTTCTGGTTCTTCAGCCTCAATGGTTTTGGGTTTAGTGTTATTGATCTAAAGGACACTCATGGTTCAGTCATTAAAGTCTGGGAAGGTCTCCTCGCTGCCCTCTCTTGTTGGCTCCCAGAATCTTTGTCTGTTCGTTGGGGTGAAGGCTGGCTGTATTCACCCCTTCCCCACCTGGCTGTAGGAGCCGGCTGTATTCACCCCTTCACCACCTGGCTGTAGGAGCCGGCTGTATTCATCCGTTCACCACCTGGCTGGAGGACAGTCCGTCCGCAGGCAGGGTGACAGAGGAAGGCTTGATGATAACGATGTTGTTCTTTAAGGTGAGGACGAGGCCATGGACCACCAGGGGAGCCCGGAGCCGGAGAACGGCCCCTCGGAAGAAGACGAGGAGGAGGAGGAGGAGGAGGAGGCAGAAGTGGAGAAGGGGTCGAAGGGCGTTTCCGCGGCGCCATCCAGGCTGTTCAGCTTCAGCATGGTCAACTCCTACGGGACGGCCAACATCAGCCCCCTGCCCTGCGACGGGAACGTCCTCAAACTCAACCGTGAGTCTCCCCTCTGCCTGCTCCTCTAACACCCAGTGGCTCACCTGTAGGACTCACCCTAAGACTCGCTCTTCTTCTCTCCGTGCAGCACATTCCACCGTGGCCATCGACTGGGACCCCGACACTAGGAAGCGGTGCTACGACGACCAGGAAGCAGAGGTCAGAGGGGTTGAGACCCTGCTTGAAATGTTTGCTCTTAGTGTAGGAATCTAGGGAGTAATGTGTGTGTGTGTGTGTGTGTGTGTGTGTAGGCCTCGGAGAAGCATGAGAGTGTTCTTCAGCCTCAGAAGAAGAAGACCACCGTCGCTCTGAGGGAATGCATCGACCTGTTCACCACCATGGAGACTCTTGGAGAGCATGACCCATGGTAAGGCCTACCGTAGCTGTTAGCCCTACATGACCCATGGTAAGGCCTACCGTAGCTGTTAGCCCTGCATGACCCATGGTAAGGCCTACTATAGCCCTACATGACCCATGGTAAGGCCTACCGTAGCTGTTAGCCCTACATGACCCATGGTAAGGCCTACTATAGCCCTACATGACCCATGGTAAGGCCTACCGTAGCTGTTAGCCCTACATGACCCATGGTAAGGCCTACTATAGCCCTACATGACCCATGGTAAGGCCTACCGTAGCTGTTAGCCCTGCATGACCCATGGTAAGGCCTACCGCAGCCTTACGTGACCCCTGGTAGCCCTACATGATGGTTCTTTATGACTAGTGGCGTATATAAAATGTAGCACCCTAACATGTCGATCCTCAGCTGATCGTTTTCTGACGTTGCAAAGAGGACTCTTATGAAGCCTATCTATTGTAAAGAGAGGACTCTTATGAAGCCTCTCCATTATGGAGAGAGGACTCTTATGAAGCCTCTCCATTGTAAAGAGGACTCTTATGAAGCCTCTCCATTGTAAAGAGAGAAAAGTCTTATTAAGCCTCTCCATTGTAAAGAGAGGACTCTTATGAAGCCTCTCTATTGTAAAGAGAGGACTCTTATGAAGCCTCTCCATTGTAAAGAGAGGACTCTTATGAAGCCTCTCCATTGTAAAGAGAGAGAAGTCTTAAGCCTCTCCATTGTAAAGAGATAGGACTCTTAGGAAGCCTCTTCATTGTAAACTGAGGACTCTTATGAAGCCTCTCCATTGTAAACTGAGGACTCTTGTCTCTCCTCTCCTCAGGTACTGCCCCACCTGTAAGAAGCACCAGCAGGCCACTAAGAAGTTTGACCTGTGGTCCCTGCCCCGTCTCCTCGTCGTCCATCTGAAGCGCTTCTCCTACAACCGCTGCTGGAGGGACAAGCTGGACACGGTGGTGGACTTCCCCATCAGGTGAGCCTCCTATCGCATCCTACTGCTGCCACTAGGGGGCGCTGGTGGTCAGGAGCTCCTGGACCCCTGGAGAGGAAGTGAACAGCATTAAGGTGTATGGCGTCACTAGGTGTGAGCTTATCTCCTCGCTGTGCATAACAACGGTATAAAAGGCCGTTGCTGTCAGACAACGTTACAAAGACCATTCTTAAGCAAACAATGGAAGGTTGTAAGACCTGGGCTGATCTGCTATCGCTGGATCCACTAAGAAGCGCTCTATTAATTATTCCCCTGACTTCTTGGAAACACTTCTTCCTGCCCTCACCTTCCTGCTCCAGGAATGCTGACTCATGCTTGCCGGTTGTGGTTTCCAGTTCTGGAGCCGGTTTGACCGCCTGAGTAATGTTTGTATAACAACGTCCTCTGTCCCCGGGACCTGGACATGTATGGGTAACGATCCTAACGATCCACTCTCTCCCCAGGGACCTGGACATGTCTGAGTAACGATCCTAACGATCCTCTCTCTCTCTCCAGGGACCTGGACATGTCTGAGTTTGTGTGTGACCCTAAAGCTGAGCCCTACGTCTACGACCTGATCGCCGTCTCCAACCACTACGGGGGAATGGGAGGAGGCCACTGTAAGTCGACATTATTATTATTATTATTATTATTATTATTATTATTATTATTATTATTATTATTATTAGGGGTCCTACGAAAAACATAGGAACACTATTGTATTGATGGAATTTGATAGTATGCTTTAGAAACATGGTAACCCTAACCAGTTTTTAAGGCATACCAATGCCATATTACCATACCGACCAATCTTGCCACGCCTCCACATACAGAAGACTGTCCATATAGTAGTGGTATTGCGTCAGCCTCATGACCATGGGTGTTGGTTCAAGTCCAACCTCAAACAACGATTCTGTGAGACTTGTCATTACTTAAGTTAATGTTTACCATTATGTATTCATTAAGTCACTATACTCATCATACAGTAGGGCCCTGTCATGGTTGCTTGCAACTATATTATTATATTAGTTATTACACACTAACACCATGATGCTTGTTATGGGGCCTTCACAGTAGAAACAACACAGGGTTAGCTCATAACCACACAGGGTTATCTAAAAACATTAACGATGGTATCTTCACAGTAGGAGCACAGGGTTAGCTCTTAGCATTAACGATGGTATCTTCACAGTAGGAACGTGGGGTTAGCTCATAGCACCAAACAATGTTGGGTATGGCAGTGCACCAGTATAGACGCAATAAACCAGGAAATAAACATGAGTCATGTTGCTGCTGGGATTGAAAGCGATGTTAAACTGACTGAACATGACGTTACTTCACTGTTGGCCATCTGTCCAAAGGGAACGTTGCTATATTCATTCATCCTTTCAAATCGTTCACCCACCTCTCGAATGGATTAGGTGTTGAGTTTCTTGCATAAAAAGGCTTGAAAAGCAAACTGACGCCTCTGCCCTTTGCCCCCCGACAGACACGGCCTACGGCAAGAACAAAGTGGACGGAGGCTGGTACTACTTTGACGACAGCAGCGTCTCGTCGGCCAAAGAGGACCAGATCGTGGTGAGACCGCGTTGACTCCTACTGGGACCGCTGGGCTCTCGGTCCTCCTCTCTCTCGGTATCAGGTGACGTGGGGTTTTGTGTTGTACTGACGCCGCCACCCTTGTGTCCCGGCAGACGAAGGCGGCCTACGTGCTGTTCTACCAGCGCAGGGAAGGCCCGGCCCCCGCCAAGCCCTTGGCGTCCTCGGGGGCAGCAAGCGACGGCGTGGACGACCACATGGATACTAACTAACACTGACCATAACCACTGAGCCTTCAAATGGTAGACGGACACACACACACACACACACACACCCAGCTACCATGGTGGGAAGGACTCGTCGATCCCCCCCCCTCCCTTCCCGGTGATTTAGTTTTTGTTTCTTATTTTGTCTACTACCGCCTCGACCCTTTTCTACTCGAGTCCCCAGACCCAAGCAGGGGGTTAGGGTTAAAGCCCAGACCCAAGCAGGGGGATAGAGCCTAGACCCAAGCAGGGGGTTGGGGTTAAAGCCCAGACCCAAGCAGGGGCTTAGACCGGAGACCCAAGCGTGTAGTTGTTGGGCCCCTTGTTTGGGGAGCTCCTCCACAAAGTAAAGGCTAAGGATCCTCTCGCTGGACACAAACAGAATGTTAGGGATGCCCTTGCTTAGGTAAACAAAGGTTTCAGTTTCCAACAGTCAAGAGGAAGTAAGCCAAACGTACATCCTGCTTTAACCAAAGCGCTCCACGTTGTACATGAAGTGAATCGTACCATTTAGGAATGCCGTGGAAACATCCATTTTGCAGTCATTTCCCCATCGTTGGTCTGGTTCCAGGTTCTGTCTCTGGGCCTTCAGAGGGCCGTGCTCCTGACGCTCACCCCCACCCCAGCTTCATGTTGGTTTTTGTCACAGTGCAAAAGTGGCCTTTTGATTCCTGCAAACTTTTATATTCTTTTACGGAGCACTTTGAATTTTCCCTCGAATTCATGATCTGCTTGTTATGTAATCAGAAGTGATTTGGGTTCATGATTTGGCCTTGGGGCTCAAGATATGTTATACATTTCTTCAGGTCTTTTAACTTTAAAATAATGCGTTTGCTCAAACCCCTAGCCCTCATCTAGTTTGTCTTTTAAAAGTCTTGTACATTATTTCAGCTTTGAATTGAAATGGCTGTTATTTGACATCTACAAAGCACACTGAAGAAAATAAAAATGTATTAAGTGGTGCTTAATTCATACGACCTTGAACTCACTGCTTGAGGAAGAGCGCCTCCATCTGTAATCAATTCAGTCTCAGTACATCGGGACGGGGATATTGGCCAAGGGATATAACAGTTAATGAGCAGAGACATTTATTAGGCTGAATGCTTGTGCATTAATGGAATAAAGGTGGAACGTAAATTCAATATACTAGTTAACTGGGAGCTACCTAGTCATCTGACATCAGGCACTTCAGATACTATTGTTGTGGAGGGGCTGTGTGGGGGGGGGGGGAAGACCAGATTGGCTGTAGGGGGAAACCAGTGGTCTGACCAGATGGGGTGTGGGAGGGAAAAGCCAGTGGACAGTTTCATCCTGCCAGGGATGTTAGCACAGTGGTGGCACTGCAGCATGTACATGTCCATTGGATTGCTTGTGTCCTTCTGATTTTGCTGGGTGATCTGCTGTGATTTTGCTCAGATTAGTACACAAGTCATTTATGCCAATGGATAGAAAAGCTTTACATCATACTTATAATCCACTATAGCAAGTTTTAAAAGAAATACCGTGAATCATCTTTTCCCTACTTCATGAGAACATCAATCATAATAGGTGTAAATAATCTTTCACACGAGTGAATGACATAGTCCGAATATTTATACATGCCAATATCTAGAAAATGTTTTTAATTGAGAATTATGAGTTTGAACGTACAATAAAGATTGAAACCTGAACCGTGTCTGCTTGGCCTAGTTCCTTTAAACCGTTTCTTACAGCTGGAAGAAGTGTTTATTCTAATTCTGTTTTTCCCAGTACAGCAGGCATACAGCTGTGACGATGGGAGAGACCGGGTCTTCTTAAAATGTAATTTTATTGTGAAATATGATGCCTTAAGACATTGCAACCTCTTGGAGTGGATTTTAAGGGTGGTTGTAAATGTATGCAACTTAACAGTTGTATTTAGGGTGACCTACCACCAGCTGTGAGCGTGATTAGCCGTTACAAGCTGTGAAAATCTGCCTGACGTTACAAGTGGGCGTTTCCACCTAGATGTATGACGGATAGATGAGCAACGTTTGCTAGTCCAGTGGGTAGGTTGTTGGACTGATTTATCCAGTCCAGATTTAGGTTGACGAGCCTATTTCTGCTAAGAGGGAAGAGGCAGACTTTCAATACGGCTTGTATCGGCAAATCAGACATATGGTGGTATGTCACCTTTAACATCAAATACTCTATCACTGCAGAGCTAAGTTGCCTTGCTTAGTCTTAAATAGTTTTCAGTTGACCCTGATTGAAAAAGAAATACAATCCCAATGTATCTTGTAAAATGTTTATTTGCGAGTGAAACTAGAGCTGTACTTCAGCTGAACAGTGGAGTCGTCGTGTCTTTAGGAGACATCCGGTCCCCCCCTCACAAGGCTTTGGTTTCAGGGGAGACCTTCATTAAATAAAGGTTCATGACGGCACATTGTGTACAACAGAGCACAGGTAGTTACGAAATACTCATTTGAAAAAAAGCCAAATATGGACGGTATAGGAGAGCTTATCTTTTCTAACCAAGAAGCTTCTTAATGTCAGCTTCGATATCGCTGGTGAGGAAGTTCCGGCTGTAGCGTTTGAACGGAACCCCGTCCGGCCCTACCAAGAACTTCTCGAAGTTCCACGAGATGTCGTTCCGGCAGACTGGGCTCCAGATGATGCACTTCGGGTCGGTCATGAGGGAATTTGGGTCATCGGACGGGAACGGAAGCTTCTCTTTCAGAAAGACGAACAGCGAATGGGCATCTTTCCCGTTCACATCAGACTTCTGAAGCAGCTCGAACTTGGGTTCAAAGCCGTTCCCCGGGCGGACGTGCTTCAAGGAGGCCAGGATCTCCTCGTTCTTGAGGTTCTCCTGCAGATGAACATCGTATTAAAGTTTTGAGTCTCCATGTGCATCATTAAGAGCTTCTCGCTACAGGTGTTGCCCTCCTGTAGTGGACCCACCGCCCGGATCATAAACTGGTCTAACACGTTTAGTCTTGATGACGGGTAACATTAAAAACGGTTCACAGCGTGAGGAATACTGTACTTAACGTTAATCACGTGGCAGTCTGTTACATTAACTATAAACCCTGTGACGTGACCTGTGCCTGGGCTCCATGGTCAGAGATACCAGGAGGCCAGAGGTACCAGTGGGTCAGAGTTCAGAAGTCCAAGGAGGTCTCACCTGGTGACCGAACTGGTTGCAGGGCACCGCCAGGATAACCAGCCCCTGGCCGCTGTAGCGGGCGTGGAGCTCGTTCATCTGGAGGTAGTCCCTGGAGGTGGTCCCTCAGAGCGACGCGACGTTCTGGATCAGGACCACTTTGCCCTTAAGGGAGGAGAAGTTTAGAACTTCTCCGGTTAGCCGTTTAGCGGTTATCTCAAAGAACTTGGACGCCATAGTAAAGGTTGACGGTGTGACAACGAGGCGAACTCCTTCCTTCTGCTCTTCAGTCAGGAGGGGTTGAGGTTTTAAGTTGAAGTTAGAAGGAGGGGCAGCCTCACCTTCCCTCCCACAGCAGGGGCTCGTTTAGCTTCACGGCGCCGCCCGGCGTTAAGGTGTGTTCTCTTACTGGTCACCGCAATTATAACTCCGCCAGCGTACAGAGGACCATGTGGAGCAAACGAACCAACCCAGGGCAGTTCTAATTTAGACACCGTCTTCAAAGATACATGCTGCTTATCCAGGGTTCAGCAAACATAATCACATTTTACATTTCTAGACAAAGTATTCAGACAAATTGAATATAGTGGTAGATGATTATTAACGATAGACATAGGACTTTATGTAGTCGTAGTACTATTTTTGGCTGGTCGTGTTTATTCTCAGCTCGACTATTTCTTACGGTCCCTAACTCAACCGTCCAGGTGGGCGGGACCTCCGGGCGCGGGAATCTGTTCAAGAGTTTCTGCTCGCTGGTTCTGGTCTAGTCCTGGTTCTGTTCTGGTCCTGGTCTGCTTCTTCAAACGCAAGGTTTGTCGTCTTAGTAGTTTAGACAGAGTACCTTTGGATGTGATAGTTGTCACCAGGTGACGTTTGGAAGGTAGCGTCATGTTGTCTTCATCTCCTCAGATGATGCGCAGGAAGCGATCATCGGGGGGGAAAGCAGAAGGTTCTGCGTCCGTGGAAGCCGGTTCAAAAAGTACGGTTGTGTAACGCTGCGTGTTCCATACAGATAACACCGTTACGGGTTTCTTCAAGTTAGCAGGTTCTGATGCATTCACTAACTCTCTTCCAGAGACTAAGAAGTCTCGCCCGACCGCGAGCAGGTCTGGGGGGGAGGTCCAGCAGGTGGTTGATGAGCAGGTCCAGGAGGAGAGCGGCGGCCCGTTTGTCGTGATGCTGCGGGCCGCGGGTGTCACTCTGGGTCAGGCCGGGACCGCCAACCAGATCGGTAAACACGGAGCTCCTTCAGAAGGCGTTCAAATCTTCAAGCTTAAAGTGAGGAATCATGTATATGCTGTTCTGTCCTTGTTCTCCAGCTGTCGACCAGGTCGTCTTTCAGAAGAGACTCCAGCAGAAGCTGCTGAGAAGCCCGCGGTACCCGGGGGTGAGTGGAGGGTCTGAGAGCTCACGTCCTCCTCAGACCTGCAGCTAATCCTCGTTCCTTCACAGATCCTTCAGGAGTTCAACGCTGGGCTGGAGGGTCACATGGAGGACCCAGAGCGCTTCAGGTCCTGCCTCCTCCCGTGTGTCCCGAGGCTGACTGAGGGAGGGTCCAGGTAAAGGGCTTCCCTGACACGATACTGAAACACTGTAAGATGCTGGAGGGTCAGAACTGACGACTCACTGGTGATTGTGTTTTGTTTAAGTGCGGCCAGCTCCTTCCAAGAGAGCCTGCTGCGCATGCTGCTGGGAATGGATCTGCTTCAGGTACGAGATGTGGCCCATTCTGAGAGATGGCTTTCCATGTGTCTTCTGAGACACCCTCACCATGGGTCTTCTGAGAGACAGATCTCCATGTGTCTTCTGAGGGACACCTCTCCATTTGTCTTCTGGGACAGGTCACCATATGTCCTCTTGGAGACATATCTCCATGTGTCTTCTGAGAGTCACCTCTCCATGAGTCTTGACCTCTCCATGTGTCTTCTTAGAGTCACCTCTCCATGAGTCTTGATCTCTCCATGGGTCTTCTTAGAGTCACCTCTCCATGAGTCTTGACCTCTCCATGGGTCTTGCTGCCCAGTGCGTATCTAGAGTGATTTTCAACTGAGGTTAAATATCATATATTCTCTTTACGTTGCAGAACTCGGTGATCAGCATGCTGTTGGAGAAGGTCCCAGAGTTCATGTTGAGCAGGTAAGAGGCTTGGAGCTTGTTTAGCCGAGCCCTTCTGAAGGTCAACATGGTGAGGTGGTCCGTACTGACGTAGCGCTGTGCCCCCCAGTGGGGATGACGGGGGGCTGAACGTTCCTCGGGTCATCATCAACCAGCTGAAGTGGCTGGACCGTGTGCTGGACGGCAAGGTCAGTCTGTAGAGCATACTGAAGAACGTGCTCCACATGGTTCTTTAATGTATTGGATGTACAGCCCCTCACCAGACAGGTTGCCCTCCTGCCTCCCTTATGGGTCTTACTGAAAGTTGGATATATTTTGATACATCCGGACATATTTCGGACACATTCCTGGAGAGATTTCGCAGGCCTGGACATAAAATCTCTTTTCGTGCTAACTGCAGTATCAGCAAAGCTGAAAGTGTTTCCGTAGTGTAGCTGAAGAATCATTGTTCATCTTTCAACACCAAATTACTGTTTTGAGGGTATTGGTTATGTCTCTGAAATATGTCCGGATGTATCCGAATCTGACTTTTAGTAAGAGCCCTCCCTTGAAGGTATTAAGTGTGTATCGGTGGTCTTGTCAACGCTACTGTCCTCTGTGAAGGAGTTGGCCGCTAAGCTGATGGAGCTGGTGTCAGTGGCACCCATTGAGGTCCAGCGTGACGTCATCACCAGTCTGCCCGAGATCCTGGACGACTCGCAGCACAACGACGTTGCCCGGGAGCTCAAGTGAGGCTCCCAGGGGCCCGGTGGGTCGGAGAGGGACTCTCCACTGACGGGCTGACAGTAACACAAGGTGCTCTCTTGTCCTCCAGGGCTCTGCTGCAGGAGAAGACTCAGCTGACTGTGGCTATCCTCGACGCGCTCTCCAGTCTGAACCTCAGTTCAGCTCTGCTCGCTGAGGTAGACACACACACACACACACACACACACACACACACACACACACACACACACACACACACACACACACACACACACACACACACCATCTACCTCCTTGACAATGTCACATTCTTTGCCTTCTTCCCTCGGGGCTCAGGTCCGAGGCGTCGTCACGGCTACGCTGACGGCTGTCCAACTGGATGACCTGCCGGTGGTGGTCAAGTTCATCCTGCACTCCATCTCGGCCTCCGACGCGTACGAGGTCAGCGTGCGGAGCCCAGCAGGAGGCCCCGACGGCAGCTTCATGTGTGTGTGTGTGTGTCTGGTGATGGATGGGTTGCCGTGGTAACACCGGGGCTGTGTGTCCCCCCTCCCGGCAGGTGGTGCAGGACCTGCGCCTGAAGCTGGAGCTGGACCACTGGGTCGTCTCCCCGGCGCTGAAAGCCCCCCAGGGCCGGCTGAAGGGAAGGGCCCCTGCACCGTAAGGCCAGCCTCCCCGGGTGCTCTCTCTCCCTACACCACAGAAGCAGCGTCTTTGTTGGGTCACGTTGTGTTACATCGCGTTGTGTTGCATCGCGTTGTGTTGCATCGCGTTTTGTTGCATCGCGTTGTGTTGAATCGCGTTGTGTTGCATCGCGTAGTGTTGCATCGCATTATGTTGCATTACATTGCGTTACATTGTGTTTTGTTACATTGTGTTGTGTTACATTGTGTTGTGTTGTTTTGCAGCAGCCAGGACAGTGCTGGGCTGTGTTGCATTTTGTTGTGTTGTAACATTGTGTTGTTTTGCAGCAGACAGGACAGTGTTGCATTTTGTAGTGTTACATTGTGTAACGTTGTGTCGCAGCAGCCAGGACAGTGTGGGGCTGGTATTGTTCTAATTGTGTTGCATCATGTTGCGTTGTGTTGCATCAGCCAGGACAGTGTTGGGTTTTGTTGTGTTGTTACGTTGTTTTACATTGTGTTATGTTGTGTCACAGCAGCTAGGACAGTGTGGGGCTGGTGTTGTGTTGTAACATTGTGTTACGTTGTGTCGCAGCAACCAGGACAGTGTGGCCCTGGTCCTTGACAGCATCAAGTTGGCCGTGCGGTTCCAGAAGACCCTCTCTGAGGCCTGGCTGAAGGTGATCTCAGTTTCAGCACATTTCTCTGATAAGACGTAATCCATCTGATATTGGTTATGATCTGAGACACAGGAGAGCTGCCAGAGGTTCTCTCTGACGCCGCTATCAGCACACATCGGTAACCCTGATGTGGTATATTCCAACAGGTAATAGAGAACGTCACCGAGGCCGTAGATCACAAGGTAGACTTCATTTATTATTCTCAGATAATAAAATATCTTACAAAGCCATCCTTTATTTGAATGAAGCACGGTGAAACGGCGGTTTGTCCGCTCCTTAAAGCACACAGCTGAAGTGTATTGGACCCAGTCCCTCCTCACGCTTCCCTTCGTGCGGCAGGTCATCGACGTGCTGCTGCTGCTCATCCTCCACGCCATCAACGCTAACCACAGCCGCCGTGGCGCCGAGAGGCTGCTGAGGCTCAAAGCGAGGGCGGGCCTCATCACGGAGGAGCTCCTGCAGAGGACCTTCAGGGTCTACGCTCAGGTAGGTACCCCTCTATGAGGCCTACCGCCAGGCACCCCTCTATGAGGCCTACCGCCAGGTACCCCTCTATGAGGCCTACCGTCAGGTACCCCTCTATGAGGCCTACACTCGGGTACCCCTCTATGAGGGCTACACTGGGGTACCCCTTTATGAGGCTTACTGTCAAGTACCCCTCGATGAGGCCTACCGTCAGGTACCCCTCTATGAGGGCTACCGTCAGGTATCCCTCTATGAGGCCTACACTCAGGTACCCCTCTACGAGGGCTACCATCAGGTACCCCTCTATGAGACCTACACTCAGGTACCCCTCCATGAGGCCTACACTCAGGTACCCCTCTATGAGGGCTACGCTGGGGTACCCCTTTATGAGGCCTACTGTCAGGTACCCCTCTATGAGGCCTACCGTCAGGTACCCCTCTATGGGGCCTACCGTCAAGTACCCCTCTATGGGTGTTGATGCTGGGTGTGTGGTGTGGGGTGTTGATGCTGGGGGTTGATGCTGGGGGTTGATGCTGGGGGTTGATGCTGGGTGTTGATGCTGGGGGGTTGATGCTGGGGGTGGGGTGCTCGGGGTTAATGTTGCGGGGTTGATGCTGGGTGGTTGATGCTGGGGGGTTGATGCTGGGGGTTTTGCTGGGGGGCTGATGCTGGAGGGTTAATGCTGGGGGTTGATGCTGGATATTGATGGATGCTGGTTGCAGGTCATGCGGGGGTTCTTCCCCTCCGTCCGGGCCCTGGCCCAGAACCTGCTGCGCTCCCCAGACACCAGAGTGGTTCCCTTCGGAGGACACATGTACCGCCTCTCCTTCATCACCTTCGACTCCTACTGCCAGCAGGTGGGTGAGCGGCCTACTGAGGGGGGGGAGGAGGAGTCATGTGGAGTCACATGACTCCAACTGACGGGTAGGCCGAGTCATGTGGAGTCGCATGGCTCCAACTGACGGGTAGGCCGAGTCATGTGGAGTCGCATGGCTCCAACTGACGGGTAGGCCGAGTCATGTGGAGTCGCATGGCTCCAACTGACGGGTAGGCCGAGTCATGTGGAGTCGCATGGCTCCAACTGACGGGTGGGCGGAGTCATGTGGAGTCACGTGACTGAGTGAGAAGGTTCAGTAAGGGTCCTTGAAGAGTGTGTTGGTATAAGCTCAGCTCTAACGTTATAAATCATTTGGGTACCGGTCCTGAATGTGTGGGTCTGGGGGGCCCCCCTGGTTTGGCTACGGTCAGCCTAAGGGTCTAGGGGTCTGGGGGTCCGTCCTGATGCTTGTGGTTCCCTGTTGCCAGGAGGTGGTGGGCTCCCTGGTGGCCCACGTGTGCAGCGGTGTGGGGGGGGAGGTGGACGTGGCCCTAGAGCTGCTCTGTGGCCTGGGGGCCGAGCACCCATCGGAGATGGCCCTCTACGCCGTCTTCGTCAAGGTGAGGAGGGGCCCCCGGGCGCTGGGGGTCGAGTCCCCGACGTAGCCGACCTCTTGGCCTCCTAGAAGATGACCCCAACAAGAACAGGAGTACACAACAACAACACCATACGACTACACAACATCACCATACGACTACACAACATCACCATACGACTACACAACATCACCATACTACTACACAACACCATACGACTACACAACAACACCATACGACTACACAACACCATACGACTACACAACATCACCATACGACTACACAACACCATACGACTACACAACAACACCATACGACTACACAACACCATACGACTACACAACAACACCATACGACTACACAACACCATACGACTACACAACATCACCATACGACTACACAACATCACCATACGACTACACAACACCATACGACTACACAACAACACCATACGACTACACAACACCATACGACTACACAACAACACCAAACAAGTACACAACAACACCATACAAGTTCACACCATACGAGTACACAACAACACCAAACGAGTACACAACACCATACGACTACACAACAACACTAAACGAGTACACAACGACACAAAACGAGTACACCACAAGGTGGCATGAGTGGTTATCTGTTTGTTTTTAATATATTATTCCAATTGCAAAATCATTGTGACAATTTATACTGGCAATGGATGTTTCAGTGAAGCTGGTGACGATGATGGCATTAGCCACGCGGCTAGGGTCCGTTTAGGACTCCTTAATGACACTTTAGTTCACTGTAAGTCGTATCAAAGTGTCTGCTAAACTCCAGAATATGAACGATAAGGCAAGACGGATGAACTACATCACAGACATCCTCTTTCCTGGAGGTTAGGGTTAGTGTTCCTGCTGGTTGATGGTGAGCCGTACTCTTGAACCCGCTGACCCCCCCCCCCCCCCCCGACCCTCCTGTGCAGGGGATCTTGGACTACATGGACCACCTTACACCCCAGCAGATCCGCCGGCTCTTCCAGGTGCTCAGCCGGCTGGCCTTCGGGGCGACGTCGCTGGGCTGCAGCATCCAGGTGACCTCGCCCCCCCCTCTAGCAGACCCTCTCTCTCTGGGGGATGACCTGTCGCTAACCCTCACTGACCCTCCCTCCCAGGACGACATGCACATCGTGATCCGCAAGCAGCTCTCCAGCACGGTGCCCAAGTACAAGCGCATCGGCATCATGGGGGCCATGATGGTGGTGGGCAGCATGGGGGCCAGCCGGTGAGGACGCCGTCAACCCTGTGGTCAGCTCTAGTTAGCTGTGGTCACCTCTCTAGTTAGCTGTGGTCACCTCTCTAGTTAGCTGTGGTCACCTCTCTAGTTAGCTGTGGTCACCTAGTGAACTGTGGTCACCTCTCTAGTTAGCTGTGGTCACCTCTCTAGTTAGCTGTGGTCACCTAGTGAGCTGTGGTCACCTCTCTAGTAAGCTGTGGTCACCTCTAGTTAGCGGTGTTCACCTTCTAGTCAGATGTGGTCACCTTCTAGTTAGCTGTGGTCAGCTCTAGTTAGCTGTGGTCACCTATCTAGTTAACTGTGGTCACCTCTCTAGTTAGCTGTGGTCACCTAGTGAGCTGTGGTCACCTCTCTAGTAAGCTGTGGTCACCTCTAGTTAGCGGTGTTCACCTTCTAGTCAGATGTGGTCACCTTCTAGTTAGCTGTGGTCAGCTCTAGTTAGCTGTGGTCACCTATCTAGTTAGCTGTGGTCACCTCTCTAGTTAGCTGTGGTCACCTAGTGAGCTGTGGTCACCTCTCTAGTAAGCTGTGGTCACCTCTAGTTAGCGGTGTTCACCTTCTAGTCAGATGTGGTCACCTTCTAGTTAGCTGTGGTCAGCTCTAGTTAGCTGTGGTCACCTATCTAGTTAGCTGTGGTCACCTCTCTAGTTAGCTGTGGTCACCTAGTTAGCTGTGGTCACCTCTCTAGTAAGCTGTGGTCACCTCTAGTTAGCGGTGTTCACCTTCTAGTCAGATGTGGTCACCTTCTAGTTAGCTGTGGTCAGCTCTAGTTAGCTGTGGTCACCTCTCTAGTTAGCGGTGTTCACCTTCTAGTTAGATGTGGTCACCTTCTTGTTAGCTGTGGTCCCCTCTCTAGTTGTGGTCTCTAAATGGACATCCTGTTCTATTCTATTCACTCCTATCATTCTGTGGTTCTCTGTCCTCCAGGCCTCAGGTGGAGGGGTCCCAGAGTGCAGCCCTGCCCCAGGAGACCTACAGACAGGTGAGCCTCCTTCAGAAGGCTGTTGTCCTGTTAATAAAACACTTTGACTACTGTTCACGTCTTTGCTTGAACTTTGGGGGGGTTCATAGTTTGGATTAAATTCTAGTGTTGTAATAACCCTGTGATGAACTCCTCACCATGTTGAATCTGCGTTTGCTGCCGGGCTAGCTAACCCTGACCCTGACTCTAATCCTGACCCTGACTCCAAGGCTGACCCTGACTCTAACCCTGACTCTAACTCTGACCCTGACCCTGACCCTGCTGCCCCTGCAGGTGACAGCTCTGCTGGAGCTGGTGACGGCCTGCAGTGACGGCTGCCCTGAGGCGGCCGCCCTCTGCTACGACGAGCTGGCCAACCTGGTGCTGAGCAACATACTGGACCCCATGGTGCAGGTAAATGGTTCTCACTCACTCACTTGCTCACTTTAAAATATTCAAATTAAATAATATAAGTGTCTAACACCACCTCCTGCTGTAGTGTCTAACACCACCTCCTCCTGCTGCGCCCTCAGGAGTGGATCGGTAAGAGTGTGCTGGAGGACTTCCAGGATGACTTTGTGGTCGACCTCGGTCCGCAGATTGCAGGGTAAGTGACACCTGCTAATCAGGAGGGGTTACCATGGCGACATTCCGTGGCTCCAGACACCGTAAACACATGACTCACTCACCCAATCACCAACTCACTCAGTGTTTGTGCGCTAGTGTCCCGTAGCTCCTCACTGTACTGGTGTCTCGTAGCTCCCTTCCCCTCCCAGCATGTGTGCTGTTTAACCTGGACGAGGAGGAGAGTGAGGGCGGCATCGCAGTCAACCTGCTCCCCCTGCTGGCCAGAGAGCTGCAGCACAGGGCTGAGCCCTGGAGCAACAAGACCCCCAAGAGGTCAGCGTTTACCAGTTAGCATTTAACCCAGCAATGGAAGAATTCACTGGGAAATGGGGAAGTTCTGAGGTGATTTAAAAAAAAAAAAAATTATATATATACATATTAGTATGTACCATGGGTGTACTATAAGGCTCTGTGTCTTCTGGCTGCAGGCAGGTGTCCGCTGTCTGTCTGTCTCCGTTCTTCCGGCTGCTGAGGGTTTGTGAGGAGCGGCAGCACCAGGGAGACCTGGAGGAGATTGACGCCCTTCTAGGTCAGTCAGCCCGGACCCTAGGTCACCTAGCCCTGACCCTAGGTCAGTCCGCCCTGACCCTAGGTCAGCTCTAGTGCACTGGTACTGACAGCTCGTGTGTGTGTGTGTGTGTGTGTGTGTGTGTGTGTGTGTGTGTGTGTGTGTGTGTGTGTGTGTGTGTGTGTGTGTGTGTGTGTGTGTGTGTGTGTCAGGCTGCCCCCTGATCCTGACTGATCTGGGGGTGGTGGATAAGGTGGAGACCCTGACGAAGGCGGAGAGAGAGCTGATGTGTTCCCTGCTCTTCACCGCTATCAACTGGTTCAGAGAGGTGAGACAGAGATGGTCTGTCTGTTTATGAGGGGCTGGAATGCACATGTGTGTTATGTTTGTAGGTTGTGAACATGCTTGTGTGTTGTGTTTGTAGGTTGCGAACATGCGTGTGTGTTTGTAGGTTTTGAACATGTGTTTGTGTGTTTTAGGTTGTGAACATGTGTTTATGTTTGTGTTTTAGGTTGTGAACATGTGTTGATTTTGTGTGTTTTTAGGTTGTGAACGGCTTCTGTCTGCTCAAAGAGATGGAGATGAAGATGAAGGTCATGAACCGTCTGCAGAACATCACCGCCCTCCAGACGCTGCTGGAGACGACACTAGCAGGTTGGCCGCCAACATGTAGTACCATGGGATCCACACAGCACTGTTAGCAGGGCCCGCTGAGTACCAAGAGATCCACACAGCGCTGACCCCCTCCGATCTGCTCTGTGCGCTTTCAGTTTCCCCGGGATACATCCCACCTCTCGCCAACTTTGACGGCGACGCATCGGAAGCAGCCTCTGTCCCCACCTCCTCGGCTCAGCCGAGCAGGGCGAAGAAAGGTGAGGGGAAGGACACACACACACGGGACACACATGGGACACACACAGGGGACAAACGCGGGACACATGTGCAGAGACTAGCTCCTTGATTAGGGCCTGCTCCGTGTTCTCCACTCACGGATCACAGTGATCTCCTCCACGAGGCGCCTGGCGCTCAGACAGAGGTCAGGCGGCTGTGTGATCTACCTTTGGGTTTCTTCGTCCTCTTCCTCTAGACGGAGCGGGGAAGAAGAGGAAAGGCTCCAGCAAGACGTCCCTGGAGAGAAGCGATGTCCTGGAGGAGTCGGAGGAGACCCAGCAGGTTAGCCCCCCCATGAGCCCTGATCCCTGGTTGGATTCCTCGTCAGAGGAGGGAGAACTAACTCCTGGTCCTCCACACAGGAGCCTGTGGAGAAGGCGGAGAAGGGGAAGAAGGGGGAGAAGGAGGCCCGTCCGTCCGTCAGTCTGGGGGGGTACCGGCCCTTCTTCAGGGAGCTGGACATGGAGGTGCTCAGCGTGCTGCAGTGTGGCCTGCTCCACCGCTCGGCGCCCGACACAGAGCTCCACACCAAGGTACCACAGCTGACCCTGACCCTAACCCTGACCCTGACCTTAGGTCTAACCCTAACCCTAGCCTCCACACCAAGGTACCACAGCTGACCCTGACCCTAACCCTGACCCTCCACACCAAGGTACCAAAGCTGACCCTGACCCTAACTCTGACCCTAACCCTAACCTCCACACCAAGGTACCACAGCTGACCCTGACCCTGACCCTAACCCTAACCCTGACCCTCCACACCATGGTACCACAGCTGACCCTGATCCTAACCCTGACCCTCCACACCAAGGTACGGGACCCTAACCCTAACCACAGCTGACCCTGACCCTAACACTGACCCTAACCCTGACCCTAACCCTGACTGTATATCTAACCCTAACCCTCACCTGAACCTCACCCTAACCTCTGCACTAATCTGCCACAGCAAACCCTGACCCTCACTTACCCCTGACCCTAACCCTTACAATAACCCTAACCCTAACCCACACATAACCCTAACCATAACCCTCACCTAACTTTAACTCTAACCCACACCCTAGCGCACCAGACCCTGGATGAGCAGTGAAGCCAGCCATTGACTCAATAAACCGTACCCGCTCTCCAACTCTGAGTCTATGGCCCTGTGTACACAAGAGAAACATGTGGTTCCGCAACCGTTTTCAAACTTGATTATATCTAGATGCGAACGTTCCAGCCTTACTCGCCTGGTTAGAAAGGCGATCTCATCGCATTGGGATGTAATGTTATCTAAATGTGGTCAAGCGCTTGTTGGAATGTGTCCGTGCTGCCAGAGGGTTGAGTCCGCTGTCACGTTGTTGTTGTTGTTGAGGAGCGAGAGGAAGTCCTGCTGGGGCCGGCGGAGCTGGTCTTCTTACTGGAGGACCTGCAGGCCAAGCTGGAGTTCAGCCTCACCGCAGCGCCGGCCAAGAGAGTCCCCTTCGCCAAGGTAGGACCCCAGAGAGCCCCCTTCTCCAAGGTAGCTACGTGGTCACAGGTAGCAAGTGACCAGGTGTGGTGGAGCTCCACCAGGTGACCATTGGACCAGGTGTGACCAGGTGTGGTGGAGCTCCACCAGGTGACCATTGGACCAGGTGTGACCAGGTGTGGTGGAGCTCCACCAGGTGACCATTGGACCAGGTGTGACCAGGTGTGTTGTGGGCGTTTCAGGGCCGGACAGAGAAGAGTGTCGGATTCTCCCACCTGCACCAGAGGAGCTCTAAGGAGGTGGCCTCCTACTGGGTTCAACTGCTGCCCAGCCTCTGCTCCCACCTCGAGGGCTGCCACAACCACTTCCAGGTACCTTCACGAGCACGCACACACACACACGTGAACACACACGGCCGCGGGTCTCCGGTGTCTCACTGCTCCCCCTGGTGGACAGACGGTGCTGTCGGAGAACGGGGGTGTGGTGGACGGGCCCGCCACGGACCCCCAGGAGCACCTCCTCCTGTCCTCCGCCTACCAGCTGCTCCTTCAGGTCCTCAACACCAGCTTCAGCTGGTGAGCCCCAACACCATTAGCATATCATATAATTGATATTAATGTATATGATACAACGTTGAGCTCTGCTGGCCATATGGTCGGTTCCTCGTTGCGTTGTGCGTTGCACTCCAGCTCTAAAGGTCGTCGTCCCCTCCATGTGTTTCTGTTTGCCTTCGGCAGGTCTGGGTTCTCCCAGCCAGGCCACCGTAGTTTGCTGAAGAGCGCTCTGGCGATGCTGGCTAGCAGGCTGAAAGGAGGCGGGCCTGACTTGACCCTAGAGCAGATGGTCAGGTGAGTGACCCGCCAGCCAATCAGAGGAGCACCCAATCAGTGTGCGTCCGGTCAAATGGAGCCTGAACTCTGAACGTGTCTCCTCTCCCCGTCAGGCACGGCTTCGACTACCTGCTCAACCTCCGCAGCACCATGCCCACGCTGGGTGCTGCGCTGGGGCTCTGCCAGCTGCTGGCCACCGTGACCTCCAAGGCGGGGCCCGCAGCGGCCTACAGGGAGCAGATGGGTAGACGCTCCACACACACACACACAGACACACACAGCCACACACAGACACACAGACAGACAGACAGACTTGCTCAGTGTTGTAACTGGTGGTTCTTCCAGCCTCACTGGCGCGTGGGTTCCTGACCCAGCCGTGGGTAACCGCCTCTGGAGACCGGGAGAGAGGCCAGAAGTTCAATGAGGGCCTTCAGACTCTCCTCGGGTACGTGTGTGTGTGTGTGTGTGTGTGTGTGTGTGTGTGTGTGTGTGTGTGTGTGTGTGTGTGTGTGTGTGTGTGTGTGTGTGTGTGTGTGTGTGTGTGTGTGTGTCTGTGTCTGTGTGTGTGTGTGTGTCTGTGTCTGTGTCTGTGTCTGTCTCACTGAGGGGTTGATGTCTCATGTTGTACTGTATGCTGGTTCTCCTCACTGAGGGGGTTGATGTCTCATGTTGTACTGTTGGTCCAGGATCTACCTGGAGCACGTGGACGACGTGCTGACGGCCGTGGAGGAGATCGCCGGGGAGGGCGTCGCCGAGCTGGTCAACGCAGCCAAGGACGCCAGCTCTGAGACCTGGCCCACCCTCACCAGGTAGAGACCTGTCCACCCCCCCCGCCCCCCTCACCAGGTAGAGACCTGACCACCCCCCTCACAAGGGAGAGACCTGACCATCCCCCCCCCCTCCCCCTCACCAGGTAGAGACCTGACCACCCCCCTCACAAGGGAGAGACCTGACCCCCCCCCCCTCACAAGGGAGAGACCTGACCACCCCCCTCACAAGGGAGAGACCTGACCATCCCCCCCCCTCCCCCTCACCAGGTAGAGACCTGACCACCCCCCTCACAAGGGAGAGACCTGACCAACCCCCCTCCCCCTCACCAGGTAGAGACCTGTCCACCCCCCTCACAAGGGAGAGACCTGACCATCCCCCCCCCTCCCCCTCACCAGGTAGAGACCTGACCACCCCCCTCACAAGGGAGAGACCTGACCCCCCCCCCCTCACAAGGGAGAGACCTGACCATCATGGAGGTTAACGAGGTTACAGCAGCGGTCCATGAACCAGCTCCTCTCCTCTTTGCTCCTCTCCCTGGCGCAGGCAGACCTTCCTGGTGTTCTACAAAGGGATGCTGGGGGAGCTGGAGAAGGCTGTGAAGAGGATCCCGGCGGGAAAGATGAGTGACAGCTTCGAGGTAACGCAGCTGCCCTCCTGCTGGGGTCGTGTCGGAACAATGACCCGCCCCCTTGGATGAAGGGGTACTCAAGGATTCTGCTGAGCAAGTCCCCACCAGCTACAGAGAGCTGTTTCAAAAGGATAAGGAACGAGCCATGGCGTTAGACACATTAAACCTTGTAGCTCATTGTAGTTACACACATTGTGGTGTTAATATCCTCCTTAGAAACCTTGCTCATTGGGATGCATCTGGTGTATTATTGTTCAGATGTATCTTGTGTATTAGTCTTTAGATGTATTATTGTTTAGATGTATCTGGTGTATTATTTTTTAGATGTATCTGGTGTAGTAGTGTTTAGATGTATTGTTGTTTAGATGTATCTGGTGTATTAGTGTTTGGACGTATTATTATTTAGACGTATTATTGTTTAGATGTATCCGGTGTAGTAGTGTATGATCGTATTGTTTATCTACTGGCTCTCTTCCTCAGAGCCAAAGTGTGAAGCTGCTCACCTGGAACCTTGCAGTCAGAGACTTTCACATCCTGGTCAACCTGGTGAAGGTACCAGCTCACCCTCACCGCTCTGTTAGACCACATGCTGTTCTCATGGAGAACAACATGTAACCCTGACCGTCTGTATGATGATCAGCTAACCCTAACTGTCTGTATGATGATCAGCTAACCCTTACCCTAACCGTCTGTATGATGATCAGCTTACCTTATCTCTGTCCTCAGGTGTTTGATGGCAGGCCAGTCCTCAACGCATGTCTTAAGGTATGCTGGATGGATTCTGTGAGATTGTTAGCCTGGTTCCAGTTAGATGGTTCCAGTTACATTGTTAGTCTGGATCCAGTTAGATGGTTCCAGTTAGATGGTTTGTCTGGTTCCAGTTAGATGGTTCCAGTTAGATGGTTAGTCTGGTTCCAGTTAGATGGTTCCAGTTAGATGGTTCGGCAGGTTCCAGTTAGTTAGTGACCTCTGATGTGTTCCTTCAGTTCGGCCGTCTCTTCCTGGATGCATTCCTGAGGCTGGGGATGCCCCTGCTGGATTACAGCTTCAAGAAGCACAAGGTGAGCCTAACCTAACCTTAACCTACCCTAACTAAACCTGGCCTACCCTAACCTAACCTTAACCTACCTTACCATAACCTAACTAAACCTGGCCTTAACCTAACCTAACCTTAACCTACCCTAGCCTACCCTAACTAAACATGGCCTTAACTAACCTAACCTTAACCTACAACCTGTAGTGTGAAGGACAAACTAAAGTGTGTGTGTGTGTGTGTGTGTGTGTGTGTGTGTGTGTGTGTGTGTGTGTGTGTGTGTGTGTGTGTGTGTGTGTGTGTGTGTGTGTGTGTGTGTGTGTGTGTGTGTGTGTGTGTGTCAGGAGGATGTCCAGAGTCTACTGAAGACCTTTCAGCTCAGCACCAGGCAGCTTCACCACATGTGTGGTCACTCAAAGGTAACTAACTTATGCCCCCGGTAACTAGACTAACTGATACCAGAGGTTACCTGACTGACTGATGCCACAGCCTCATGGGGGGGAGGTAAGGCCACAGCCTCACGGGGGCAGGGTACTGTAGTGACGACAACAAGAGGCTTCGTTTGTTGTGCCCAGATTCGTCAAGACACGAGCCTGACCAATCACGTGCCGGCCCTGAAGAAGAGCCTGGAGGTGTTCATATACCGCGTGAAGGCAATGCTGACGCTCAACAGCTGCCAGGAGGCCTTCTGGACCGGTAACCTGAAGAACCGCGACCTCAAGGTGAACATCTCCGCTAGCATGGTGGCTGTACGCTGATGGAGAGGTCCCAGTGTCTGAAGGTCTGTTGACTCCTGTGTTCTGTAGGGAGAAGAGATCCTCTCCCAGCAGGCCCAGGACAGTGAGGAGGAGCAGGAGGAGGAGGAGCAGGACGAGGAGCAGGCAGAGGATGAGGTGCTTCCAATGTTTGAATCGCTGTCTTCACATGTCTAACACATGTTAGGCATGTCCTCGTGACTTGATAAGGGTGAAGGTTAGGGTTAGGTTAATCCTAAAATGTATCCTACATGTTAATCCTAACCTAACCCGTATCAGAGAGTTAGGTTATGTAAGGCTAGCCCTTATCAAAGCACAGCTTGGCGTAGCTGGCGGTTGGAACTGTAGAGGGCATCTGTGGAATGCACCTGATTAGAGAACTGGTTCTGCCGTTAAGATAAGGGGTTCCGCCGCCGGCCAGCTAATCATTACTTGCTGAAATGGTTGAAGAACTTGACGGTCTCATCACCTCTTAGTTATTATCAGCTTTGTGGCTACTAAGGGTTAGGGTTAGGTTAACTACAGGTCATGTGTGACTAAAGGTTAGGGTTAGGTTAATCCTAAACTACAGGTCAGGGTAATCCTTAACTACATGTGTGACTAAGTGCTTCTCCCTGCTCCAGGACTCTGACCCTGGGGACAAGAAGAGGCCAGGCGGAGACCCGGAGGGCGACCTCACAGGCGACTCGGACGACTAAACGTGTCCTAACCCCAACCCTAAAACATGTTGTATAACATCCCAGTTAGACAACATGTTGTAGGAACAGTTAGACAACATGTTGACGTCCCAGTTTCCATGTTGTAAGAATAGCCCAGTTAGAAAACATGTTGTAAGAAGGTTCCAGTTAGACAACATGTTGACGTCCCAGTTAGACAACATGTTGTAAGAACAGTTAGACAACATGTTGACGTCCCAGTTTACATGTTGTAAGAATAGCCCAGTTAGACAACATGTTGTAGGAAGGTTCCAGTTAGACAACATGTTGAAGTCCCAGTTAGACAACATGTTGTAAGAACAGCCCGGAGACACTTTGAAATTATTGTAGATTTATTTTACTGTGATCATAAATCATTATGTATTGTATGTTCATTTATAAGTTTTTCATGTTTCCATTTGGTGCCAATGTGTTAATAACATGTTACACTGTTATTTATTTGATTAAATCCAGTTAATTGTTAACCTGTAGTTTGGTCTTTACTTTAAACTAAGATATGAACCATCTTCATCAGACTGTTGTGACTCATAACTCGTAGTAGGCCTATATATTATTAAATATGATCCTTAAATATAGTCTTTAATTCATGAACTAGCTGTATATAGGCCTGTATAATATTAAATATGACCCTAACCCTAAAATATTATATTTAATTCATGAACTGGCTGTAATCATCCAATTTAAATGAAGTGCCCGTCACTGTTTACAATGGGTCAAACTAAGGCATTGGGGGAGTTATTCATCTGGTCAAAATAACAATATATTTAATAAACGTAATAAATTATAAGAAGTGCTAATGAACAGTATAATGATATCAAATGTCTGTATGCATCATGTCTTTATTTAATGTTTAATCTATCAAATGGGTCTCCGATGGATTCTGCGGGAACACACCCTCGGTCGAGACGGAATGGTTTAACCGGGAAGCATGTTTCGTTGTTTGGGGAAATATTCCTTGGTATTTTCTGTTATCTGACATTAGTGAGTAAGCCACTGGTTTATGCATGTATAACGGATATATAATATAAATAAACGTTCGTATTTTCTCCATCTGACACAAGATCTGGACATTAGTGAATAGTGATGTAAACCACTGGTAAAATATATAAACAGATATATCCGTCAACGACCCTCTGCGCTCACATTGGTCCAGGGCAGACCAGACCCAGCTCAGTAGAGCTGGTTTTCACTCGGTTAGGATTGGTTAGACCAGGTCTTAACCCGGTTAGCTGCAGCCATGTCGGACTTTATGATCCTCATCCTGATCCTGGTCCTGGTGGTCTGTCTGCTTGTGACGGTGGTGGTCTTCGTGCTGTACTCGGGTCTCCTCGCTGAGGTGGTGGTCAGGACGGGCTCTCCCCCCGTCAGGAACCTCATCATTGCCTATAAGTTCAGAGAGGGTCGCTACAGGGACAGCGGGGCGGGCTACACGGAGAGCTGCTCCATCGGACCCCGGCTGAGCTGCATCGGCATCTTCTACGACGACCCCAAGCAGGTGAGACTAGAGTCTGAGGTTCTGGACAACATGGTCCTCGGAGACTCCGTGAAACGTGCGGTTCCCGGGGTGTCTGTACAGCCCCTGGACACCGTGGGTCATTCAATGTGGACCTAATGTGTAACTGGCGTTGACCTTATTACTAAATCTAGCCTATTCATTTCACACCGAGCAATAAAAGGTGAGGGACCACTGGAACCTTCTGGTGGTTTGATCAGCTGTTCACTGCCACGTTGCTGTTTTCCCTCTCTCCTGTCCTCTTGGCTCAGGACCTCAATGGCCCAGGGAAGAACAAGTCCCCAGAAAAGGAACATCTTAATTTGCCTTTTGGGTCGACTTGTTTCAGAAATTCTTGTCTAAATGCATGAAATCAGTGTTTAATTGGAAGCAGAAAGAGATTCCTGTCTTGGAGGGAAGTCTTAATAAATGGATCATTCTTTAGTTCACTCGTTAACCCCTTGATCTTGATCCATCACATGAGCTCAGCGGACTGGGACAACAGAAGAGGGTTCAATGTTCCAAAACACGGGACAAAACTTAGGATTTCGACTAGGCTGTCGGAGGCCTCACTTGTCTCACTCTAAATCGACAACAGTTTTGGTGTGTGTGTGTGTGTGTGTGTGTGTGTGTGTGTGTGTGTGTGTGTGTGTGTGTGTGTGTGTGTGTGTGTGTGTGTGTGTGTGTGAGAGAGAGTTTAACTGGATGGCTGTTATGTTAGCTTATGCCCGTCTCTGTACATGTGTCTTCATGACTTCTGTGGCTCTTTGTTTAAGAGCTCATTTAGGAATTATTCCAGAGACGAGAAGAGGCACGTTGTTAGGGTAGTGGTTACGGTCATAGTTGGGGTCATAGTTAGGGTTAGGGCCATAATTAGGGTTAGGGTCATAGTTAGGGTTAGGGTCATGGCTAGGGTTAGGCCTCTGAACCCCTCTTCTTTTGGGGGTTGAATGATTTCAGTGGACCGAATACACGAGAGATTGGTTAGCAACCCATCAGGTTACGTTATTACATGAGTCATGATTTGTAGGCAGGAGATGACAAACCAGCAGATTCCCTCTCCGTCCTGGAAGCCGTCTGAACATGACCAATGACTTTAATAAGCGAGCAAAGCATCCCCACCTCACCGTCCCCCCGTCTGACCTCTGCTCCCCCCCCCCCCCCCCCCCCGTCTGACCTCTGACCCCGTCCCCTGCTTGACAGTGATAACCAATACAGAAAAGATGTCTACACAGAGGAATTAAGTCATTTACTACCTTCTACACCAAAGGAAGAAGAACTACAATTACTTCAGTTAACAGCACCATCAACCATAGAAAATGTGTACAAAAGTTACAAGTCGGTCAATATTATTAAGCAGGTTGTATATTTGTTAAGCTAGTAAATCATATAACTTATTTAAATCTCACAATGAGAACTTATCAATCAGTATCCTTCTGTTTACTGTTTTCCGTTACTACTTGGCCTTTGGGTTTAGAATACTTTTTGCCTGCAAGTCATTAGTGACCAGTAGATGGCAGGATTGTCATGGTAGCAGCAGTGCATCCAGAGAGATGAAGCATGTTATCACTATTCAATCCGCAAACAATAGATCATTATCAATCTGAAGTTGAAAGTGGCGTCTCTGTTAAGGTAAAATTAAGGTTTATGAATAAATTACCCTTGGTTACCCCACAATCTTGTCAAATGTCAGCATTGACAGGCTGGTTTTCACAGGAGGCCTGGTTAATTTTGTGTAGATGCATATTTGACGAGTAAGGTGGAAGACCCCCACCCTGAGCAGCATGGTCTAAGTGTTTAATGAAAGGTCTGTAGTTGGTTAGTCTCCATGGCTATTGGGAGATGTATCTTTGCATAGTTCTAGTTTTTCTTCATGCATACAGGTGCATCTCAATGAATTAGAATATTGTGGAAAAGTGAATTAATTTCAATAATTCAATTCAAAAAGTGAAACTCATGTATTAAATAGATCACTCAAGCCACAGTGAAATATTTCAAGGCTTTATTTGTATAAATCTTGATGATTATGGCTTACAGCTCATTAAAACCCAAATTTCCGTCTCTCAGACAATTTGAATATTACATAAGACCAGTAAAAAATGGATAAGGCCACTTGGCTCAGGGTAAGGGTTGGGGTTAGCCGCCTGTTAGGAGGCTAGGCAGTATCAGGGTCAAGGTAAGGGTTATGATATATTTGATTATATCAGAGGCCGAGATCACTCGCTGAAACCGCCACTGGAAAAAAACAACATAAAACCAATATGTGTTGCATGTTCCCCTCTCCATGAACCATATCCCAGCTGCTGGGGGCCGCACGTCGGTCCCTGAAGGAAGGGCTGCGAATGAGTTCCAGCGAGCGTGAGGATGTGGTTGTTTAGAGCGTGTGGCGCTGAACAGCGTGGGGCGCCTGTTCCTTCCCTGACGAACCGCGGGCCAAATGAAATGTCACGCCACGGCGGTGCCGGGAGCGATCAGAAGAGGTGTGAGATCTGTCAGAGGAGGGAGAGTGTAAATTGACAGAAGTCTCGCTCGCCTTCAGAACCTCGATTCAATGGCGCAACTGACGCATCACGGGCCCCCGTTCAGAGCACAAAGCCCAGCCTAACTACACTAGGCTATCTGATTCTCACTAGGCTAGCTGATCCTCACTGGGCTAGCTGATCCTCCCTAGGCTAGCTGATCCTCACTAGGCTAGCTGAGCCTCACTGGGCTAGCTGAGCCTCACTAGGCTAGCTGATCCTCACTGGGCTAGCTGATCCTCACTGGGCTAGGTTAGCTGATCCTCACTACACTAGGCTAGCTGATCCTCACTAGGCTAGGTAAGCTTATCCTCACTAACTAGGCTAGCTGATCCTCACTAGGCTAGGTTAGCTGATCCTCACTACACTAGGCTAGCTGACCCTCACTAGGCTAGCTGATCCGCACCACACTGGGCTAGCTGATCCTCCCTGGGCTAGCTGACCCTCACTGGGCTAGCTGACCCTCACTGGGCTAGCTGACCCTCACTGGGCTAGCTGATCCTCACTAGGCTAGCTGATCTAGCCTCACTAGGCTAGCTGAACCCCACTACACTACGCTAGCTGATAACACTACATTAGGCTAGCTGATCCTCACTAGGCTTGCTGATCCTAACTAGGTCCACCCTCGGTTTTTTGACACGGCGACACGAAAAAACGGGTCTCTGGTGAGGTCATGTTTTTAAACATGTGACTCTCGGTTGGTTAACTGGGGTCTTTTAAAGTCACCAGAAGGTACAGAGTGTTCCACTACGACCTGCTGTCTTCCACTATGCCAGCAACAGGCTGTTCAGTCAATGGGAGGTAACCCAATGTGGGTAAGGGTTAGCTAACCCTACCCTAACACTACCCTACCTTCAAACACTTCGGTTCACTTCAGCGGCTCCAGCGGCCGGCGCCTGCAGGAGCAGGAAGAGGAACAAAATACGATATCATATTTACAGCGCCATGGATCTCCTCGGAGATTCTAACCGGCATGTCAGTCGAATGAAGAAGAAAGGGATCCAACGGGAACCTCCACCTGTTCCCTGACTGACGGCGGGCAGGGGGGGAACCCAGCTGCACAGGGACCAGGCTGGACCCAGGGGGGCCAAGCTAGACCCCCCAGGCTCTGGGTACCCTGGACTTCCAGGGACCAGGCTGAAACCCTAGGGACCAGGCTGGGGCCCCCGGGGCTCTGAGTACCCTGGACCCCCAGGGACCAGGCTGGGGCCCCCGGGGCTCTGGGTACCCTGGACCCCCCAGGGACCAGGCTGGACCCCCCGGGGCAAGGGTAATCCCCCGGGGCTCTGGGTACCCTGGACCCCCCAAGTACCAGGCTGGACCTCTGGGCTCTGGGTACCCTGGACCCCCAGGGACCAGGCTGGACCTCCTCTAGGCCCCCTGGAGCTAGCAGGAAGATTATAGTTTAAGGAGGAGGAGGAAGTCCTCCTCCTTCTGTGACTGGAGAGGAGCGGAGGAGGTGTTGAGGTGAACCTGCCTTGGCAACAAAGTGTCCTTCCTCCTGGAGACCTCCTCCTCCTCATCAGTAATCATTGTATACAGGATCCCAAGGACGTCAGAGTCATTACTGGGGAGGGATGAGCTCTGCCTGGAGGGAAACCCTCTCAGAGAGGGAGAGACACAGAGAGGAGATGAAGAGAGAGAGAGAGACAGAGAGGGAAAGAGACACAGAGGAGATGGAGAGCGAGAGGGTGAGACACAGGGAGGAGATGAAGAGAGAGGGAGAGAGAAATAGAGAGGAGATGGAGAGCGAGAGGGTGAGACACAGAGAGGAGATGGAGAGAGACAGGAGATGGAGAAAGAGACAGAGAGGGAGGGAGAGGGAGAGAGACACAGAGGAGATGGAGAGAGGGACAGATAGGGAGAGAGACATAGAAATGGAGGGAGAGAGACAGAGGAGATGGAGAGGGAGACAGAGAGGGAGAGAGACATAGAGAGGAGATCGAGAAAGAGAGTTGGAGTGCAGGCCCTCCTACAGTACCTAACGGTCTATAGTCAGACAGGTCCGCTCTCTCGGCTGAAACATGGACACAAATGGCATCACAGTCTGTGTGATGCTTCAGGCCTTCTCTCCTTCCAGCTTCTATTAGTCGCTCCGTTATCTGATGGGGGCTCCTGGGGTTCTCCTTAGCGAGGTGGAGAGGGATCCTCTTGTCTGGAGCTCTGCTGATGGATCTGAGGGTCTTGGATCTGAGGGTGAAGCAGCTAGTCTGTGTCCTCAGGTCTATGAGTCAGGTCTCAGGTATATGTATCAGGTGTATGTCGCAGGTCTATTTCTCCTGTCTATGTCTCAAGTCTATGTCAAATTGTGGTCCAGGGGAGTCCATATGACCAGTGTGTAACACGGTGGACACGGCGGCCACTTTATGTGTTCCCATTCCAGTGTGACACAAACAGACATCTGTGTGGGGGACAAGTGTCGGACATGTTCAAACATGCAATCACTACAACAGACACTGTTTTGCTGTGATAGCTGATGTTGGTGAAACAATGTTGTGTTGCTGCTCCTGAAGCCCCTCTAGGATCGATCGTGTTCCCTTATCTTATATGCTTTGCTGTTCCAAAGCCACGAGTGACTATGGTTGATTCTTCAGTGATATTCCTGTGGTACTGGCGTCCACATTCTGCTGTTCATTTCCTTTTTGTGTTGCAAGTCAACCCACCAAACGACAATGCTTTGATCTACGTTTTCTCCCCTCTCTCCATCCTCCTCCTCGATCTCTCTCCTTCCTCCTCCCCTCTCTCCGTCCTGCTCCTCCCTCTCTTCCTCCCTACTCCCTCGCCCCTCCCCTCACCAGAGGCCGGCCGAGCAGTGCCGCTATGTGGTGGGCAGCGTCCTGAGCGAGGGCGATCAGGCCCCCGACCCGGAGCTCCAGAAGCTGTACGAGGAGCACGGCTTCCGGGTGTTCTCGCTGCCCGAGGTGACCCACGCGGTGACCTCCAGTTTCCCAAGCACCACGCCCCTCTCCCACATCCTGGGACCCTACAGAGTCTACCCAGAGCTCGCCTCCTACATCGAGGTAGGCCTGGCTACCGCCTGAAGCCACATCGACGGACCACCCTTACTCTAGCAAGAATTGAGGGGCACTCGAGTTGATTCATTTTTTTCTAATTGGTAAATGAGTATTCAGCACTCATAAGGAAAGACCTTCTCTGATCACTGCACTGCAGTGCGGACTGTTTCATAGCTCTAAGATAAACCATACCTAATCACTGCACTGCAGTGAGGACTGTTTCATAGCTCTAAGATAAACCATACCTAATCACTGCACTGCAGTGAGGACTGTTTTATAGCTCTAAGATAAACCATACCTAATCACTGCACTGCAGTGAGGACTGTTTCATAGCTCTAAGATAAACCATACCTAATCACTGCACTGCAGTGAGGACTGTTTCATAGCTCTAAGATAAACCATACCTAATCACTGCACTGCAGTGAGGACTGTTTCATAGCTCTAAGATAAACCATACCTAATCACTGCACTGCAGTGAGGACTGTTTCATAGCTCTAAGATAAACCATACCTAATCACTGCACTGCAGTGAGGACTGTTTCATAAGAAAGAGGTTAGTGATTAGTGATGCTGTGATTAGAGATGGTCTTAGAGTTTTGAAACAGTTCTCTTATCACTGCAGTGCACTGCAGTGATAAGAGAACTGTTTCAAAATCTGCCCAGTGGGAAAACATCCGTCTCCAACGATCAGAGACTTTAGAAATACTGAACAATCACAGAGTACATTTTGGAAATACTGAATGCAAGACAATCTGAGAGTACGTTTTGGAAATACTGATTACAAGACAATCAGAGAGTATGTTTTGGAAATACTGATACTAGACCGTCAGAGAGTACATTTTGGAAATACTGAATACTAGACAATCAGAGAACATTTTGGAAATACTGAATACTAGGCAATCAAAGTGCATTTTGGAAATACTGAATGCTAGTTAATCAGAGTACATTGTGCTCATTTATAGTTAATCTGAGTAAGCTTGGCTTATTACTAGTTAGTCAGAGTACAGTTGGCTCATTACTAGTTAATCAGAGTACATTTGGCTCATTACTAGTTAATCAGAGTATAGTTGGCTCATTACAAGTTAATCAGAGTACAGTTGGCTCATTACTAGTTAATCAGAGTACATTTGGCTCATTACTAGTTAATCAGAGTACAGTTGGCTCATTACTAGTTAATCAGAGTACAGTTGGCTCATTACTAGTTAATCAGAGTACATTTGGCTCATTACTTGTTAATCAGAGTACATTTGGCTCATTACTAGTTAATCAGAGTACAGTTCGCTCATTACAAGTTAATCAGAGTACATTTGGCTCATTACTAGTTAATCAGAGTACTGTTGGCTTATTACAAGTTAATCAGAGTACATTTGGCTCATTACTAGTTAATCAGAGTACATTTGGCTCATTACTAGTTAATCAGAGTACATTTGGCTCATTACTAGTTAATCAGAGTACATTTGGCTCATTACTAGTTATACAGAGTACATTTGGCTCATTACTAGTTATACGGAGTACAGTTGGCTCATTACTAGTTAATCAGAGTACATTTGGCTGGTGAGTCCTTTTGGCCAAACAACATCATCATCCTGTCACCTTCATTCATGCGTTGTTTAATTCATCACGTGAGCAGGATTGACCAACAGATGAGATGGTAGTTCATAAAAAACCAAAGGTCTCCCAGCAGGCGACCCTCAGGATGGCCTGAGAACAGACACTGGCCTTTACTGGTGACATTTCCACACTGGGATTCATGGAGGAGCCTCCCTTAGCAGGAACAATGCTGAGGAGGAGCCGAAAGAAGTAAGAGAGGTGTGTGTGTGTGTGTGTGTGTGTGTGTGTGTGTGTGTGTGTGTGTGTGTGTGTGTGTGTGTGGAGGAGAAACATGCACTTCTATATTTAGATTTACCTCTGCAGTAAAGACCATTTTTGTTCTAATATATTGTGATGGAATAGTAACACAAAGTGTGTGTGTGTGTGTGTCCCGAGCCGTCGTCTTAGCACTGTGCGTTGAGTGACAGGTCAATGAGCAGCTCCCAGCGCTAGCTGCTAGCCCACTGCCAATAGTGATGGAACAGCATCTAGCGCTAAGCTAATGAATAATGAAGAGTGGCTTATAGAGGTTTAAAGGGTAGTATGTGGATGGCCCCGGGGGTTGGTTGTGTGTGTGTGTGTGTGTGTGTGTGTGTGTGTGTGTGTGTGTGTGTGTGTGTGTGTGTGTGTGTGTGTGTGTGTGTGTGTGTGTGTGATTTATTGAATGAATCCATAGTGTAAGGGTTTTTCTAAACAAAGTGAGGTGCTGGCTCGGTCCATCAAGGAGATTATAATCATTTCAATGAAGCAGACAAGCAGCTCAGACCTGGTTCAGAAGAACAGGTTGTGTTCTGGTGGTCCTGGGGTGAGCGGAGGGTTAGTGTCATAGGGCCATACAAGTGTCTGTCTGTCTGTCTGTCTGTCTGTCTGTCTGTCTGTCTGTCTCTCTCATGAACCAAAGTAAAGGCTACTTTAGGTGGATTAATAAATCTGCCTATGCTTTACAATCGGGTCTGTCAAATAGCTGCAATAATAAAACCAAACTTCTTAGATTTGATGTGTGTTTTTGCATACATTCTCTGTCTCTGTGTTTGTGTGCGTATTTGAATCTTTTTACATCAGTGAGTGTAAATCCCTCTGTCAAAGTTCTCAGCCTTCAGCCCCTGTGCCGCCGTCTCTCTTGTCCAGCTGACCTACATTTGATTTAATCAATCAAAGTGACGTCGGGTTCCTCTGTCCGCCGTGGACTACTCTCCCTTTACCTCCCAATCCATTATAGAATCCAACGTAGAAGATCACCCTGGTATGGGGGGCTTAGGGTCTGAGGGCGTCTGGGGGGTCTCAGGGCCTGAGGGGATCCAGTTCAGGGTCTGAGCGGGTCAGGGGGCTGAGGGTCTAAGGGTTTATGTTCTCAGCGCTGTGGTTCTCACCTTTACATATGTTCTCAGGTCGTTCATCGTTTTAAGACATCTAGAGGCAGTTTAGCTGTCAGAAAACAACTTAATCTCACGCACACAGACCCACACGCAGACACACAAGCCAACCGGGGTTTTCTTAGTGCATGGGGCCTGAAGTTGGAAACATAGCAATGTGTGTGGCGGGATGTTGGGCTGATGGTGAATCGATTCATAAGGATCTTGGTGATGTAATAATGAAGAGAATGAATTCATGAGGATATCGTTGTTCTACTATCAGTGTGACACATACGTTGGCTAACCCCGACCTCATCCATCATGTCGGTTCAGAACCTCGTCCGCTATGTCTGTCCTACTCCTACCTTCGGTGACACTGTTGTAGCGGCCAGAATAATGTATGGAGCTCACGTCTTTAGATATGTATTTGTTGGTTACATCCAATCATCTTAATGATGCAACATGATAGCCTGATGAGGGCAGAGAAAATGCTTAGCATATGAAAGGAGCACAAGCTGTGCTGTGGTGTGCTTCCAAGGATAAGCCAGAATCAGAATGGAGATCAGGAGAACAACAGTGAGGTTGAAGGCAGTGATAAAGCAGCCCTGGGGGGTCATTTGAAGCTGTAATCCGGGGGCCCCATGTGTCTCTGATCATTCAATGATTCACCGCACTGCCTCTGCTGAGACCTGGCGATGGTGTGGTGATTGATCCACTGTACCAGAGAGAGGCGCCTGCCGGAGGAGCTACCGTGCCGGTGGAGGTCCACAGGTCTGCCAGGCTGGGGTTAGGGTTAGTGTTAGGGTATCCACGTGTGTTGGAGCAGTGAGCAGAAGATGCCGTCATCATGATGATCAAATAACACGCTGCGCTGCCACCCAGGCAGTGCAGCTTGTGCTCAGAGTAGCTGAGGTCGTGTTAAATGCTGCTGTCATGTTAGATGCTGCTGACGTGTTAGATGCCGTGGTCGTGTTGGATGCTGCGTTTGTGTTAGATGCTGAGTTCGATTTAGATGTTAGATGCCGTGATCGTGTTAGATGTTAGATGCCTTGGTCGTGTTAGTTGCTTCGGTCGTGTTAGATGCTGCAGTCTTGTTAGATGCTTTGGTCGTATTAGATGCTGCCACGCATCTTAAGCTCAGTGTGGAACAGGAGGTTAAAAATAAGGCCGTGGGAGTGTAATGCAGAACATCGTCCAGGCGATTTTGATTTGGGTGGTCTTTACTCGGTAGGCAGCAGCTACTTCAGCAGGAGGCCTCTTTATTAATCCTGTGTTTACTGCTATTTGTGTTGAAAATGGGTGAGGAAAGAAAAGGAATTTCATAAGACCTGTTGTTTCTCTGATCAGTGTCTGTTTATCTGGAGGGTATGAGGATGACGGGGGCTGGTGGTTGAAGCAGAGACAGAGAGGCTTTCTCACCTCGCTAATAAAGAAGAGAGACGGAGCGAGGGCGATTTGTTGTTGTTGAAGGCAGAGATGAATTAGATTCTCTCCCTCCCCGCCGCCCACGCGTCCAGACGGCCCTCCTACTACAGAGACCTCTCTCCATCGTGCTTCATACGGAGTGTGTTGGTCACACGATGGCAGTAGGAAACTCAAGAGCATCTTGTCTTCTCTTCTTACATCTTGTTGCATCAAATCCTCTTCTGGTTGTGATGCTTGTGATCTGGTGTAGAAGGTTATCCAAGGAGACTACAGGGGCCTGCGCTTGGAGCCGCTCAAGAGCCGCGGCCCAAGACGGCAGAGACCAACGTTAACTAACGTACTGACAGCCTCGTTCCATCCCACTGTGGCCCCAGTGAGGTACTGGGAATCACACTGTGTTCCCAGTGAGGTGGTGGTAATCACATTGTTTTTCCAGTGAGATACTGGTCACCAGCTCCTCTAGAAGACCCTCTGGGTGCTACTGGAGTCAAAGAGTCAAGAGCAACTGGTTCCAGCTGGTTTTCTGTTCTGTTCCCCGGAGAGTCTCCAACCTGACGTGTTGCCGTGTCATCAGTTTTCCTGAAGGTGAACTACGATGGTGTAATATTTGTATACGCCTCCTACATAGTGGTTGCTGTCATGTCTGTTCAGAATGAGCCGGTGTTTTAGTTTGGATCAATAAAACACCTAAAGGAGGAGAGAGGAAGGGGAGGAGAGGGGAGGGGGAGGAAAGAGGATGGGGAGAGAGGAGAGAGGAGGGTGGGGGGGAGAGGAGGTGAAGGGGGAGAAGAGAGGAGCAGGAGGGGGGTCTCAGTGTATTCTATTTTGATCCTCACCCCATCCTCATATTCTACAATGCACCTGGACCCCCCGTCTGGTGGGAGGGTCCAGACTAGTCAGGGCGGGGCTGTTGAGGAAACGTGACGCAGACGAGCAGGTAGACAGAGGGTTGAGACCGGAGGTCAGAGGTCAGAGGTCAGAGGTCGGCTGCAGACAGCACGGAGGAAGAGGACGGGGTTATGTGTGTGATTGGTGTTTTTCTCTTCGTGCCGTTGGTTGTTTTGAAGCCCAGCCAGCGTTGTGTTGACTCGTTTATTATTGATGGATCCCAGCGACCACTGCTTAACACCCCCCCCCCCCCCCCCCCCACCTCGAGAACACTTAAAACCTTAGGAGCAACAATCACCGCCTCCTCCTCCTCTCCACCTCCCCCCTTTCCTCCTCTCCTCCCGTCCTCCCCCACCCCCCAACCCTCCCCTCCCACTCTTCTCCTCCTCTTCTTCCCTCCTCTCCTCCTCCCCTCCCCTCCCCTCTTCCCCTCCTCCTCCATCACAAACCACACTGTGTGTAAAGAATGTGTGTGCATGCATGTGCATGCATGAAGCGTGTGTGTCTGCACGCTTCCATTTGCTATTCAGTTGAGGGTGAATCCACCTCTCACATCTTCACTGACCCAGTTAGTGCCACCTTATTGATACATGAATAAAGGTTGCCATGGAAATCTCCCTTCTGGAGGAGCCATACTGGGGACGTAGTGTTGTTGTTAATAAGGAAAGACTTTTGATAGGAACTCTGTCCCTCTGAGACAAGCCATCACAGCACGCACAGCACCTGCACACACATGAGGACCCTGAGCTGCTAATAAAAAATAACATAACATGTTAACACTGAGCTGCTAATAACAAAATTACATAACATGTTAACACTGAGCTGCTAAAGCAGAACATGTTAACACAGCTCACCTCTGAGCCACACACACACACACACACACACACACACACACACACACACACACACACACACACACACACACACACACACACACACACACACCCTGGTGGTGCCCTTCCCTGTGAGCCCGTCAGGGTACAGCGGGTCTATTGACCGCTCTCAGCGCGGTGGCGAGGGCTTCTTGGCCTTTGGGAGAAGTTCACGGCCTTTAAGCCAGCGCTCACAGCAGGAGCCGCCTCTGTCTCCTCACGTCTAGAGGAGGAGGAGAGACGAGCTCCTCTTCCAGAAGAGGAGGTCAGACGATGTCCGCCCAGTAAACCGTCCCTCTCTCCAGAGCACAAGGTGGGGGTTTAGTGTCTCTGTTTAGAGCAGCATGGTGGGGGGTTAGTCCCTCTGTCTAGAGCAGCATGGTGGGGGATTAGTCCCTCTGTTTAGAGCAGCATGGTGGGGGATTAGTCCCTCTGTGTAGAGCAGCATGGTGGGGGACTAGTCCCTCTGTGTAGAGCAGCATGGGGGGGGTTTAGTCCCTTTGTTTAGAGCAGCATGGTGGGGGATTGGTCTCTCTGTTTAGAGCAGCATGGTGGGGGATTGGTCTCTCTGTTTAGAGCAGCATGGTGGGGGATAAGTCCCTCTGTTTAGAGCAGCATGGTAGGGGATTAGTCCCTCTGTTTAGAGCAGCATGGTGGGGATTAGTCCCTCTGTTTAGAGCAGCATGGTGGGGGATTAGTCCCTCTGTGTAGAGAGCATGGTGGGGGATTAGTCCCTCTGTTTAGAGCAGCATGGTAGGGGATGAGTCCCTCTGTTTAGAGCAGCATGGTGGGGGATTAGTCCCTCTGTTTAGAGCAGCATGGTGGGGGATTAGTCCCTCTGTGTAGAGCAGCGTGGTGGGGGATTGGGAGGAGGTGGAGGAGGGGATGAGAGGAGGTGGAGGAGGGGATTGGGATGAGGGGATGAGAGGAGGTGGAGGAGCTCCTTATCACACTCAGATGATGGGAGTCCTCACTGACCTTTTGTCCTTTTGTTCCCAATTCAGAAGGGACACCCGAATGCCAAACCCCGAGCCCACCAGTCCCAGTGTGTCTATCTCCCTCGCTGTACATTAGACCACGACAGGCTTCATGACTAATGCATGGCTTCACTACCTTCAGACCTCAAACAGCACCGGAGAAGGCTGGGCGCATTGGAAACAACACAAAGAGAGACGCTTGTTTTTATGAACTTGAAGAGACAACGCAGCTAAGGAACAGCCCCACGCCTGCTGGGCTGGAGATGTTCTGGTATAGGTCAGTATAAGTACAGTAGTATTGGTTCTACTGTACTAGTACTACTGCATAAGTACAGTAGTATTGGTAATACTTATACTTATGTATTAGTATATACTAATACTTTGTAAATACTTGTGTATTAGTACAGTAGTATTGGTACTAACCCCTTCGGCCCAAAACCAAGAGGGCTCAGTGCATGTGCAGGTCAGATATATATTGATCCCTTGTTCAGTTAATACCAGACACCAACGATCAGCTACAGAGATCTCTGAGGGTTGCTCTTTATTCCTGCCAGAGTTCACAGTGTCACGTCTAGCGTTCTGAATAAGGGATAATTCTCCTGGTGTTTATTTAATGTTGGAGTAGTGTGGAGGTAAAAAGAGAGAAGAATAGAGTCTGAAACACTTTGACTATGTGCAGAAGGACGATAATGAGGTGCTGAGTTTGTGTTGGATGCAGAGGTCAGCAGAACGAAGGCATGCTGGTACCGCTGGACGGGCCCAGGGTGTTGAGTCAGGGCCGAGGTCAGGCTCCAGAATTCCGCCTTAAGAATTAATCTCTAAATGAATTGATTATGACACTTCGAGGGATACTTTTCAGAAAGAGGTCAGGCTGTACTCAGGTTCAGCCTTGAAGAATCAAGAAAGCTGCAGGTCGGGTCTGGTCCGAATGTGGCTCAACTCCTCAGGCCTGATAACAGGAGGGAGATCACTACATCGTTACACAATCCGAATACAGAATACAGAATGCCTTTTCAAAGGAAGACCTTCCACCGCAGCAAGACGGAGAGAAAGAGCGGTTGAAGTGAGCGTCTGATGTGAGAGTTCATTGTAGTGTCACCTTGTGTCAGGAAAGGCCCACGAAGGCCTTTGTTCCTGGAGGACAGCGCCATCAGTGGCCGTCCTGCATCCTGTCAAAGGCCCTGGATGGCCGGTGTCACCCAGCTGGGGAACCTGTCCGGCCACTCTGTCCTCACAGCACGCTATGTCTTTGGTCACTAGGGCCGGGGGTCTCTGGAAGTCTTTGGACACTAGGACGGTCTCTCGGGGTCTGGGGGTCTCTGGATGTCTGTGGTCACTAGGGCTGGGGTTCTGGGGCTCTCTGGATGTCTGTGGTCACTAGGGCTGGGGTTCTGGGGCTCTCTGGATGTCTGTGGTCACTAGGGCTGGGGTTCTGGGGCTCTCTGGATGTCTGTGGTCACTAGGGCTGGGGTTCTGGGGCTCTCTGGATGTCTGTGGTCACTAGGGTTGGGGGTATAGGGGTCTCTGGATGTTTTTGGTCACTTGGGGTGGGTCCGGGGGTCTCTGGATGTCACTGGACTCAGTGACATGATCTCATCTCTGACATTCAAACTAGAAAAGCTACTCAGTGGAAATCCGCTGGTGGAGAAATGCAGCTTTGAAGTCAACGGTAGCTTTGAGCTGCTCCAGTGTTTCATTAGAGGGGGAGGGGGGCCGCCTCCTCGAGGTGTGGAAGTGGTATTTAACACTCAGCATGCCACAGGTTATCCTGGTTATATTCTCTATCAGCAATCCAAGACCCACCAGCACCTCCTCCCCCTTTGCCCCCACTCCCCTTCTCATCCTCATTCTATCCCTCCATGCATCTCTTCTGTCTTGTCTGTCTTGTCTGTCTTGTCTGTCTGTCTGTCTGTCTGTCCGTCTGTCCGTCTGTCCGTCTGTCCGTCCGTCCGTCCGTCCGTCCGTCCGTCCGTCCGTCCGTCCGTCCGTCCGTCCGTCCGTCTGTCTGTCTAATGGGGAGGAAAACCAACCAACCCTAATGGTGAGGAAAGGCTTAGATGTAATGGTGGAGCGTGGTCATGGAGGTACAGGCTGTGATTACCGACCATGAGACGGTAAACAGGTGGGTGGGTGAGCAGGCTTCTTCCAGAGGAACACGGTGGCACAGCGAGTTTAGGTTGCTCTTTTGTTTTGTAGACGCCACGAGCCAATGTTGAACCGAAATGTTGGATAAAGGGATACCCCAAGAAATCTGTCAATTGTAAATTGTCTTAACAAGATTCAGACGGGTTTTTTTATTCTAAATCCAACATTGTGCGGATAATTGGCTGGGTTAGCTTTTGCTTTGTTAAGTGCTTCGCTGTAGAATCACAGTAGCCTAGCGTCTGTTCATGTGAAGTATTAATTATTATTATTATTTTTATTATCACACTTTTCATTATTTTAATGGAGATTATCACAAAGATAATTTGTCACTTATTTTGGTGCTGTGATTGTTCAGCCACCTGTGACAAACCGCTAAAAGCCCACTATTTTGACAAATTATCTCTGTTTGTAGCAAACTAAAACAACTACCCCTTACCTCTGTAAGTCATGGAGGCAAGCGAATGGGAAGCAAACACTGAAACAGTGAACTCTAAGTGAATCTCGGTTACACTGGCAATTGCCAATTTACCGATATCTTGGCATATCCCTTTGAACTTGAACCATGTTGAACCACTGAAATCCACAAGCTTTGACTATTTTTTAATGAAACCGGGTAAGACCCCTGCCACCGAGTCTGTAGGAGTATAACCCTGGCATCCTTTAATGACTATATTTAGAGCTCAGGCTCCAGTCACACAGTGAATATCGCTCCTCCAATGGATTAGATCCATCAGCGAGAGCAGTGGGCGATCGGGCCGTGCATAGGGGCTTGGCCCCGTGCCCGCGTGTGGGCCTCTGAACCGAAGACATCTGAGACCGCCACGTGCCGCCGCATTACCGCCATTCAGGGGCCTGTCACTCAGAGGACATGAGCTGGAGCAGAACGCTCCCATTCAGTGGGCCCATCGAGTGCGGGGGGCTGCGATGGGTGGGCGGTGATGGTGAGGAGATGTGAGTGGGAGGAACGGGCTCCACATGAGAGGGTTGAGGAGAGTGTTGGACAGGGACCCGGTGATGCACCACCGCCCCCAATCCCATCCCCTCCGCGTCACTTCCTCCCTGCTGGGTTTTACACCCTCATGGATGTGAGATTGTGCCGCTAACGAATGAACCTCTTCCAGAGCTTCGTTCTCCTGTCAACATCGGATGTAGTCAGCTGGCCGTTTATATCGGTGTGTGTGTGTGTGTGTGTGAGAAGTGTTTGCCGTTTCAATTAGAGGGAATGTCCCAACGTGAGGCTCCTCCTCAGACGGTCATTACTCGACCATCGCTTTGGGATTAACGTCATCAAACGTGTGTGTGTGTGTGTGTGTGTGTGTGTGTGTGTGTGTGTGTGTGTGTGTGTGTGTGTGTGTGTGTGTGTGTGTGTGTGTGTGTGTGTGTGTGTGTGTGAGTGACGCACACCCACGATGCATAGTTTTTAATGAGGAGCGGCGTCTGTGCTTACTTTAAGTTCTTCATTAACGTGACGCTTTCTCTGTGGAGCTTCCATTCATCTTCATCCATTAGAACCGTCAGGGGCCTTCACACGGAGCTACTGGCCCCTGGGACTGTTGCTTATGTGGTGTATAGATATACATTGATAGATTGATAGATTAGCATTATTCTCCATGTGTTGAGAACAGTTTTGTCCAAAGGAAGATAAATGGTGGCTGGTTGTTTCTGATGGAAGAGGAAGCATTGCCACTTCCACAATGTTGCCCAGCCTGATCTGCATGCTCTGGGTTTGAATTGTTTTCTTGAAGCCCACTGGGTGAAGATGTGTGATTTCACGTTGAAACTATAATAGTCTTTTACCTTAGTAGAATGAATATTGTTTGCTGTTGCCTGCTTTTGCTGCTAAGTGAGGCATTTTCCAAGTATAACAATTCACTGTTATTAGAAACATCAGCTACAAGACAGCTGTGCTCATCTGGAATAGTCTTCTGCTTCAAGACTGTCTCTCTCATCTGAAAACAATTTTGATCTAGAAATCGTTCTCTCTCTTCGGGAATAGTCTTGTTCTTCAAGACTATCTCTCTCATCTGGATTAGTCTTGTTCTTCAAGATTGTCTCTCATCTGGATTAGTCTTGTTCTTCAAGACTGTGTCTCTCTTCTGAAAACAGTCTTGAACTTCAAGACTGTCTCTCTCTTCGGGAATAGTCTTGTTCTTCTAGACTATCTCTCTCATCTGGATTAGTCTTGTTCTTCAAGATTGTCTCTCATCTGGATTAGTCTTGTTTTTCAGGACTGTGTCTCTCTTCTGAAAACAGTCTTGAACTTTAAGACTGTCTCCCTCTTTTGAAGACAGTATTATACTTCAAGACTGTCTCTCTCATCTGGATAAGTCTTGTTCTTCAAGACTGTCTCTCTCTTCTGAAAAAAATCTTGACCTTCAAGACTATCTCAAACATTTGTAACAGTCTTGTTATCCAAGACTGTCTCTCTCATCAGGATCAGTCTTGTTCTTCAAGACTGTCTTTCTCATCTGGATTAGTCTTGTTCTACAAGACTGTCTTTCTCTTCTGAAAACAGTTTTGATCTATAAGACTTTCTCTCTCATCTGTAATAGTCTTGTGTCTCAAGACTGTCTCTCTCATCTGGAATAGTCTTGTTCTTCAAGACTGTCTCTATTCTGAAAACAGTCTTGATCTTCCGGAGACATTGGGGTGCCCTTCCACTGTTCCCCCCCACCAGCTCGTACGCAGGATCAAAGTGTCCGGTCTCCATGGACCAGAGAGAGAGGGGAGGGTGTTTGGCTGAGGCGGTTGCCCTAGCAACAGGCTCAGTATCAGCTGCCCGTGAGTAGAGCAGCAGAGGAAGGAGGTCCCACACCATGCCAGTGGTGACAATCAGTGGAAAAGATGCACTCTGTCTCTGTATCTTGAGACCACAAGAACTAATTCTGAGAAATGTGATTTTGTTTTAATGGGTGCATATTTGCAATGTTCAAATATTACCAAAAGCCCATAAAGAGCGACAGATATCTCCAGTCTGCTGCGCCTCGTAGTTTGACCTCAGAAGAATGACCAGACACCACATCACGATGCAGTGTGTGTCTTCAAAGGATCGTTTCATTCTTCATGTGCTGGTTATGTCCCCATTGTACCAGTGGTGACGTCTACATCTAAACAGCTTCCTCCTCATCTGATTTCCTACACTTTCTTTGCCCTGAGTTCATGCGAAAATGACTATGTTGGCTGACTGCGTTGTTGTCACTTGGTGTGTTCGTGTTGAGGACTGCTTCTTATTCAGTCTGATATAGTGTTGGAAACTGTCAGCTTGGAACTCTGCCCTAGCTGTCAAACCTGAGAGGCAAGCTCCTCCCTCACGGAGCTTCATTGTAACAGTCTGAGTAGGAAGGAGTTTACCTGCAGAGTTTACATGCCGTCCACTTCCGGAGGGTCCAGGCAGTGTAGAGCTGCCCGCACATATTCAAATCTGTTGTTTTTTCTCATCTTGCAGCTTTAATTATATTGCCGTTTTATTGCATTTCCAATTTTGCAGAGTTTCAGTAAAATATCTCTGCTTTTTGTTTTGCTCTAGCAGCGGTACCCTTTACGCATTTACCCATTTTACAGCCAATTTGTTGTGCTGAGGAACTTCCTCACGCTCAAAGCTAAACCTATGCAGTAAATAATGCAGTATATAAGAGAAAATAATGCAAGTGAGTTTAATGTATGGCGACCCAAGGCCGTTGAATATTGCTCTGAATACCCTTTTCTCAGGAATGATAAGGGGGCACATTTCCTTTTGCTTCCTGTGGTTTTGTGTCTTTGGTGAGAAAGAGCTGCTGACATCAGCCATTCCACCTTGCCCACCTCCCAATTAGCAATGGGCTGGCGAGGTGAAAGCAGGGAGCACAACCTCCACCCCAGAACACTTGTTACACCAACTTTAGAGACCGCCGGTTCACACTCATTTCTGCAGGAGTTTGTGCTAATTCTCTTTCGTCGAGTTACTGCATGATGGCGTATTAATTGCCCTCTTAGAGTCAAACTGCATAACCTTGAGTATTTAATGTGTTTGAATGGAACTGGAAGCCTTGTGGAGGAGGAGGTATGATGGAGGAGACTTTGACCTAAACCCCCTAACTACTACTCGCCACACAAAGCACAGAGTTTCAGCGATGCTGCATTGATATTTGGTTTAAAGCCACTAGTTAAAAGGAAGCAGCCTTGAAGGGACGGACAGACGGATGCCTTTCAGAAGGACTAATGAGAGCTAATCAGTGGCTAAGGCGTAAGTGTTGGTTTATACCTCGATGGTCCAGGAATAGTTGTCACTTCAAATCAAGGTCTTCTATTCATTCTTCTTACCAGGCTGTGTGTGGACCATCTCTCTCCTCCCACCTTCATTCTCTATTTCAACATCAGTTTGATCCTCTTACGTCTCAATTCAATGCTGTCCACTGAACACAACACAAGGCCATCAGCTAGGCTCAGGTGTAGTTATTATTATTAAGTAGTAACTCACACATACACATGCACACAAATGAAACGGAACTCTTATTAAAACGCTGTTTCCGTTCGTAGACTTTAATAGATAATGGCTTGATCCTGGGTGTAATTAAAGGGGCGATATGGAATGAGTATTTGCTGTTTGATTGCTGGAGTGGGTGGATATGGGTGTTTATTTATGAATGCATGTGGGTGGATAGTGTCTGAATGATTAACTTGCCAAAAGTTGAACACCAACTTTATTGATATCATTATGAATAAAGCCGGATATTTTTTTATATCTACTTGTTAAAATTAAATAAATTATGTAGTTATGTTTTTATTCTGATTCATATCCATTAAGACTGTCAGAATTAGGGAGAATTCAAGGGAAGTTTCAATAAGACGGGTGAAGTAACAGCGTGTAATTATGGGCTGTGTTATGAAGGGGTTCAGAGGGTCCTGTGTTGGTCTTTTCTGTATTCAAGTTTCCAGAAAAATTCCTCACTTATTAACTTATTTCTTTCATTTTCCGTTCAGCCGTAAACCTAAAAGGAGGTTTATAAAGAAGGGGGAACAGACAATCCTAACCTTGATTCAAATTGTTAAGGCAACTTACAGAAACACAAAAGCTATAAAGGATTAGAATAAGAAAGGCCTTCGTTGAAGAAAAGTCTAATAAATGACTATATGATTTAGTAAATTAAGTGTGAGACGAGAGAGACGCATTCTTCGCTTTGTGTGTTTTGATGAACATTTTTAATTAGAAAACCCTCATAGATAAGAGAATACTTGGAAGAAGTAAGAAGAGGAAGATTTTTTTTTTAAAGATCAGACTATTGACAATTAAGTTGAACAATAACTGCTTCCACTGGAGACCGGCTAGCTGACAGCAACGTGTGTGTGTGTGTGTGTGTGTGTGTGTGTGTGTGTGTGTGTGTGTGTGTGTGTGTGTGTGTGTGTGTGTGTGTGTGTGTGTGTGTGTGTGTGTGTGTGTGTGTGTGTAACCTTGATTCATGCACCACTCCTGTGGGGTCCCAGGATGGCCCCATGGTTTATTCATGGAGAGAAGAAGAAAAAAGCCCTGTGTCGTTACCACGGCTACAGGCCAGGAAGGCGGGCGATTTTTACAAGGACAATAGTGGGAAGGCTTGGCGAGGGAATCCAAATGCCAGATTATTATTTTCAGGTACTGAGTGTGTGTGTGTGTGTGTGTGTGTGTGTGTGTGTGGGTTCAACCCGAGACATTAATAGCGATATTACTAATTATGTCTTCCTTATAGAGCTGCATTCTAACTAAATGTCACTCTCGGAGTCTGTGTGCTCAGAGACAGGAGGACAGAACTCACTCATGACTGAACTCACTAATGACTGAACTCACTAATGAATGAACTCACTAATGACTGAACTCACTAATGACTGAACTCACTAATGACAGAACTCACTAATGGCAGAACTCACTAATGACAGAACTCACTAATGACAGAACTCACTATTGACAGAACTCACTATTGACAGAACTCAATATTGACAGAACTCACTAATGACTGAACTCACTAATGACTGAACGCACTATTAACTGATCTCACTAATGACAGAACCCTGAGTATATAGAACTCTAATGTATATACATATATCATCTACAGAACTCTAATGTATACATATAAATATAGAACTCTAATGTAAAAAATATATAAAATATAGAATTCTAATGTATACATGAATATATAGAACTGTCTGTCTCTCTTCTCTCTCTGTCACTTCTCTCTTCTCTCTCTGTTCTCTCTCTTCTCTGTCCCTCTGCGTCTTCTTTTCGAAGGTCTGATTGTATCTCATTAGAGGTCAGCAGTGAATATTCAGGTAGACGAGGGATTGTATTTTCTGCTATTACTTGAAATTCATTTAAGGATATCCAGATATTAGATATAGAACATATTAGCATTTTATTAGCATTCTCATCAATGTTTCCAGTATGAAACCTTAAGCTCTGAGTGATCTGAGCCCCAGAGGGATAGGGTTATCCCTAACTAGGGTTATTAACCCTAAATAGGGTTAACCCTAACTACATGTCAACCTGGCGTCTGTCAGCCATTGTCTCCTCCCCCCCCCTCCCCCTCGGTCCACCAGGACACGAAACGGTTCAGAGGTGTGAATTGAACGTCTGGCAACATTTGTGAGAAGAGTCTTTTTGTTGTTGAAGAAGATGCCTCTACACACATACATAGTCTCAGGGTTAGTTGGTGTTTGGTGAGGGGTTAGTTGTGTTGTGGTTAGTGTAAGGGTTAGTTGTTGTGAGGTTAGTAAAGGTAAGTTAGTGTGCGGTTAGTGTAAGGGTAAGGATTTAATTTAAGGCAGATTAAGTCTGTGAAACACTGTTGAAGTCTGGCATTATTAAGCCGGCCATTAAAACAAGACCCATTATTTATGTAATGGCGAGAACTCGACTTCTGAAGAAACTCTTATTGAGAAGATGAGGCATTCACCAACTGTCAGCTAGAGGCTAGCTAGCCGTCCCTCTGGCTGAAGAGCCTTTGAGGAGAGGATCTCTGATTTACTGTCTTGGTAACAGAGTATAGGAGGAGGGTATCATGGCTACTGTCAGCCTGCAGCCCATGCAGGGATCCTCATGTTGTGATCGCTCTTGTTTCTATTATTCCCAGCAGCGATAAAAGCAATCAAACACAGACTTGAGTTTACACACCACTAGGCTGGGGGAATAAAGAGTGGCCAATCAGAGAGCAGGCAAGGGCAGGGAGAGGTGTTACCCAAGACCATCTTTTTCTTTACCTTCATGTTTTAATCTTGGTGTGAATGCTAGTAGTATAGTGAATCTATCTGCTATTTATGTATTTATCTCCTGCTGAGAGCCATGTCAAAAGGTATCCGGGGTCAGTCCATCATTGGTCGTTTCATCAGGTCCACTGTGGTCCTGATGAACCTGCTCTGGAACCAGTGGAGATCTCAGTGGAAATGGCACTGGGAGGAACGACTGCCAGTTTGGTCCATCTTTTTTTTCTTACTGGGGTGTAGATCCTTGTTTGTCATTATTCCCTGAATAACAATCACAGAAGCTGACCAAGGTGATTCCCACATCATTCCTTGCGGTCAATGAAGTCGATGTGTGAAGGGTTAAGTGTATATTTATTTTGGGCATTGAGCAGACACTTCCTATGCACCCATTCACACACCGTTGACGGAGTCAACCATGCAGATGACAGTCAGGGTGAGGCGCCTGGCTCCGGGGCGGCTCGACACTCGGAGGAGCCGGGGATCCCAAGTAGTAGCCCCCTTCCGGTGACCAGTCAGCCCGCTCTACCTCCTGAGCTGCTGGCATCTGACTGATCTTTTAGAAAACAAGTTTGGTCATTTTTTTCTACATCGTTTCTTCTTCTGTGATCTTTATCCCCTGACAGGAGCGGAAGCTGAGTGCCTACCCCACGGTGGAGGTGTGCAGAGACGATCAGACCCTCTACATGGTGCCGCTGGACCGACAGACAGAGTTCTTGGTCCCGGAGATGAGAGAGGAGGCGAAGGCCGAGCTGAGAGAAGATGATTCAGAGGAAGACAGAGGGACCGACATCACTGGTAGCCATTCATGTCCTCTCTCTCTCTCTCTCTCTCTCTCTCTCTCTCTCTCTCTCTCTCTCTCTCTCTCTCTCTCTCTCTCTCTCTCTCTCTCTCTCTCTCTCTCTCTCTCTCTCTCTCTCTCTCTCTCGCTCGCTCGCTCGCTCGCTCGCTCTTGCTCATCTTGATTTGTTTTTGGACCTCAAGCACCAACAATGTTTGCCGTTGTTTTCCAATCTTCCCTAATCTTCCGTGTGTGTGCGTGTGTGTGTTTGTGCGTGTGTGTGCGTGTGTGTGTGTGCACAGGCGCCGACTCCCACAGCGACGTGAGCTCGGGGAGCAGCGGCGCCCCGTGGGACGGCACGCCGCTGCCCGCCTCCACCGCCGCCTCGCTGGCCTCCGCCTCGCTTGCCTCTGCCTCTCTGAACTCCGCCCCTCCGGGCTCCGCCCCTCCGGGCTCCGCCCCTCTAGGCTCCGCCCCTCTAGGCTCCGCCCTGCCGCTGAGGGAGCTGGCGGATGGGGAGGAGCGGCTCCTCGGGGACCAGGACTCGGACAAGTCGCTGGGCAGCGGCTCCTCCTTCGAGGAGCTGGACATGGAGCACGGGGAGAGGCGGGAACAGGAGGAGGAGGAGGAGGAGGAGGAGGAGGAGCTGGGAGGAGCGGCAGGGGGAGGCGTGGAGAAGGAGTTGGAGCAGGGAGCCGAAGGAGCGTCAGAGCATGAGAAGGAGAAGAGGGAACCCTCTGGTGATGGAGCGGAGTAGGGGGAGGAGAGGAGGGGAGGAGGAGGAGGGAACCCTCTGGTGAAGGAAAGGAGGAGGAGAGGAGGAGGGAACCCTCTGGGGGAGGAGAGGAGGAGGAGAGGAGGAGGGAACTCTCTGGTGAAGGAAAGGAGGAGGAGAGGAGGAGGGAACCCTCTGGGGGAGGAGAGGAGGAGGAGGAGAGGAGGAGGGAACCCTCTGGGGGAGGAGAGGAGGAGGAGGAGAGGGGGAGGGAACCCTCTGGTGAAGGAAAGGAGGAGGAGAGGGGGAGGGAACCCTCTGGGGGAGGAGAGGAGGAGGAGGAGAGGGGGAGGGAACCCTCTGGGGGAGGAGAGGAGGAGGAGGAGGAGAGGGGGAGGGAACCCTCTGGTGAAGGAAAGGAGGAGGAGGAGGAGGGAACCCTCTGGGGGAGGAGAGGAGGAGAGAAGGAGGAGGAGGAGGAGGAGATGAGTAGGGGGGGAGCCCTTTGGTGATGGGGAGGAGGAGGAGGAGGAGGGGGAGAAGGAGAGGAGAATCCCAGTCTCCCAGTCTGGGTCCCAGTCTACCCTGTTGGGAGGTCGCTGTGTGTTTCATGTTTTCATGTCAAGCCAACAGATCAACTTTATAGAAAACACAAAACGGGGGCCAGGCAGACACGATGAGTCAAACTCATTCTTATTTAAAACAAAACAAAATTATGGTTTTACTAATCAGCATATCAATAATATTGCCTTATAACAATGCATTGTTATTCTTTATTCAAACCTGTCCGTGTAAATGTGCTAAATATTTTCTTTTTTTGTGCAAGATTGTCACCTCAGCTTTTAATTAGGCCGTAACTAATTATTCCGTCCGCATGAAGTCACAAATGTTCTTTTGTTCCTGGTATTCCAGCTTCCTTTCTTCCTTTGGGCTCGTAGAGTTCTGAACAATCTCATGCAGTCTTTATTTCACCTGCCTACAGTTAGAGAATATCATCTTATGTTTCTCCTTTTGTGCGCTCCTGGTTTGAAAGGACTTGGAAACACCTGAGAAAGTATTAATCTGGGACACGTCGCTGTTCCGATGACGCACAGAAGAGAAAAAAAAACTCAACAAATAAATCTGTTTTACCAAACCTCCATCTGAGTCGACTGCTTCTCTAAACGAGGTTCACTAGACCTACTTCTCATTAATAACAGGTTTCAGTTGGCCTACCTACTTCTCAATAACAGCTTTCAGTAGGCCTACCAACTTCTAATTAATAACAGGTTTCTGTAAGCCTACCTTCTCACCAATAACAGGTTGGTTTCAGTAGGCCTACTTCTCCCCAATAACTGATCTCAGTAGGCCTACCTACGTCTCGTTAATCTCAACCACAGGTTTCAGTAGGCCTACCTACTTCTAATTAATAACAGGTTTCAGTAGTCCTACCTTCTCATTAATAACAGGTTGGTTTCAGTAGGCCTACTTACTTCTCATAAATAACAGGTCGGTTGCAGTAGGCCTACCTACTTCTCGTTGATACCATGTTTCAGTAGGCCTACCTACTTCTCATTAATAAAAAGATTCAGTAGGCCTACCTACTTCTCATTAATAAAAGGTTTCAGTTGGCCTAGCTACTTCTCATTAAAATTGGTTTCAGTTGGGCTACCTACTTATCATTCACAAAAGGTTCGTTTCAATAGGCCTACCTACTTCTCATTAGTAACATTTCTATCTGCCTTTCTTTTGGAGTGTAGTCTGGCTATTTTCTTGTTCAGTGATTAATAATAATCAAATTAACGTCAACTTGGCACTGAGTACTGATGACCCCTGACCTCTGAGTACTGATGACCCCTGACCTCACAATCTAAATGATGAATCGTATCCTGATGAGGTGCGCTACCAACGCTGCCGACGGTCACTCGTCCTGTCACCCCAAGAAATAGGTCTGAAAACCATCCTGTGATGAAGAGCTGGAGACCCTGAGAGCCATCCGGTAGGACCTCCTCGCTATCTCCTCTCTCTCCTCTCTCCTCTCTCTCCTCTCTCCTCTCTCTCCTCTCTCTCTCTCCTCCCCTCCTAACTCCACCCTCCTCTCTCTCCTCTCATTCCTCTCTCCTCTCTCTCTCTCCTCCTCTCCTAACTCCTCACTCCTCACTCTCTTCTCGCTCTCTCTCTCTCTCTCCTCTCCTCTCTCTCTCCTCTCCTTTCTCTCTCCTTTCCTCTCTCTCCTCTCTCCTCGCTCTCTCTCCTCTCCTCTCTCTCCTCTCCTCTCTCTCTCCTCTCCTCTCTCTCTCCTCTCTCTCTCTCTCTCTTCTCTCTCTCCTCGCTCTCTCTCTCCGCTCTCTCTCTCTCTCCTCTCTCCTTCTCTCCTCTCTCCTTCTCTCCTCTCTCCTCTCTCCTCCTCGTTCTCTCCTCTCTCCTCTCTCTCTCCCCTCTCTCTCTCCTCTCTCCTTTCTCCTCTCTCCTCGCTCTCCTGGACCTCCATGTGAAGATCTCCCTGGAGATCCTGCAGAGAACAGCTTGAGCTGCGGTCTTCTCAGTTCAGGTTGAACCTCACAGACCAGACGAGTGGAGACAGCCTCCACGCTGAGCCTGTATGCGTCATGTTGACCGTATATATATATAGATATATTAGATGATCTGCTTTGTTGAGCAGCAGGTGGTCTTCCAGATTAGGCTGTCCACGAAGTTCTACTGATGGTCGCATTCATCCGATTTGTTTTGCATAAATATTTATTTCGTGTTATTTGTATTTCTTTATTTTTGAATGGGCGGAACCAGCTCCCTCCGCCAGCCCGGAGGTGAGCCCCTCAGTGACGGCTGGGGGGCTGTCTGCTGCACGTGCTGGCGGAGAGATCCCGCGGTCCGGGCGCGCGCTTCTCTTCAGAGGCGTGAGGACACTTCTGACGCGCGCGCCTTCGCTCACCGGCGCTGAAACTTAATTGGCGATTCCTCATCGGAGCTTCACCTTAATTAATGAAACCATTTTAATAAATCAAATTAATCCACCTAATACAGCCCACTTTGTCGCTGATGACCGAAGAGTTAGTAACCATCAGCGGGAACATCTTGGAGGACATGCCTTGACAACAGTCTGAGGAACATAGGCAGGTAAGATCCGCGCTCATATGCATGGTGACAAATAGATACTAGATCTAGATCTAGTTCTATAAATCTAGACGGTGCATCACAGCATAACTCCACATGAGCCGTAGTGTGTAAAGTAAGATGTTCACACCTCTGGTATGCAGCTCCTCGTTAACCGTCGGATCCACAAGTAAAGCTGTGGATCTGAGATGGAGCAAAGCGTGTGTATCTGAGATGGATTGAAGGATCTGAGGTGAAGTCAGAATTTAGGAAGAAGAGGAGAAGTCTCGGTCCGTCTTTATGGTGGTGGATCTTGGCGTTGGGTTTTACTCTTTCTTCTTGCTATTTATTCATGCACTAGAACTATGTCTTCCAGAGCATCCTTCTGTGGTGTATTTCATCTCATTCTACTAAAGGCAGGACATAGGAGCATCCTTCCACTATTTATAATACAGTATAACAATTAAAACATAGCGCTACCTAACCCTACATAAGTCATTCATATTTTACTATGGAGATTTCTGGCAGCATTAAACTATTTGAACAATTACAATTAATATCTCACCAATGTGACGACTATATGTTAGGTCTATATATATATATATATATATATATATATATATATATATAGACCTAACATATATACATATATATATATATATATATATATATATATATATATATATACCATATATATATACCACGAGAAGAAAAATCGTATCTATACTACTAGAGACAGGCTGTAGCGCACTAACAGGACAGTGTAACAACAGGGCATAACAACAGGACAGTAACAACAGGGCATAACAACAGGACAGTAACAACAGGACAGTGTAACACTAATCAAACCTATCTGTTATCTAAACTTCATCTAATGGTGGCCTTTTTCTGTGATGTAGTGTTTTGAATCGTGGTTATGGTGGATTATTTCTAATATTTGTATTTTGAGTGCTGAAACAGCTTCATTCTATTACAGGCTGAGGGATGAATGCAATGTGATAAGAAATCTTATTTGAATATAATTTAATATATTCTTAGCCGAAGTTGGAAATTAGACTCACTTCAAATGACTAGGCAAACTCTGTAGCTCTATTCAAATACATTTTTCAACTTGTGAAAATGTGAACTTGGAATTTTAATTAATTGCAAATCGAAATGAATTGATTGTGAAGTTCTCACTCTTATTAACAGTCTTCATGTATTAAAGCCACAATCTGGGATAGCCAAGTAGGACAGACTCTCTCCAGCTCTGTAAAGAAGAGACCGGACTAGAAGCTCTTCAACTCATCCTATAGGCTGCACCGCTGCAGTGTCCAGCTCAGACCCCGATAAGGAGAGGCTTGATAACAGATGATGTAGTTATCTGTTAACTGTGTTCCCTTAACCAATCCATCCACTGACTGAATCCTCTTAACGGCGGCCGCGGCCATAACCTGATGGATGTTCCAATTTCTCTCTAATGATTTCCCTCGTTGATTCAACACGGTACGGTGATATCTACATGATTCCTACTGATTCAGCGGATTCATCAGAACACGGCCTGCTGCCGTGCAGAGCGAGCGAAGGGCTCACTGCTGAATGATCACAGTGGAGCGGATCACTTATTGCCCGGGTTAGGCACTAGCTGGGTTAGAAACTAACAGGGTTAGACACTAGCTGTGTTGGACACTAACTGGGTTAGACACTCTCTGGGATGGACACGTATCAGGACCCCACTCTACGTACCCCTAGTGTAATTTATCTTGTAACCCGTGATGACAGCAGAAAGGGAGCTCACACATGACGCTGGACGCACACCACGTCCACCACGTGCCCGGTTTGTGTTAGGGTTAGGTTACCCTAACCCACTGCTTTCCCACCAACTCTCAGCAGTTTGGATGCAGTTAAGTTCTGTGGAGTGTGTGCAGATGATGGCTGGTTCAGCAGCCTCGCCTGGCCAGGTCAGAGTGTGTGGGTGATGGTTGGTTAAGCACCCTGACCAACCCGGGTCTGTTTGGACTCTTGGGCTGGGCGAGGCTGCAAACCTGTTGCACATTGAGTAATCAATGTCACTAACCTCCGTCACTCACCTCCGTCACTAACCTCCATCACTAACCCTTACCGTACCACTAGTCCAGTGCACATCTCCAGGTAAACACATAGACTAGCTCCGCACAGAAGGACGGCATAACATATTCATTTCTGAAGAGAAGGAGTTGTCGGATTGTTTAATGTATTTCTTGCATGTGAATCATTTATTGAGATCATCTATGCTCGGGAGATGTGGTTTATGGGAAAAATGACAAATGGGAGTTTTCTAGTTTGAAACTCATATTGCATCTTTACACTGCGTTAAACAAACCAATCAGAGTGACAGCCTGGCATCTTGTTTATTGTGCTTTAAGAGCCATGAAGTTGATTAATTACAAATCAGGCATTAAATAATTTGCGTCGCTCCAATGTGTACCGAATCCAATAGTATAGCGTTATATTTTTCATATGGATTTCTTAGAAAAGGGCTTCAAAGTGTAGCTTTGGTTGCTTTGAGTCTTGTTCTTGTTCTCTTATCGGCACGCTGCTGTTGAATGATGAATAATGTAGCGGTACAAAGACAGCTCTCGTGCATCTCTGAGGTAACAGAGACACCGGGCCATCACAAGCTATGACCTAACATAGTAGAACTGCTGGACCAGGAGTAATGTCAGACATAGTAGACGTTCTGCTATAACCCAGTAGGACTGCTGGATCAGAGGTTATGTGGTAACACAGTAGGACTGCTGGACCAGAGGTTCTGCCATAACCCAGTAGGACTGCTGGAGCAGAGGTTCTGCTGTGACACAGTAGGCCTACTGGACCAGGGGTTCTGCCATAACACAGTAGGACTGCTGGAGCAGAGGTTCTGCCATAACCCAGTAGGACTGCTGGATCAGAGGTTCTGCAATAACAGTAGGCCTACTGGACCAGAGGTTCTGCTATAACCCAGTAGGACTGCTGGATCAGAGGTTCTGCAATAACAGTAGGTCTACAGGACCAGAAGTTCTGCTGTGACACAGTAGGACTGCTGGATCAGAGGTTCTACTATAACACAGTAGGACTGCTGGATCAGAGGTTCTGCTATAACACAGTAGGACTGCTGGATCAGAGGTTGGTGAGTTTGATATTCATGGCTTCTGTCACTTTTCTATCTCCATTGTGTCAGCAGCCATTCTGCCTACTATGAAATCTTTTATAGATGATAACAGGTAATTCCATTCATTGAATAGCATCCTTCTCCCGTAGCGAAACGTCCTTTACCTGATTTATCTGATGTTTAACATTCTGGACTCAATGACAGAGACTTGAATAATAATTGTGGTGATTGTCTCAGGTGTTCATGTGGCTGTCAGTCAGTCGGAGAATGTAGAGAGACTCAGATGGCTTGTACCCCCTGATTGGGCTTCAAATAACTGAACTTGTAATCACTTGTAAGCAGTTCACCAAATCCATTGGGAAATGACTTTCACTATGTTGTCAGCCCTGTATAGAATAATGTTTAGAAAGCCTAACAGAACATAGCCTTCTGGTTCCTTCCACTGGCCCTCGACCGCATCCCGCGGGCCACAGGTGCTCTCAGACTGCAGGATTAGAGCTGTGTGCTCAGCGATGCGTGCCCTGCAGAGCCCTACTTCCTTCTCTTATATTACTCTCCCTTCACCTAGGCTCATCTCCTCTGTAACTGGAGAGGTGTGGTTGTGGTCGCTTATGGTCTCATGGAGGGATCCCGGTACGAGCTCCATGTAGATGACCTCCCCTCATCACCTCCTCACCACTAGCCTGAGGAGCACTACCATATCACTGCTGCTCCACACTCCTGGCGGAGCTGATTGGAGAGGGAGAGGGGTTAGCCTGTTTTTACCCTCCCCGTCATCCCCTCCTCCTCTTCAGTCCCTCCTCCTTTCCTCATCTCCTTCCCTCATCTCCCTTCCTCTTTCCCCTCCTCCGTTATCCTCTGCTCTCTCCCCACTCCTCCTCATCAACCTGTCTTCCTTTCTCTCTCTCCCCCTCTCTCTTCCTCTCTCTTCCTTTCTCTCCTTCCCCCCTCTCTCCCTCCCTCTCTCTCCCTTTCTCTCCCTCCCCCTCTCGCTCCCTCTCTCTTCCTTTCCCTCCCTCTCCCCCTCTCTCTCCCTCACTCTCTCTCCACTCCTTCCCTGCCCATGCTCTCTCTCTCCCTTATTCTCCCCATTCCTTCATCCTTCTCGGTCTCCTATCCTCCAGCTTCACTGACTCTCCTTCTCCCCTCCCCTTCTCCATCTTCCTCTCTCTTGCTCCCTCTCTCCCTCCCCCTCCCGCCCCCCCTCTCTCCCCGTCTCTCTCTCTCTCTCTCTCTCCATATAGAGCTCTCTCTCCCCCTCCCATTCCTCCACACTGTCTGAGGTGTGGACTGCAGGGTGTGTTGAATTTGAACGGCCGTCTGCTGTAGCGTTGGCTGCTATCAGGCAGCACGGCTCTCTTTGAAGCATGTTGACCAAAACGCTGTGGAGGATTTCTCCCCCCAGGCACGGTGGTACATAATCCATACTGTACCACTCGGCTTTTGTAGTCGCTTGGAATCCGTTTGTTCCGCGTGTAACTCATAGATTATGCATGGGTATGGGTGCAGCTATGCAACATGTTTATTCATACATGATTAGGCGTTTGTCTTTGAGTTGACCCTGTATAGTTCTACTATAGTATATACTACATACTAAAGTGTATATTGTTTAATATACAATATATACTTAACTCAATTGTGCAACTGAGCCAGAAGGTTCAGGGGGCAATGAATTGTAGATCGGCACGGCAGCTCTTACTAATTAACGTTTCAAGCGACGTCCAATCATGACAAACCACTGGTCCATTTAAACTGACCACAACGGATGCAGGCGACTGCCAGCTATCTCTGTAGCCCACACACAGCGCAGATGGAGCATCAAACATTATCACAGCGCACAGGAATAAGGTGTAAAGAGACTGTAAGATTTGCTTAACAGAAACAGACAAAGGGAGATAAAAAGTGTGTGGGGAAAGAAAGGCGAATGAGAGAGAGACACAGACTCACTCTCCTTGTTCTGCGGGTGTGAGGGGAGTCTCTCTGGGGGGGCCGACTGTAAGGGGGGGGGGGGGGGGGGGGGGGGCTGGCAACATGCCAGTCACAAATCCTTTTGTCACCAGTCTCTCAGGAGGATGAGCTTTAGTGCTCCACCACTGTTATCCCAAACCACAGTTTGTACAACGTGGCTACAAATAAGTTCCATTAAGCACTTTACAATCTGGACGGCATGCTTAGTCATTACAGATATATACTATATTACATATAGATAGATATAACAGCTGGTCGCCAGCATATGCTGGACTGTAGGCTTATCCAGAGGCAGGAAGTACCACAAATACTCCCAAAAACGTTTGCGGGTGTCCAGAATCGTAGAAGTGTGAGTTAGAATCTGTCTGGTGTCTCCTGGTGAACACTTTCTTGGCCTAGATGTTTCAGTCGCGCCTCGCTTGTAGACAAGATGCGTTGGGAAAGGGCCCGGGCAGCCTGACATGTGGCTCTTCATTTGGTGAGGCAGAAACAAACAGTCTGGCAGCTCCCTCAGTGCACTACAGACCACAGGGTTGGCATCAGTGTCATCTGCACCAACCAACCCATCCTGTTGATACACCACTGCAAGTGGGGCAGCCGCTAATCCTAACCCTAAACCTAGCTCTAACCCTAACCCTAGCTCTAACGCTAACCCTAACTCTAATCCTAACCATAGCCCTAGCTCTAACCCTAACCCTTACCCTAGCTCTAACCCTAACCCTAGCTCTTACCCTAACCCTAGCTCTAACCCTATCTCTAACCCTTACACTAGCTCTAACCATAACCCTAGCTCTTACCCTAAGCCTAGCTCTTGCCCTAGCCCTAGCTCTAACCCTATCCCTAGCCCTAACCCTAGCCCTAGCTCTAACCCTAGCTCTAGCTCTAACCCTAACTCTAACCTTAGCTCTAAGCCTAACCCTAGCTCTAACCCTAACCCTAGCTCTAACCCTAACCCTAACCCTAGCTCTAACCCTAACCCTAACTCTAGCCCTAACCCTAAGGAAGGAGCATTATCCATCCTAACGTCAATCAGACAGAGTTTGTAGACAACATAACAGTGAATCTTTCACTGTTTCACACGTTCTCTTTCCACAAAGTGCTATATGTCCATTGTTTACCTGACTTATTTTATTATTATAATAACCCTGTTTTAGTGAAGCCAGGAGTGTCCAATGCGAAGGTTTGACCACCCGGACCAGTGTTATGTTTAAGACCCTGACCCACTATGGAGCCACTCCATCACTATGGATACGGAGACATTGGGCGTGGTCTGGTACTGCTGGTCTGTACCTAGCAGCACCCTGGCCAGACCGCTCCGCCTCCAGTCCCCAATCCCCCTCTGATCCACTGGCAAGTTTCTATGGAAACAAAGAGGGGGTGAGTGAGAGAAAGCGAGGGTGGGGGGGGGGAGGGTGGACTGGGGTTGACAGAGAGGGAGAAAGACAGAGAAGAGAGGCCTAATGAAAAATGTTATATTGGTCAGACAAACACACACACTGGCCCATGGTCATATCCACGGTCAATTTAATCAGTTCTCTAACCACACCTCTCTCCTTCTGTCGCTTTCACACTCCCAGTTTTCATACAAACTGTACGAGTGCATTTCATATCGTAATAGGAGCTTTCAAACAGAGTGTCTAACAACATCAGCAGGGCTTTGGATTGACGGCCGTAACAGACCGCTGGTCTACGCTGACAGCCCCTTATCGGTCCGCTGGCTCAGGGAGGCGTGTGGAACGGGAGACGGGAAGGGGCTCAGCGGCTTCCTCTGATAAACGTCCAGCTCTGGGTGATTACCCCCCTGAGGGTAGAGTGAGGGCCCCTCTGAGGGTAGAGTGAGGGCCCCTCTGAGGGTAGAGTGAGGGCCCCTCTGAGGGTAGAGTGAGGGCCCCCTCTGAGGGTAGAGTGAGGGCCCCTCTGAGGGTAGAGTGAGGGCCCCTCTGAGGGTAGAGTGAGGGCCTCTCTGAGGGTAGAGTGAGGGCCCCTCTGAGGGTAGAGTGAGGGCTCCCCTGAGGGTAGAGTGAGGGCCCCTCTGAGGGTAGAGTGAGGCCCCCCCTGAGGGTAGAGTGAGGGCCCCTCTGAGGGTAGAGTGGGGGCCTCTCTGAGGGTAGAGTGAGGGCCCCTCTGAGGGTAGAGTGAGGGCCCCTCTGAGGGTAGAGTGAGGGCCCCTCTGAGGGTAGAGTGAGGGCTCCCCTGAGGGTAGAGTGAGGGCCCCTCTGAGGGTAGAGTGAGGGCCCCTCTGAGGGTAGAGTGAGGGCCCCTCTGAGGGTAGAGTGAGGGCCCCTCTGAGGGTAGAGTGGGGGCCTCTCTGAGGGTAGAGTGAGGGCCCCTCTGAGGGTAGAGTGAGGGCCCCTCTGAGGGTAGAGTGAGGGCCTCTCTGAGGGTAGAGTGAGGGCCCCTCTGAGGGCCTCTCTGAGGGTAGAGTGAGGGCCCCTCTGAGGGTAGAGTGAGGGCCCCTCTGAGGGTAGAGTGAGGGCTCCCCTGAGGGTAGAGTGAGGGCCCCTCTGAGGGCCTCTCTGAGGGTAGAGTGAGGGCCCCTCTGAGGGTAGAGTGAGGGCCCCTCTGAGGGTAGAGTGAGGGCCCCCCCTGAGGGTAGAGTGAGGGCCCCTCTGAGGGTAGAGTGAGGGCCCCTCTGAGGGTAGAGTGAGGGCCCCTCTGAGGGTAGAGTGAGGGCCCCCTCTGAGGGTAATCTGGGGGGCCCTTTTGGGGGTAGAGTGATAAGCTGTAACAGTACGGTCCATGTAGAAGCTGTAGGGTCCATGTAGAAGCTGTAACAGTACGGTCCATGTAGAAGCTGTAGGGTCCATGTAGAAGCTGTAGCTGTAGGGTCCATGTAGAAGCTGTAGGGTCCATGTAGAAGCTGTAGCTGTAGGGTCCATGTAGAAGCTGTAGCTGTAGGGTCCATGTAGAAGCTGTAGGGTCCATGTAGAAGCTGTAGGGTCCATGTAGAAGCTGTAGGGTCCATGTAGAAGCTGTAGGGTCCATGTAGAAGCTGTAGCTGTAGGGTCCACTGTTTCCTAATCGTCTGATATGTTTCTGTCTTCAGGTGACTGACAGGTCGCCATTGTTTCAGTGGATTTATGATTTATGAGGCTGATTTTTGAGGCCGATTTATGATAACGATTTATGATGATGATGATTTATGAGGCTGATTTTCGATGATGATTTATGATCCTGATTTATGATGATGATTCAGGATAATGATTCATCAGGCCATTTCACTTGATTTACTCCCTGAAGTGGATCATGACTAAATTATCCACATTATGTTGTATTTTGTTCCATGTGTTGGAAGAATTATCGCTGACTTATTGATGCATATGGATGCATATTTGTACACGCAAGCACACAAACACACACACTCACTCACATGCAAAACCACACACACAAACGACCCACAAGCACACACAATCACACAAGTCATGTCAAAGTCAGGGTTGGATCACTAGTTTGAACTCTGACATAATCAGATCATCACGTCGAGCACCATGCCAGGGTTAGCCGTGGCTACGAGGGCCGGCTCTGGACCATCGTTCTGCAGTTGACCTAAGCGGTCTTCAGCAGACCTGTTCCTGGATAAACACCAGGAACTGGTGTTTATCTCCACAAGACAAAAGCTCATTGTACCAAAACACTGAGTGACTCTTTCTCTGTTTGATCCACAGGCAAACAAATCGAACCAAAGACCGGACGAGGGAATGCCGGAGGGGGTGGCGTCCATGTTGTAAACAGCGTTGTAAACGGCGTCCATGTTGTAAACGGCATCCATGTTGTAAACGGCGTTGTGTACAGCGTCCATGTTGTAAACGGCGTCCACGCTGCAAATGCCATCCACGTTTTAAATGGCGTCCATTTTCTAAATGGCCTCCTCGAGAACACCGGTCCCTCCGGCTCTTTGAGGTCCCTTCGGCTCAGCGCTCCGCCCTCCCCGGACCGCCCGCCGCCGCTCCGCCGAGAGAGAGCGAGAGCGTCCGGCCCATGTCCCCCGGTCGGTCCCGCGGGGGCCCCGGGCCCCTGGGCCTGCTGCTGCTCTGCGTGGCCCTGATGCCCCCGGCCCCCCAGGGCCTCCCCGTGACGGGGTACAGCGCCGAGGCCAAGAGGGGGGTGGCAGTGGAGGGGGAGCTGATGATCGGGGGGCTGTTCCCCGTGCACCAGAAGGGGGACGGCGCCGAGGACTGCGGCAAGATCAACGCCCAGAGGGGCATCCAGCGGCTGGAGGCCATGCTGCTGGCCCTGGACCACATCAACCAGGACCCCCTGCTGCTGCCCGGCCTCCGCCTGGGGGCCCACATCCTGGACACCTGCTCCAAGGACACCTACGCCCTGGAGCAGTCGCTGGAGTTCGTGCGGGCGTCGCTCACCAAGGTGGACGACAGCGAGTACACCTGCCCGGACGGCTCCTACGCCGTCCACGACGACCCGCCCCTCGCCATCTCCGGGGTCATCGGGGGCTCCTACAGCGACGTCTCCATCCAGGTAGACCCCCCCCCCCGCGCTCTGGTTGGATGAAATTAGCATCACTTGCTTGTTTGTGTGCGTGTGTGTGTGTGTGTGTGTGTGTGTGTGTGTGTGTGTGTGTGTGTGTGTGTGTGTGTATGTGTGTGTGTGTGTGTGTGTGTGTGCGTGCCTTTGTGTGTTTGTCTGTGTGTGTCTGTGTGTTCCTTTGTGTGTGTGTCTGTGTGTGTCTGTGTGTGCCTTTGTGTGTGTGTGGGTGTGTGTGTGTGTTTGTGTGTGTGTGTGTGTGTGTGTGTGTGTGTGTGTGTGTGTGTGTGTTTGTGTGTGTGTGTGTTTGTGTGTGTGTGTGTGTGTGTGTGTGTCTGTGTGTGCCTTTGTGTTTGTGTGTGTGTGTGTGTGTGTGTGTGTGTGTGTGTGTGTGTGTGTTTGTGTGTGTGTGTGTGTGTGTGTGTGTCTGTGTGTGCCTTTGTGTTTGTGTGTGTGTGTGTGTGTGTGTGTGTGTGTGTGTGTGTGTTTGTGTGTGTGTGTGTGTGCGTTTGGCCGCATGCCCTTAATGCATCCATTGTGTATATGAAGCTCTTCTAGAAACGTGAGATAAACAAAACACCAAAGAGTTAAGGCTGGACACTCTGGCCCAACCGTTGGCCTTCTGAAGCGATTGGGGAGACTCGGACGACTTCGGGAACAAATGTTTCCCGTGTGTTCAGCTGTGTTGGAGGCTTTTGGAACCGCCTGGGTCTGGTTCAACATGCAAAGTCTGCCAGTCTGCGAGCGAATGAGGATTGGCGCATTGGTTGCGTGCTGCTAGCACACTGACGCTGATTCGCTGATCGAAGTGATTCGCTGGGTGGAGCTGGGTGGAACTGGGTGGAGCTGGGTGGTGCTGGGTGGTACTGGGTGGAGCTGGGTGAGGCTGGGTGGTGCTGGGTGAGGCTGGGTGGTGCTGGGTGGTGCTGGGTGAGGCTGGGTGGTGCTCGTTGAGGCTGGGTGGTGCTGGGTGAGGCTAGGTGGTGCTGGTTAGAGCTGGGTGGTACTGGGTGGTGCTGGGCGGAACTGGGTGGTGCTGGGTGGTGCTGGTTAGAGCTGGGTGGTGCTGGGTGGTGCTGGGAGGTGCTGGGAGGTGCTGGGAGATGCTGGGAGGTGCTGGGTGGTGCTGGGAGGTGCTGGGTGGTGCTGGGAGGTGCTGGGTGGTGCTGGTTAGAGCTGGGAGGTGCTGGGAGGTGCTGGGTGGTGCTGGTTAGAGCTGGGAGGTGCTGGGAGGTGCTGGGAGGTTCTGGGTGGTGCTGGTTAGAGCTGGGTGGTGCTGGGAGGTGCTGGGTGGTGCTGGGTGGTGCTGGGAGGTTCTGGGTGGTGCTGGTTAGAGCTGGGTGGTGCTGGGTGGTGCTGGGAGGTGCTGGGAGATGCTGGGAGGAGCCGGGCGGTGCTGGGTGGTGCTGGGCGGTACTGGGTGGTGCTGGGTGGTGCTGGTGGGCCGAGTTAACCCATGAACTAAGAAATCAACAACAAAACACCCCTGAATACATCCCCCGTCGTCTGGCTCATCCTCATCACCATGGTAACGCCTCAGAGGGACCGGGTGGCTGGGAGAGGCGGCGGCGGCGGCGGTGGGGGCCGCTACATGCTACCCCGGTGCCGGGGTCCGTGGGTGGTCTTGGCTGTCGAGGCGCCGTGGTGTGCCACGAGCACAGCTTGGAGCGGCGTGCGGAGGCGGGCTTCTATGACGATGTCACCCAGCAACCCCCCCCCCCCCCCTGAACCGACCCATCTGTGGCTCGGCCGACAAGTCTGAGCCCCTTTCCTCGTGCTCTGGAGATGGGCTGTGAGAGGTCTGAGGCCCCCAAGGGAGCGCGGAGATGGGCTGTGGTGGTCTAGGGCCCCCAAGAGGCTCTGGAGGTGAGCTGTGAGAGGTCTCACAACCCCCCCCCCCCCCCCCCCCCACCCCCCCCACCCCATGTACGCACAAATTGTATGTCGTACTTAGTTAAAGAACTTAGTTGTGCAGCATCTTATCCTTGCTATCTTTGTTGCGTACGGGGAATGGGTTAACCTAGCGGTTGTTAGTGCTTGGAACTTGGTTCTATGAACATCCTTACTGTACGGACAGCGATGTATTGTTTCACCATCTTCTGACAAATGTACTTATTGTAAGTCGCGTTGGATAAAATAGCGACTTAGGAAATAGGTGATGGTTTGATGAGGCTGACACCATTCGCTCAACTGGATCATAGACAAGAGCCTTTATAATTAATGAAAATAATAACATAATAATATAATAAAGCTGTATCTATCTATCTATCTATCTATCTATCTATCTATCTATCTATCTATCTATCTATCTATCTATCTATCTATCTATCTATCTATCTATCTATCTATCTATCTATCTATAATAGCACAGCTAGTGAGTAGGGTTAGCAAGCATTCCAGGTGATGAGCTCAGTTAAATATCTTATTTGTATCTTTGTTTTCTGGGTCCTTTACTCTTGAGGAATGGATAGGACTCCGTGGCGTTCAGTTCAGTGCCTCCTGCATCTTCTCTCATGCGTGAAACGCTGGATGATTCGGAGCAGACCAAGCGGACATGATACACATTTGTCTGTGAAACGGTGGAATCTGTCATCCATGAGGGGGCCAGTTTAAAACTGATGTGGGGTCCTTAAAGCTGCCTTCACACGGCAGCGTTTCAGTCCTGCTGCTCGCTGCAGAGGCCTGATCCTCATATTAACGAGGATTCCCCGTCAAGACGGGCGTCAATTAGAGATGTTTTCCTGTTCTTGCCTCGGGCTAATGAATGCATAGCGGGCCCCTTGCCCCCGGCTGTGGGCCCCCTGGCAGTATGGTGCTGAGCGGACGATGACAACATGATCACTAACGGTATCTCCAGCAGCACACCTCCACGTGTCACACACTCTAAAGGCTCTCAGAGCGTCTCACTGCAGGACGAGCTGCCTGCCTGCCCAGGCGTACTGCACTGATCTATTTATACTCAAGTCATTTAAAACACATCCCTGGGTCTGTTTATAAAGAAGAGGCCTCTGTGTGACTAAGGGACTGACTAGTTGTGCCTCAATTATGAATACTTATGTTCTTATTATTATCATTATTATTATTACGACAGCGAAGTAGTATTAATATTATTATTACTAATATTGTTATTATGTTATTATTATTATCGTTATTTTATTACTATTATTATTATTAATGCAACTTACCCTAACCCTATTATTATAATTATATTTATTTGTACTATTATTTCTATAATTTCGATTATTATTATTATTACTACTATTTTTATCATGTTTTTATTATCGTTATTATTATTACTACCATTATTATTATCATTATATACCCCGCATGTCAACGAAAAGAACATGCTACCTAAGTCATACGTAATTCTCTCGTGTTGGACTATTCTGTGTTATGGTGGAACTCACTATTGTAATTCCCTTGTGTTGGAGTATTCAGTATAATGGTGGAACACACTATTTTAATTCCCTTGTGTTGGACTATTCAGTGTTTTGGTGGAACACACTATTGTAATTCCCTTGTGTTGGAGTATTCTGAGTTATGGTGGAACACACTATTTAAAGTCTCTTGTGTTGGAGTATTCAGTGTTATGATTAAACACTCTATTTTCCCATCACAGTTATATTCTTCTTGCTGATATAAAGAATGGTATTATGAATACTTAGAGAGAAGCCCGGCCTCCATCAGACTCTTGCCTCCTGACTCGTGGTTCCTGCAGAGTTCTTAATGGAAGCTGTTACGGTTTAAAGGTGTTAAGAGTCGCTCATAATAACCATTGTGACGGCCACAGGGTTGCCCCTGTTATTACGTTGTTGCTGCTGTGTGAATTCTGTGCTTAAATAGCACCAAAGAGCCAAACAGGGAAATTAATACTGACGGGATACAGGCACATGCAATTATACCTACAAACATCTAAACATATATACATACATATACATGCATTCATACATATACATACATACGTTCATACATACATACATATGCATTCATACATACAGTCCATATGCATTCATACATCTATACATACATTCATACATGTATATAACCATATATACACACATATATACATATGCTTTCATACATACATGCATTCATACATATATAAACACATATATACATACAGTACTTTTATATATATATATATATATATAAATGTAAACATACATACATATCCATAGGCAGAAGGTTGCTAGAGCCCTAAGCAGAAGTGCCTGTAGGTTCTCTGTCTGGCTGAAGGCTTTCAGGGACGTGACGGAGGCGAGGCCCCAGGGTACTGATCAACCACCTGTCTGCTACGGAGCTCCTCTCTGTACACCTGGTGAAACATCTTAAAGGCGGTTGCTAAGCAACAGAAGCCTTCAGGAAGGAAATGATAACAGAGACAGCATGTCTGTGTGTGTCATGTGTGATGGTTGCCTGTCCTCACATGCGTATGCATTCAGTGTGTGTGTGTGTGTGTGTGTGTGGGGAGTGGGGCTGTTGGATGTGTTTGTATGTGGGGGGGGTGTCTGTATATGTTTAATTTTCGTGTTCACATTGGCACGCTATCCACTGCCCTAATGTGTGTGTGTGTATGAGTATGTGTGCCTGTGTGTGGTGTGTGTGTGTATGTGTGTGTGTGTGTGTGAGTGTATGAGTAAGTGTGCATGTTGTATGCGTGTGTGGTGTGTGTCTGTGTGTCGTGTGGCCATGTGTGTGTGTTGTATGGTGTGGCCATGTGTGTGTGTGTTGTGTGGTGTGTGTGTGTGTGTGGTGTGTGTGTGTGTTGTGTGGTGTGTATGTGTGTGGCCATGTGTGTGTGTTGTGTGGTGTGTGTGTGTGTGTGGTGTGTGTGTGTGTGTGTGTCCGTGTGTGTGTGTGTGTGTGTGTGTTTGTGTATGAGTATGTGTGTGTGTTGTATGTGTGTGTGGTGTTTTTCTGTCTGTTGTGTGTTGTGTGGCCATGTGTGTGTGTTGTGTGTTGTGTGTGTGTGTGTGTGTGTGTGTGTGTGTGTGTGTGTGTTGTGTGTGTGTGTGTGTGTGTGTGTGTGTGTGTGTTTGTGTGTGTCTGTGTGTGTGTGTGTGTGTGTGTGTGTGTGTGTCTGCGTAGTGCTACAGTGCTGCCGTGGACAGCAGCACATGGCTGCGTTAAACTGTTGAGTGAAACGTTGTTGGTGCTGAAGAAGGTGGGCATAACTTTTCATGCAGAACAAATCATGTTAATATCTTCACCAAGCCTTCGTGTTTCCCAGACATTCTCCGGTCGTCTCGGTAGCTTCTCCAGAACACTTCCTTCAATCCAACTCATATCCATCATGTGGTTTTAGTTTCACTTTACATCTCTCTTCAATGCAACCAACTCCTGCCCCTGGTCCACGACCACAACAATCTGGTATCTACCTTGAATCTATCTGGTATCTACCTTGAATCTATTTGGTATCTACCTTGAATCTATCCGCTATCTACCTTGAATCTATCTGGTATCTACCTTGAATCTATCTGGTATCTACCTTGAATCTATCTGGTATCTACCTTAATCTATCTGGTATCTACCTTGAATTTATCTTGTATCTACCTTGAATCTATCTGGTATCTACCTTGAATCTATCTGGTATCTACTTTGAATCTATCTGGTATATACCTTAATCTATCTGGTATCTACCTTGAATTTATCTTGTATCTACCATGAATCTATCTGGTATCTACCTTGAATCTATCCGGTATCTACCTTGAATCTATCTGGTATCTATCTGGTATCTATCTGAGATCTATCTGGTATCTACCAAGTATTTACAGTAGATTGAAGGTAGATACAAGATAGAAGCTTGTAGATATTTATCTGTCTAGCCAAGATGTCACCCTTCCTCTAGGGGCTTGGAGGCCAAGATGACTAGCTTCCCGCTGGCAATAGCTTTAGCCTTGGGGTTAGGTTCCTGGGTTAGGATTAGGGTTAGGTTGCCGGGTTAGGGTTAGGATTAGGGTTAGGTTCCCGGGTTAGGGTTAGGTTCCCGGGTTAGGGTTAGGGTTAGGTTCCCGGGTTAGGGTTAGCTGTGTTAGGATTAGGCTTAGGTTTGGTAGGGCTAGGGTCTTTCTTCGGGTTAGGTTCCTGTGTTTCCCTCTCTAAGGCTGCTGGTCCCGGCCTAACCCTAACCCATCCACAGAAAACCCTGCGACTGTAATCAGCCAATGCTCTCCTCTTATTACCGAAGTGTATGGTGCGGTGTCTGCAGCCTAACCTACATACAACGTTCATGCTGTTCACTGACCTGTCTCTGAACTGGGATAGAGGATCAAACTCCCTGCTAAATGATTACAATATCAAACAGAATGGATGATGATGTCAGACTGATCAAGTGGCCATCCACTTTGTAGACGTGCCTGATCTTATAAAGCAGGAACCATGATATATGCAATAATACTATCCTTCCAGCTTTCCCCCGAGCTGTTTGTATCAGTTATGTATCAGTTATGTCTGTGGTGTGTTTGACTGCGAACAGAGCTTTATTTACTGCTCTAGATTATACAACCAAATAGTTAACCGTGTAAGCATCTGTTATACTGCAGGAATTGTATGCCTATTATATCAATAAACAGGGTTTGAATGGTTTATAATATAATATTTGCAGTAGTATAGATTGGATCACTCAATGCTCAAAATTAATTATCTATCTTATTGTGTAATGTGTTGTTTTTTTGTCCAAGTTCTGAAACGTTATTTACGCCTAAATGTTTAAATGCGTAGCTTACACACACACACACACACACACACACACACACACACACACACACACACACACACACACACACACACACACACACACACACACACACACACACACCTCGGAAGTGTTCTTTCCCCCTTCTTGAAGACATGATGTTAATAGGATAAAGTTATGATTAATCTGCCGAGTGGAAAGAGACCATTATTGGAGATGATTAGAATATTTGAGATGTGACTTTATCCTTTGCTTTTGATCCTTTTTAAATTAGAAATGGTGGAAGCGCTGCTTTTTTCTGTGGGTTATTATCAGGCTTTCAATATAGAAATAGTTGAGTTGAATAAATGGTCTTCTTCCATATTGACCCATTGTGGTTGTTCGTTACACTGCTTTAGCAGCCACATACTGCTCACTGTACCCTCAGCATGTATATATTTTGTGAGTGCCGCAGTAATACTGCATACTGCTCACTGTACTCTGAGCATGTATATATATCACCTGAGTGACGCAGTGACACTGCATTAGCAGCCGCATGCTCACTGTTCTCTGAGCATGTTTATTATCAGCATACCAAGTTCCCATTTCGTAAATATTTCTTCCTCTTAATATTTCGAGGTATTTTTACCATAGCCCGAACACCAGATCTACGCTGAAACTAGTCTATTGCTTTCCTGACAATTGATTTATTGAAAATCAAGAGGCTGAGTTTGTAATGCCGGCAAACTAGAGCTGGGTTGGCATCTTTACGCAAAGGTTCTGACTCGCCCCCCTTAGGCTTGAAGAGCCTGCAGCGGGAGGCTGTCTGGAGCCGCATCTTCAACCACTGTGCAATGTGTCAGGACGCTGACAAGTCCTATTAGGCATAGAAGGGAAAAAGTTATCTGCATTCTTTAGATATGTTGACTCACACTGCCGTCATCCTCCCTCTCTCTCTCTCTCTCTCTCTGTCTCTCTCTCTCTCTCTCTCTCTCTCTCTCTCTCTCTCTCTCTCTCTCCTCTCCTCTCTCTCTCTCTCTCTCTCTCTCTCTCTCTCTCTCTCTCTTTCTCTCTCGCTATCCATACTATCCATCACTTTACATTGAATCATATATACTGGTTCACAGAGTAATGCTGTTTCCATGGTGACTTAATTGGGGTGGGGTTTAGTGTTAGTCCATTACTTGCTCCATTGGATCATCTGGGTTTATTACCCTGTTATAGAAGCCCAACAGTAGCATCACATTAACAGTGAGAGAGTCAAGTTGGTAAATGTCTCGCAAGCACTCGTAAAAGAGACAAAGAAACAACTGATTGGGGTGAGAACGTTTACTCCTGTGAGAAAACAAACAGCAGGCTGTTGTAGTGTAAATTATTGATGTGATCCACTTAGTGGCCATAATTACCGTCACACCTTTAGGTGTGATGAATGGAAGTAATGTAGAGATGTGAAGCCTTAAAGTTGCAGTGTGTAGGATTTAGTGGTATCAACCAACCGCCCTTTTCACAACTACGGTGGCCTGTACTGTCCTTTATTAGGGGGCCAATGGGTACATCCACCATGATGTCATGATCAACAACAGCATCGAGTAGCTAAGTGATGAGTTTCCCTGTTAGATTTCGAAATGTAGTCTGTAAAACTATAGCTCATAGCGCAATAAGATAGCAATTATGATTGAATATTTAAAATCCTCCAGAGCCGTTTGTCCATTCTGGGCTACCGTAGAAACATGGCGGCTCCGTGGAATAGGACCCTGCCTGTGTAGATATGAAGGCTCACTCTAAGGTGACAAAACACAGCCATTCTTATTTTCATGGGATTATATGCTAATTAAAAAAACATATGGATATCATCTCTTATGTTTCTGTCAGGTACGTCCTGCTAGATGCCACTGTATACTACACACTGCACTTTAAATGACATTAGACGTAAAAATGCATGAGGCATTAAACATTTATACTTCATTTTACCAGCAGGTGAAAATTTTGATGGGTCATTACAAAACATTTCAAATTGAGACAGGGATCACCAACCAGTCCACCCAGTGTACCCAACCAAGAGGTGGTCCACCATGTCCTCTGGGTGGACATCAACACTCTTTACATCTCCTCACCCTCCAACTTCTCCTCTCCTGAAAGTCCAGGTGGCCGACCTGACACCTGATGTTCTCCACGTTCCTCCACGTAGCTGACCTGCCACCTGATGTTCTCCACGTTCCTCCACGTAGCTGACCTGCCACCTGATGTTCTCCACGTTCCTCCACGTAGCTGACCTGCCACCTGATGTTCTCCACGTTCCTCCACGTAGCCGACCTGCCCCCTGATGTTCTCCACGTTCCTCCACGTAGCTGACCTGCCCCCTGATGTTCTCCACGTTCCTCCACGTAGCCGACCTGACACCTGATGTTCTCCACGTGTCTCTTTCCCTCCAGGTGGCCAACCTCCTGCGGCTCTTCCAGATCCCCCAGATCAGCTACGCCTCCACCAGCGCCAAGCTCAGCGACAAGTCCCGCTACGACTACTTCGCCCGCACCGTGCCCCCCGACTTCTACCAGGCCAAGGCCATGGCGGAGATCCTGCGCTACTTCAACTGGACCTACGTGTCCACCGTGGCGTCGGAGGGCGACTACGGCGAGACGGGCATCGACGCCTTCCAGCAGGAGGCCCGCGCCCACCAAATCTGCATCGCCACCTCGGCCAAGGTGAGCCGCTCCATGAGCCGCTGGAGCTACGAGAACGTGATCCGCTCGCTGCAGCTCAAGTCCAACGCCAAGGTGGTGATCCTGTTCACGCGCAGCGAGGACGCCCGGGAGCTGCTGGTGGCCGCCAACCGCATGAACGTGTCCTTCACCTGGGTGGCCAGCGACGGCTGGGGCGCGCAGGAGAGCGTGGTGCGCGGGAGCGAGGCGGTGGCCGACGGCGCCTTCACCATCGAGCTGGCCTCCTACCCCATCCCCCGCTTCAACGACTACTTCACCAGCCTGCACCCTTACAACAACACCCGGAACCCCTGGTTCAGGGAGTTCTGGGAGAACCAGTTCCAGTGCAGCCTCCACGACCTGGGCTGCGGGAAACACTCGCTGAAGGACGTGCCCTTTGAGCCCGAGTCCAAGATCATGTTCGTGGTGAACGCCGTGTTCGCCATGGCGACCGCCCTGCACAACATGAGGCAGGCCCTGTGCCCCAACTCCACCGGCGTCTGCGAGGCGCTCAAACGCTCAA
>NC_136945.1:17532749-17563207 GCF_949987615.1 Pollachius pollachius | reverse complement strand
GGCTGCGCCGCCTGGGCCTGGGCACCTCCTTCGCCGTGTGCTACTCGGCGCTGCTCACCAAGACCAACCGCATCGCCCGCATCTTCAGCGGCGCGACGGACGGGGCGCAGCGGCCGCGGTTCATCAGCCCCGCCTCGCAGGTGGCCATCTGCGGGGGCCTGATCTCCTGCCAGCTGCTGGTGGTGGTGGTGTGGCTGCTGGTGGAGACGCCGGGCGTGAGGAAGGAGGTGAGCCCCGAGAGGAGGGACGTTGTCACCCTCAAGTGCAACAGCAGGGACTCCAGCATGCTGCTGTCGCTCACCTACAACTGCGTGCTCATCATCCTGTGCACCGTCTACGCCTTCAAGACCCGCAAGTGTCCGGAGAACTTCAACGAGGCCAAGTTCATCGGCTTCACCATGTACACCACCTGCATCATCTGGCTGGCCTTCCAGCCCATCTTCTACGTCACGGCCAGCGACTACAGGGTGAGGACTGCTCTGGGCATCTGCGTATAGGTTCTATTTCATGTAGGCGTAGCCGTCTAGGATACGCCTAGCTGGTCTTGTGCGTCTCGTGCGTCTCGGGCTGGTCTCGTGCGTGCTTTCGCATGCACGCGAGAGCACGCACGGGACAAGCCCAAACCCTTCAACCCAAGCCTTCTAGCCAAAGCCTAGAAGGCGATGCCTACAATCATAGAACTAGAGTTATAATAACATAACTATCGTTTCTGTATTGTAATCTTTTCTAAATGACCAAAACGCGGCGCGTGTTTATGTGATTGAGGTAAAACGGTATGTGCATTTGTTTGTCTTGCATTGATTTGCTGAGGGCACAAGCAAAGGTTTTGGACAAGGGCCGATTGTGGATCAGCGTTAGGTGTGTTTTCATTTATTGACCCTTGATGTTAACAACAGTTGATGTTATTTAAGCGTGATATTTAATATAACGTCAATGGCTCATTGGAGCGACTTACCTCACCTCGAACGGAAATCCCTCCACTATGTTTTTTGAATAATTAAAGATATAAATGCCATCCTCTGAAGAAAAAAGACAGACAAACAGACAGACGGTGTACAGTAATTCAGTGAAAACAGTCTGAACCTGGGAGCCTCCTGGGAGAGTTGAGCGAGGGATGCGTAGGTAAAGCCCCCCCCCTGAGACCCCCAGAGAAACACAGAGTCCTGCCCGGCGGGCTGATGGGGAGCCGATGTCGCTCCGCGTCCCCACGGGTCAGAGGAGGGCTGTAGCAGCGGAGCGCGGAGCCCAGCTGTGTGCTGCCGTCCTGGGACCGAGGGGGCTCCGAGGGACCCCCGAGTGAGAGTCAGATAGAGGGACTCGCGGACACAGATCTCCACTTTGATCCATGAATAATTACTGTGTCGGCCCAGCTCCTACGTGCCTCAAGTTCCTCCCGCTGAAGGACGGATTACGCGTGCTCTGGGTTTGTGGCTCGCTCCACGTTGCTGTGCCACAGTATTGCACGTTATGGCCCGCCATCGAGCGACCACATAGACACTGTGCTATGTGGTTGTGCACGGAATGTTAAGGCAAACTAAACATGAACTACGGAGCCATGAATATCAAATTTGATTAAGATATACAAAGTTGAAGATGTGCTCTGCACCCACAGGGGATAGGGCAATCCTGGGGAAGCCTGCCCCCCCAGTACACACAAACACACACACGGCAGACACACACACACACACACACACACACACACCGCTTATAAACAGTGCTGATTAAACCGCAGGCTAATATCCCCAGTGCTCATATGAAAGCACTGATGGATAAAATTCTAAGTGGAAGGGCAGGAAAACAAATAGCGTCTGTTATCTGTGTACCATCTACTAATGGATGTATATAAATTCCCTTTTGGAATATATATATATGTGTTATATTTTTTAATATTTAGCTTCTCTCTTGACATTGGGGTTTTCCCCCAGTATGATTTCTAACTACCCTTTGCAAAAGTACAGGATTTATAATCTACTGAAAGGAAATATATCTCAAGCTTACAAATTCTGAAGTGGAAAGATTGTAGCGTTACTTAAATTCTAGAAATATAACGACAACAATAGTAGACAATGTAGACAGAGGGACTTCAGTAAGAAAGAACCTGGGATGACAGAAAAACAACACAAAGGAAGTACAAATGAAATGCTAAATTATATTGCGTTTTTTTATGTTAATCTTTGTCACACCTTCAATCCAAATATAACATTTGATGACACAATCCTTTGTACAAAGAGACATGTTTAAATGAGTCAGTAAGGCGTCCTTGTCTGTGGTTGTGTCTTCGAAAACAATACACAAATGGACCATCTCTGTTCCCTCTAGATGGTTTAAAATCCAATCCAACGGACAGCTGCACGTCTGCCTCAAAGCAGAAGGATGGGGTCTGAATGCTGTAATTGTGATTCAGCAGTGCATTGGTCCTCTGTGTTTGACAGTTGAAAAACGGACAGTGGCAGTCAGTATGAAGGTACAAGCCTCCCTATTTGGCAGTGGTAGTCAGTAGGAAGGTACAAGCCTCTCTATTTGACAGTGTTAGTCAGTATGAAGGTACAACCCTCTCTGTTTGACAGTGGTAGTCAGTATGAAGGTACAACCCTCTCTGTTTGACAGTGGTAGTCAGTATGAAGGTACAACCCTCTCTGTTTAACAGTGGTAGTCAGTATGAAGGTACAACCCTCTCTGTTTGACAGTGGTAGTCAGTATGAAGGTACAACCCTCTCTGTTTAACAGTGGTAGTCAGTATGAAGGTACAACCCTCTCTGTTTAACAGTGGTAGTCAGTATGAAGGTACAACCCTCTCTGTTTGACAGTGTTAGTCAGTATGAAGGTACAACCCTCTCTATTTGACATTGTTAGTCAGTATAAAGGTACAACCCTCTCTATTTGACAGTGGTAGTCAGTCTGAAGGTACAACCCTCTCTATTTGACAGTGTTAGTCAGTATGAAGGTACAACCCTCCCCCATCAGTGGACAGATGGAGGAACCCTTCCTAACACTACTCATGTCCTCTGGACTGACTGAGCAACTGCTCGTGAATTATTAAACACACCGTTTATTCTTATGCAATGGTGTCACACGGTGCTGCTCAAGATCCAGGTTGATTCTCTCCTTTTTTTTAAGGTATTCTTAATGACCTGCACTGTATTAACTAACTGATTTAAATGGTACATTAACATTCCAGGTGTGAAAGAAAGTCAAAGGTTTCTACTGGTTTAAGCCGACTTAATTAATTAATTTGAAACAAATCATATATTTTTTTAAGGATATAGTGAAACAAATGTTACCAAATTTTTAATGTACAATACTACCATTCCATATTGTCAAAATATTTGGTTTCATGTGCATATGTCTCACATATGTTTGCATGTTTATCTATACATCTTACTTAAGGAATTTGCCATCTAATTCAACACTTATTGTTCAACACAATAATACTTCCATTACACATTTGATTCCCCTTCATATTTCCCTTCTGAATCGATAGGCTTGAAGAAGTACTCCAGTACAGATACTGTGGTCGACTGGTCGTATATTATATATATATATATAATGGTATAAAGCTCTGCTCTATTTGGGTGTTTCACACTTTCATATAGGAACAGTTGGTTCCCCTGCTCAGTGTCACCTCATCCTCATACCGTCATTACCGTTCAACAATCTGGGACAGACGTCTGCCTGCCGAGACAGACTGACAAGAACACAGCGGACACCCACACGGCCCATCTGAGAGGCTACATGGGGGGGTGGAGGCAGGGTGGAGGCAGGATGGAGGCAGGGAGGAGGCAACATGAGGGGGCTGGAGGTGAGAAGGGAAGAGGGGGCCAGAGGTTCAGACAGGAGATTGAAGGCAACGAGAACCTGGTTCGCGGGATGAACAGTGTGACACCACATCCCTGTTCTACTGTTCATGATGAAGGGACGTTCAACAGGTTGGGTTCCTCCATTACATATATACATTCTGTATAATGGCGTACTTGCTTTCCATTTGGTTTATCTTTCCATTTGGTTTAACAACCCCTCTTAGATCCAAACACAAGAAATGATTGTGCTCACAAGCGGTTCAATATGTCGTCAAATCTGCCCGGTAACGACACGGTGTGGACCAATCAGCTACATTAATATTTAGGGCTTTAGCAGACGCATTTATCCAAAGCAACATGCAACGGTTAATGCACACATTCACACACCGACGGTGGAGTCAACCACGCAAGGCGCCAGCCAGCTCGTCAGAAGCAATTTGGGTTGGGTGTCCTGCTCAGGGACACCTCAACACTCAGCTCAGAGGAGCCGGGGATCGAACTAGCAGCCTATCGGTCCCCAGTCAACCTGCTGTACCTCCTGAGCTAAGCCGAGCCCTAGCGACCCTGGTCGGTTCTGACGGGTGCGCCTGGTTCCTTTGTGTCGGTTCTAGGTGCAGACCACGACCATGTGCATCTCAGTCAGCCTGAGCGGCTCGGTGGTGCTGGGCTGCCTCTTCGCCCCCAAGGTCCACATCATCCTGTTCCAGCCCCAGAAGAACGTCAGCAGCCTCCGGGGGGCCAGCACCCGGCACAGCCTCCCCCCCGGCCCCGGCTCCAGCTTCTCTCAAGGTTCCTTCTGTTTATTACTGTATTATTGTGTTTATTACTGTATTATTGTGTTTATTACTGTATTATTCCTCAGCCTTTGTACGGATCTAGCCTCTCTCAAGGTGCTCTCCTTCCCACTGGCTCCAGCTTCTCTCAAGGTTCCTTCTGTTTATTACTGTATTATTGTGTTTATTACTGTATTATTGTGTTTATTACTGTATTATTCCTCAGCCTTTGTACGGATCTAGCCTCTCTCAAGGTGCTCTCCTTCCCACTGGCTCCAGCTTTTCTCAAGGTTCCTTCTATTTATTACTGTATTATTCTTCAGCCTCATTGTGTTTATTACTGTATTATTCTTCAGCCTCATTGTGTTTATTACTGTATTATTCTTCAGTCTCTCTACTGCTCCAGCTTCTCTCAAGGTGAATGCCTCCATAACGGTGATCTGCTGATCCACTTCATCATGCATCACATGTTTTAAGAGTTTCCTTCACCTCGTGACCTTCTGATCCACCTCGCCATTGTGTTGCGCTGTGTCACATATTTTAAGAGTTTCTGCCGTTTCTGGATGAACGTAACCACAGTAACCAGGATCCTCCACTCGGGTTTTGATCCGTGACCGTGAACCCGACGAGTCATTGAGACGTTTAGGAGACCTGGAGGGGAGAGGCATTGTAGTCACATGGCTACACTCCAGCTCCCAGTACACCTCTCATGAAGAATAGTCCGTACAGAGCATCTTGTGGACTGTGTGCACCTGGGCCTCTGTGGGGGTCTCAGCATGGTTAAGAGCCACCCAGTATATCCATTGGTTATGCCTGGAGCCGTCCCCTGGTGCTTAAGGGTTAGGGTTGGGTCAGTTCCTAGTGAGTCTGCTGCTGCCCGGTGCGTGTCCCGCCAGTGAGAAGAACAAACATCTTACATCACACCTGGCGGGCCCCCTTTCCCCCCAAGGTGCTGACCCCCCCACACAAGGTCCACTTTAGGAGGGCAGACATCAACACACGCCCAAACAACTAGAGGGAATTGCAGGTGCAAAGTGTGTCTCTGGACCGCCAATCACAGGGATGGATGGATCGTCCTGCCTGTCATCCCTTTGTCTGTATATATACTCACCCTTTCCTATACACATATATATACATGAATACTATATATGTACTATACATAGATACTATACATATATACTCGTATATAGCCCTCCCTGTCCTCTCTGCATTCTGTCCATCCCCTCCTCTAACCTATCAATTATTATTTCATCCCTCTATCCATTCATCCATCCATCTATCCATTCATCCATCCATCTATCCATCCACTTCCATTCCCCAGTGTTACTGATGGTAGTCTGTTGTACACAGTGTCTGAAGACCATAGCCGAGAGAAGCCAGTAGGGACGACTCAAAATAACCCGTTATTGCCTGGCAGAACAACCCTGCACTTACACGTCCTTGCCTTCCAAACCAGTCAGCCTACACTGAAGACGGACTGCACCGTGCAGGGGACAAGCAGCCGGTCGGGAGCAGTTAGGGTGAGGTGCCTTGCTCAGGGACACCTCCACACTCCGCTAGGAGGAGCCGGGGATCACACTTGCAGCCTTTTGGTTTCCAGTAAACCCTCCCTCCCTCCTGAGCTAAGCCTGTTTTAACGCCTGTTATTATTTTGTGAGCGTTGTTTAAGAAGCCACTGAGGCGACTGAACTTTGAGGTTCTGAATGTGGTCCACCAAAGTATTCAGATATTACAAACCTGTCAATATTTATTATAGAGGGATTTACTCCCTCTATTGTCAACTAAATCGATAATTAATATGGTGTGTGTGTGTGTGTGTGCGTGTGTGTGTGCGTGTGTGTGTGCGTGTGTGTGTGCGTGTGTGTGTGTGTGTGTTGCAGGGTCCGCAGCCAACGTGGTCCCGACAGTCTGCAATGGCCGTGAGGTGGTGGACTCCACGACGTCGTCCTTGTGAGCAGCAGCCTCCGCTAGGCTGACCCTCCTAACCCTAACCACAAGCCTAACCCCTAACCCTGACCCTAACCACAAGCCTAACCCCTAACCCTGACCCTAACCACAAGCCTAACCCCTAACCCTGACCCTAACCACAAGCCTAACCCCTAACCCTGACCCTAACCACAAGCCTAACCCCTAACCCTGACCCTAACCACAAGCCTAACCCCTAACCCTGACCCTAACCACAAGCCTAACCCCTAACCCTGACCCTAACCACAAGCCTAACCCCTAACCCTGACCCTAACCACAAGCCTAACCCCTAACCCTGACCCTAACCACAAGCCTAACCCCTAACCCTGACCCTAACCACAAGCCTAACCCCTAATCCTGACCCTAACCACAAGCCTAACCCTAACCACTAGCCTAACCCTAACCCTAACCACTAGCCTAACCCTAACCCTAACCACTAGCCTAACCCCTAACCCTAACCACTAGCCTAACCCTAACCACTAGCCTAACCCTAACCACTAGCCTGACCCCTAAACCTAACCACTAGCCACACCCCTAACCCTATACAACCACTAGTCCTGATCCTGACCCCCCCCTCCCCCCCCTTATATTACCACTTGCCTGACCTACCCCCCAAATATAGCAACTAGTCCTGACCCACCCCCTTATTCAACCACTAGTCAAGGGTCAGGGTTAGGGTTAGCCCCAACCCTAACCCTAACCCACCCTGTTAAATAACCACTAGTCCTGGTCAGGGTCAGGGTTAGCCCTAACCCTTGCCCTAACCCTAGCCCTAGGCCTAACCCTAGCCCTAGCCCTAACCCACCCTGTTATATAACCACTAGTCCTGATCAAGGTTAGACTTGACTTAGCCCTAACCCTAACCCATCCTGTTATATAACCACTAGTCCTGATCAGGGTTAGGGTTGGGTTTGCCCTAACCCTAAGAGTAAGCACTTACCCTAACCCTAACCCATCCTGTTATATAACCACTAGTCCTGATCAGGGTTAGGGTTGGGTTTGCCCTAACCCTAAGAGTAAGCACTTACCCTAACCCTAACCCACCCTGTTATATAACCACTAGTCCTGATCAGGGTTAGGGTTAGGGCTAACCCTAGCCCTAACCCACCCTGTTATATAACCACTAGTCCTGATCAGGGTTAGGGTTAGGGCTAACCCTAACCCTAACCCACCCTGTTATATAACCACTGTTCCTGATTCAGGTGTTCTGGATATTAAAGCGGTTACACAGAGTCCTGGTTGTTGTCCTCTGAGTGCTGTGATACACGTCCCGCTTCCATTGTTCCTTCTTCTTTTTTACTAGAGATTTAAATGAGATGCCAACACATTTCCAAGTATCCCTTCTAAGGCTTAGGGTGAGGGTTAGCCCTGGCTAACCCTCACCCTAGCCCTCACCCTGACCCTCACCCTGACCCTAACCCTAACCCTAACAAGTATCCCTTCTAAGGGTGAGAGTGAGGTGAACCCTCAGCCAGTTCCATGTCTCCTTCTTTTTACTGAAGATTCTTCTTGCAACATGGAGTAAATAATAGTAAAGCTGTTAAATGTAATATATACGAGATGTTTTTAATGTAGATTTTGGTGAACCAGTTTGTGCTTTCTGTAATTTATGTAAATAAAAAATGTGTTTTTTATTCATATCAAACAGACTAAATGGTTATTCTTACATTATTCAGAACACTAATATACGTCAGAGATTGGGTTGCTAAGCCAACATATTGTGATGTATCAATTTAACCCTTATTATCTGTCAATATAGTATACTCTATATATAATGTGTCAATACAACAATTAGAGCTCCTCAGCTACGAATGCAATGCATAACAATGTTCATGTATATCTACAAGGGACTATGGCGATCAAATTTGATTTCTTATTGAGGCATTTCTGACACAATATAATCTGACCTCTGCTATAGTCACTTTTGTTCTCACTATCAAACATTTAGCCGATACCAACAAGCAATACAATATATATATTAATTCAATAATAAGATTTCCAAAACTGCTCTGTGAATGATTCATATTTCATGACTTTATGAGCACAGATCGCGGAGCATCGTTAGGGATCAGGTGGTCAAACACTGCCTTAGCTAAGGTGTAGCGAAATACTGCCCTTAGATCAGCTGTGGTGAGACACTGCCCTTAGATCAGCTGTGGGCAAACACTGCCCTCTGTTGGGCTTCCGGTGTACAACTGAAAACACTTTCTCAACGAATAACAAGTAACGATAGGCACTTATTTTTCATCAATGGATATATTGATTAAATATCAGCAACACACAAAAATCACCCTTTGTTGGCGGCCAGACAATTCAATTGAAATAAAACAATGTAACGCACTACATTATTAAGCCTTAGCTGATGAAAATGATGTTGAATAATAATTATTATTGAATTTTCTGCATTTTCCCTACACGACGTCGATCCAGTCTTAATAAGTTAAGATAAATTCCTCCACGAAGACACGTTGGTGATGATGAGGAGAAAACAAGAAGAGAAGGCGACAATGACGTAGATAGTCAGGCTCCGCCCACATGACCCGCCCCCTGGTATCAGTGCTCTTCCTGGTCTGTCTGATCTCTCTGCTCGTCTCGGTCTTCTTGCTTGTCCTGGTCTTCTTGGTCTTACATCTCATCCCGGTCATCCTAGTCTTCCTGTCTGACTGTAAGTTGGCCACTCGGTGCTCTGAGGCTGTCGACTTTACGCAGTTTACGAAGTAGCCTCGGTCTAAAGTTAATTCGGGTTCTGAAGTGGGTGAGTCGCTACTTCTTCATCATTAAAACCCTTTCGTGGTTCTGTAAGACACATCAATGGTCTGATATCGCATACGGTGCAAACGCAGCCAAACTGTAGTGTCCATCAACCACAGAACCGGATAGTAAACAATGAACCTTCAGCGATCTGTTGGCGCAGTGAGGACCTCGGCCCACTGCATCCAGTCAGCCTGAAGTTAGAGCATCTCAGCCTGAAGTTTAGATCCTCCTGTGTCCTCAGCCTGAAGTCTAGATCCTCTCAGCCTGAAGTCTAGATCCTGTCAGCCTCAAGGCTCTAGATTCTAGAGGATCTAGACTTGAGGCTGACTGGAGGGACAGAGGATCTAGAGTCTAGATCTTCTGTCCCATCTACTAGATCTTTTAGATCTGTCCCTGGGGTCGTCAGCCTGTAGAGTTGCAGATGCACGTGGTCATCCTCAGCTTGGGAACCAATTATATGCGTGCTAATAATATGTGTTAAAGGTGACATATTACGTCACCAGGTGTGAGTGTGATAAGCCGTTCCAAGCCTTTTTGAAAATCCGCCTCTTCTGACATCACAAGTGGGCGTGTCCACCTAGATGTACGCTGGATAGATCACTCTACCAGCCTACCCAGTGGACTGTAGCAAACGTTGCACATCTATCCGTCATACATTTATGTCGACACACGTGATGTCAGAGGCTGATTTTCAAAACGGCTTGTAACGGCTAATCACACTCACACCTGGTGGTGTAATAAGTCACCCTCAAGTAAACTTTATACTCTCAGTCTGGTTTAGTGCTTTCTGCCTGTGTCGGAACGGACCGCAGATCAGGAATCATGGCGCCAAAGAGGAGGGCTGCGGCCTCCAGCAAGGCAGGAGGGAAGAAGGTGAAGCCGGAGCCGGAGGAGACGCCCAAGCCCCAGGACGCCTTCAGGGCGGCCAAGGAGGCCCTGAAGGCGGCCGGGCCGGAGGTCAAGGGGAGCAGGAAGGTGGATGAGCGATGCGGTATCCCCAGTGCCGAGGTGAGCGACGTAAAGCGCGAGTAAGGCTCAGTATGAACCCAGAGCCATCACATTGGGTTAGGTACTTTTAATAGGAATACTGAAATGTAAGTATCAGTATTCCTATAAATAGCAATATTTACATGTGTATATATGCTACCGAAAAATATATATACACTCCATTTCAATTGACTTTGTCTGAATCCATGGGAAGTTTAATATTATATAAAATGTTTGGGTAATCCTCCATGTTGTTGGGGTAATCCTCAATGTTGTCTTCCAGGTGTTTGAAGACTACGACTGTATGCTGAACCAGACCAACATTGAAGACAACAAGAACAACAACAAGTTCTACGTGATCCAGGTCCTCAAGGCGGAGGATTCCTACTACTGCTGGAGCCGCTGGGGCCGCGTGGTACGACAAACTGGCTCTCATATGTCCGGTTCAAACCGGTTCTCATACGGCAGGCCCAAACTGGTTTTCATGCGTCCGGGTCAAAGCGGTTCTCATACGTTCTGCGCAAACCGGTTCTCATTCGTCCGGCTCAAACCAGTTCTCATTGGGCCTTAAAGGGACGATCTAAATCTTTTATTGATGTGGATCTCTGTGTTGATCTTGCTGTAATTATATATTTTTAAAGGTGACATATTATACCACCAGGTGAGTGTGATTGGCCCTTATAAGCCGTTTTGAAAATATGCCTCTTCTGACATCACAAGTGGGCCTGTCCACCTAGATGTATGCTGGATAGATCAGTCTACCAGCCTACCCAGTTGACTGTAGCAAACGTTGCTCATCTATCCGTCATACATCTAGGTGAGTACACCCACCTGTGATGTCAGAAGAGGCAGATTTTCCAAACGTCTTGTAACGGCTAATCCCACTAAAACCTGGTGGTATAATATGTCGACTGTAATGTTAACACCATGCCGTTAGCATCCCTCACATGTCGGGTAGTTCTGGACGCCTCGCTCACGTGGTGTCTCTCTCTAATCCAAACCCAGGGAGAGGCGGGGAAAGGGGCGTCCTCCGTCCCCTACAGCTCAGACCAGGCCATCAAGGACTTTGAGAAGAAGTTCAAAGACAAGACGAAGAACAACTGGGCGGACCGGGACAACTTCGTGGCCCAGAAGGGGAAGTACACCCTGATCGAGGTGGACGGGGAGGCTGACGCCGAGGTCAAGGTAACGGCTGGGCCAGTATGACCAGTAGGGTATCCGCACATGGGCCAGTATGACCAGTAGGGTATCCACACATGGGCCAGTATGACCAGAAGGGTCATATAGGATCTATGTGTGTATACTCTACCCCCCACAAGGGGCAAGTAGTGTATCCACACATAGACCAGTATGACCAGTAGGGTATCCACCTATGGGCCAGTATGGCCAGTAGAGCATCCGCACATGGGCCAGTATGGCCAGTAGAGCATCCGCACATGGACCAGTTTTGCCAGTAGAGTATCCACACATGGACCAGTATGGCAAGTAGAGCGTCCACACATGGACCAGTATGACCAGTAGAGCATCCACAGATGTTGATGGGACAATATTGACCGATCCCAGAGCAGATATGTCTCTAGTCTCCCCGTGGTGAGACTAGACTACAGAGGGCTCCAGACCAGATGGCTCTCTGGTCTCTAGTCTCCCCGTGGTGAGACTAGACTACAGAGGGCTCCAGACCAGATGGCTCTCTGGTCTCTTAGTCTCCCCGTGGTGAGACTAGACTACAGAGGGCTCCAGACCAGATGGCTCTCTGGTCTCTAGTCTCCCCGTGGTGAGACTAGACTACAGATGGCTCCAGACCAGATGGCTCTCTGGTCTCTAGTCTCCCCGTGGTGAGACTAGACTACAGAGGGCTCCAGACCAGATGGCTCTCTGGTCTCTAGTCTCCCCGTGGTGAGACTAGACTACAGAGGGCTCCAGACCAGATGGCTCTCTGGTCTCTGGTCTCTAACCTCCAGATGGTCTCTCTAATCAGGTGGACGAGGTGGACGGGAAGGCGGTAAAGATCGTCAAGAACGTCCTTCCAGTGACTCTGGACCCTCCGACCCAGAAGCTGGTGGAACTCATCTTCAGCCAAAATATGTTTAAAGAAGCGATGGAATGCATGAACCTGGGTAGGTGTATCCGCTGCCAAGTCTGTTGTCTTTGGTGTGGCTGAACACTTTCAACAGACATGTTGAAATGTATCATTGCCCACCAATGGAGAGAGAGAAGAGTCCTGATCTTCAGGTTTGCCCTGTCATATGTAACAGGCTAGGTGACACTGTTGTGCTAGTGCTACAATACTAGCCTGTCCCCTGTAACTACAGGCTAGGTGACACTGTTGGGCTAGTGCTACAATACTAGCCTGTCCCCTGTAACTACAGGCTAGGTGACACTGTTGTGCTAGTGCTACAATACTAGCCTGTCCCCTGTAACTACAGGCTAGGTGACACTGTTGTCCTAGTGCTACAATGCTAGCCTGTCCCCTGTAACAACAGGCTAGGTGAAACTGTTGTCCTAGTGCTACAATGCTAGCCTGTCCCCTGTAACAACAGGCTAGGTGAAACTGTTGTGCTAGTGCTACAATGCTAGCCTGTCCCCTGTAACAACAGGCTAGGTGACACTGTTGTGCTAGTGCTACAATGCTAGCCTGTCCTCTGTAACAACAGGCTAGGTGAAACTGTTGTGCTAGTGCTACAATGCTGGAGTTGGTAACATAGGTTTGGTAACATAGGACATATATAACAGCAATACGACAACCTATCTTCATGACCGCAGCACGTGTGCAGAGAGACCTCCCTGGAGTGTCTCTTGGGACGGGAGCTCGGAGAGGCCAATTGACCAGATGAGTAACTGTGTCTGTGTCTGTGTGTGTCCGTCAGACATTAAGAAGATGCCCTTAGGCAAGCTGAGTAAGATGCAGATCGCCAAGGGCTTCGAGGTGCTGGAGGAGATGGAGGCGGCGCTGGCCAAGCGGAGCCCCCGGAAGGCGCTGGAGGCATTGTCCTCTCGCTTCTTCACCACGGTGCCGCACAACTTCGGCCGCAACCGCCCGCCCGTCATCGACCAACAGGAGATCATCGACAAGAAGAAGGAGATGCTCATGGTGACGGGATCTCTCTTGTTCTCTCTGTCTGTCTGTCTGTCTGTCTGTCTGTCTGTCTGTCTGTCTGTCTGTCTGTCTGTCTGTCTGTGTGTGTGTGTGTATGTGTGTGCGTGTGTGTGTAAACATTTTTACACTGCCAAATATGCCCGTCTTATGCCCCCCCTTTTCCCGGTATGGTCCGCGCGTTTACACTGACCGGGTTAATATATATCGGCTTGATTTCGCACCCAAATTTACCCTCTCGGACCCTACACATATTGGGGGTTTCCTTTTCATGTAAATGCAATTAGAAGGCTTCACGGCTCCAGGGGAGGGACTTGGGTAGAGGTGTTACTGCGTTGTCTCTACAACAGAGACAACGCAGCGATAACAAAATGGGTCGTTGTAACTGGAGAGACGGTGATACCCGCGAGCTGCTGACCATCATGGGAAGGAAGGTGATGCAGTCGCATTTAACGAAGACCGGGAAAGATTGTGCGATATACGAGAAAGCAGCAGAGGCTTATACGAGGCTTTTGTCGGGATGAAAAGCAAAATAAAGAATATGTTGGCATCTCAGCCCTCAAAAAAAATAAACATTCAGAGTATGCAAATTATTCTAAAGAGGTCTACTATCCCCCTACTCCAATGAACCAATGAACCTACTCCAATGCAGGGTGTGACAAGCCGCGACTGTACCGGCTTAGCAGTGTAAAAATGCCTTGTGTGTGTGTGTGAGTTAATACCAATGCTCTCTCTGTTTCTGTCTCTCTCTCTCTCTCCCCCTGTTAACACAATGCTCTCTCTGTCTTCAGGTGCTGGCCGACATTGAGATCGCCCAGACTCTGCAGTCGGAGACGGAGAAGGCTCTGGCGGAGAAGGTGGAGGACGTCCCTCACCCTGTGGACCAGAACTACAACTCCCTGAAGTGCAGCCTGGAGCTTCTGGACGGCGCCACAGAGGAGTTCAAGGTGAGGGGAGGAGGTTACCTTCTTCATGGTGTCCCTCAGCTGGCCTGTGTCTCACGGCTCTTCTGTACCCACCCTTAAGATCATTGAAGAGTATCTGAAGGTGACGGCCGACGACTACAACCGCCCCACGATCAACAACGTCTGGAAGGTCAATCGAGAGGATGAGGTGAGAGCTGCCTGGTGAGAGGGTGAGGTGATGTTTAACTAGAGGATGAGGTGATGTTTAACTAGCTGCTTGTGTTTAACTAGAGGATGAGGTGATGTTTAACTAGAGGATGAGGTGATGTTTAACTAGAGGATGAGGTGATGTTTAACTAGAGGATGAGGTGATGTTTAATTAGAGGATGAGGTGATGTTTAACTAGAGGATGAGGTGATGATTAACTAGAGGATGAGGTGATGTTTAACTAGAGGATGAGGTGATGTTTAACTAGAGGATGAGGTGATGTTTAACTAGAGGGTGAGGTGATGTTTAACTAGAGGATGAGGTGATGTTTAACTAGAGGAAGAGGTGATGTTTAACTAGAGGATGAGGTGATGATTAACGAGAGGATGAGGAGATGTTTCACTAAAGGATGAGGTGATGTTTAACTAGAGGATGAGGTGATGTTTCACTAGAGGATGAGGTGATGTTTAACTAGAAGGTGAGGTGATGTTTAACTAGAGGATGAGGTGATGTTTAACTAGAGGATGAGGTGATGTTTAACTAGAGGATGAGGTGATGTTTCACTAAAGGATGAGGTGAAGTTTAACTAGAGGATGAGGTGGTGTTTCACTAGAGGATGAGGTGATGTTTAACTAGAGGGTGAGGTGATGTTTAACTAGAGGATGAGGTGATGTTTAACTAGAGGATGAGGTGATGTTTCACTAAAGGATGAGGTGATGTTTAACTAGAGGGTGAGGTGATGTTTAACTAGAGGATGAGGTGATGTTTAACTGGAGGATGAGGTGATGTTTAACTAGAGGATGAGGTGATGTTTCACTAAAGGATGAGGTGATGTTTAACTAGAGGGTGAGGTGATGTTTAACTAGAGGATGAGGTGATGTTTCACTAGAGGATGAGGTGATGTTTCACTAGAGGATGAGGTGATGTTTAACTAGAGGGTGAGGTGATGTTTAACTAGAGGATGAGGTGATGTTTCACTAGAGGGTGAGGTGATGTTTAACTAGAGGGTGAGGTGATGCAACGTTACTCATTGCGCGGCTCACCAAGGCTCTATTTGCGGCTCGCATGGCAGTAAAAATATACAGTCACAAATATACAGGTATAAGCGGGATAATGCCCTTCGAGGTGTCCAACATTAGTTCCGTCCGATTCTTGTTTATTTGAAAAAGGAAAAATGGTAACGGTCCAAATGGGAACGAATAATCGAATAATCTGATATTCTGTCCCATCCCTAGTTTCACTAGCTGCTGGTGATTAACTAGAGGATGAGGTGATGTTTCTCTAGCTGCTGGTGATTAACTAGAGGATGAGGTAATATTTCTCTAGCTGCTGGTGATTGACTAGAGGATGAGGTAATGTTTCTCTAGCTGCTGGTGATTGACTAGAGGATGAGGAGATGTTTCTCTAGCTGCTGGTGATTAACTAGAGGATGAGGTGATGTTTCTCTAGCTGCTGGTGATTAACTAGAGGATGAGGTGATGTTTCTCTAGCTGCTGGTGATTGACTAGAGGATGAGGTGATGTTTCTCTAGCTGCTGGTGATTAACTAGAGGATGAGGTGATGTTTCTCTAGCTGCTGGTGATTAACTAGAGGATGAGGTGATGTTTCTCTAGCTGCTGGTGATTAACTAGAGGATGAGGTGATGTTTCACTAGCTGCTGGTGATTAACTAGAGGATGAGGTGATGTTTCTCTAGCTGCTGGTGATTAACTAGAGGATGAGGTGATGTTTCTCTAGCTGCTGGTGATTGACTAGAGGATGAGGTGATGTTTCTCTAGCTGCTGGTGATTGACTAGAGGATGAGGTGATGTTTCTCTAGCTGCTGGTGATTGACTAGGGGATGAGGTGATGTTTCTCTAGCTGCTGGTGATTAACTAGAGGATGAGGTGATGTTTCTCTAGCTGCTGGTGATTGACTAGGGGATGAGGTGATGTTTCTCTAGCTGCTGGTGATTGACTAGGGGATGAGGTGATGTTTCTCTAGCTGCTGGTGATTGACTAGGGGATGAGGTGATGTTTCTCTAGCTGCTGGTGATTAACTAGAGGATGAGGTGATGTTTCTCTAGCTGCTGGTGATTGACTAGGGGATGAGGTGATGTTTCTCTAGCTGCTGGTGATTAACTACAGGATGAGGTGATGTTTCTCTAGCTGCTGGTGATTAACTAGAGGATGAGGTGATGTTTCTCTAGCTGCTGGTGATTGACTAGAGGATGAGGTGATGTTTCTCTAGCTGCTGGTGATTAACTAGAGGATGAGGTGATGTTTCTCTAGCTGCTGGTGATGTTTCTCTAGCTGCTGGTGATTGACTAGGGGATGAGGTGATGTTTCTCTAGCTGCTGGTATTTAGCGTAGCGCTGACGTACTGGCGGACCCTGCCCCTCCCCCATGACCTCCCTCCCTTCTCTGTGCACCACAGGGGGCGCGCTTCATCGAGAACGACAAGCTGGACAACCGGCGTCTGCTGTGGCACGGGACCAACATCGCGGTGGTGGCGGCCATCCTGAAGGGTGGTCTGCGCATCATGCCTCACTCCGGGGGCCGCGTGGGGAGAGGGATCTACTTCGCCTCGGAGAACTGCAAGTCTGCTGGATACGGTGAGAAGCAACATGTATAATATTTAAAGTGAATAGTGGGGAATAGCCCCCGAGACCGAAGGTCGGGGGGTTTTTCCCCTCTATTCACGGAACCTGAGGTGAATAACTGTTTTAGTATATACTACACGTGAACACTCCGAAAATAAACAAGATAACACTTTTTGCTGGGATTTTTTTTTTTTATTAGCGGTTTATTTGTTTTTAGCGGTCTCAGGGGCTATTCCCCACGGGAAATTTTGCGATGAAAAAAATATCCCAAGTTCGATATCTCAATCATGGGATATTGCCCAATATCCCGAGATAGCAAACCAATCAAATTGCGCCATCTTAGGAGGTTCACTTGTAGCATATAGTAAGTACACATATACCTATATACATTTTATTTGTATATATATATATAGTTACCATTTCACTGTCATTTTGTATTCATCGTTAGACGTGTATCATGATAGGTCTAACAATGGATTGATTATCGCAGAATCGTTGTATGGCCATATTATCGGTATCGTTGGCCATGTATCGTATATCGTATCGTACCGTGAGGTACCCTGTGATTCCCTGCCCTACTCAGTTATAGGGTCAGCTCTAATCTGATTCTGACTTTATTAATACTGAATTCAATAATACTAAGTATTAAGTACTTATAGTACTAAGTAATTATATGTTACTATGTCGCTAGCTGTAGTGACCCTTCTGCTAACCTGGTGGAAGCCACCGGTCCTGACCAATGAGAGCACGGGCTGAGTTGACAAACAGGTAGGCCGTCCAATCATTTAATTTGGGCCGAATTAAATGATTGGACGGTTGATTACAGGCCTGCGACTGCTCCCACAGATACCAGAATTATTAAAGAAACCGTAAGAACAATTGATTCAATGATTGCCTCCGGGATGTTCAGAGAATTTCAACAAATATGAGAAACAATGCTTCTAAACATAACGGCTACCCCAGCTCCACGTCATTCATACCGTGTTCTTCTCCAACGTCACGGCCCACAGTGTGCGCCTCTAAGAACACGGGAGTCATGTTCCTGAACGAGGTGGCCCTGGGGAAGGAGTTTACCATCACCAAAGACGACAGCTCCCTGAGGAAGGCTCCCGACGGCTACGACAGCGTGGTGGCCCGGGGGCGGGTGGAGCCAGGTACCAGCGCACCTCCTCCTGATGCTGCTCCTCCTAGACTCTAGAAGGAACATCATCATGCTCCTGATCCCTCTAGAATCTAGAATAGACGCGGAGTCCTGACTCCGCGTCGGGGTGGGGGGGGGGGCAGAAATCGCCGGCAGAACAGCCTGGGGGTCTAACACCGTAATATATATAAACTAGAACCGCATTTCCCAATTATTACACGGGTCTTCTCAATGCCATGGAACGTTCCGTTCACTTGCATGGGCCCTTCACAACTTCCGGCGGTGAGTTATATTTGATAATTCACCGTTGCTAAGTATAATCATGAGTATAATTGACCACTGTCAAGGAAAACAAAGGATTTTTGCCTCTAATGACGTCTTTGGTATCACTCCGCAAGTACCGGTAACTTGTCAACCCCAGCGTCTTCGGTTGCTAAGCGACGTCAACGTCTTTGGCCGACTATTTCTCCGCTGATCAACACTACGAATGCTGGTAACAAATAAATTGTAAAAAGACACGCCATGTGAAGTTATTTTTTCGTTATTGCAAGTAGCCGTTTAATAAGCGGGATAATGTATAGAACATCGCCGGTCATTATCGAAAATAAGCCCCTTCAGGGCAGAGCAATCCCCCAGCAGTCCTTTTCGCCCTGTCGGGGCTTATTTTCCCGATAATGACCGGCGTTCTATACATTATCCCTCACATATCCCGCTGCTTCGGGTTTGCCTTCGAAGGCGCGTTGAGAGGAGGAGCGGGCGAATCCGCTGTCAGTGCGTGTGCATGTATGATACCCGGGTTTATCCAATAAGTGTTGGTGTACCCGCGCACAATTGGCCTGTATGCGCGCTTGTGTCTGTGTGATGAATGAACGGAACGATATTTATAAGCAGAATCAATTTGTTGCGCTATGTATGGGAAACACTTAGCCATCTTCACGTCAGTAAAGTCTAGTTTTAACGATGTATTTATTGATCGGTTTCTTTGTTTTTCAGACCCCTCCAAGGACACCACCATCACTCTGGATGGCAAGGAGGTGGTGGTGGCCCAAGGCAAAGCCCTGAATCAGAGTCATTTCAAGCAGAGCCACTTCTCCAACAGCGAGTACCTCATCTACAAGGAGAGTCAGTGTCGCATCCGGTACCTTCTGGAGCTGAACATGCGCTGAACATAGGAGGAGGGCCTAGAGTCACTTCCTCACCCCTCTCATGGGGTCTGGCTGGGAAGTTTTGCTGCACTATTTGCTTGTTTTTTTTGTCTAACTCAAGGTCTAAGAATTAGGGTTAGCTAACCCTATCTCAAGGTCTAAGAGTTAGGGTTAGCTAACCCTATCTCAAGGTCTAAGAGTTAGGGTAAGCTAACTAAAGGACAAAGAGGTAGGGTTAGCTAAGCCTAACTCAATTGCCGTGTTCCGATATCCATGCTTCCATGAGTACACTTAAACAAAGTACACTATCCGCACTCACTAAGTGCGGATATAGCGGATATAGCGCTAATTTTCAGATGTCAGTGTTGTGCCAAATCGAATAATCCGTGGGGCACTAACCGGAATTTACAATCACGACTGCCGCCGCGGCTCCTCCTCCGCAATAAACATCCCACTTTAAACGGTGAACACTTTACGCCTAGCTGCTATAAAAAGCTATAAAAACGACAAAATAACTCTATTAATGCAGGCTATGTGAAAAAATGAGCCGACTTTGGCTCATCCTGGCTCCGCCCTCTTCCGCCACGTAGCTAAGATGGCTGCCGTTGAGAACGAAAAGTGTACGGCGATCCACGCTTCGCGATTTGACCGTTTTGAGTACACCATCCGTTCCTTTCAGTGCACTTATTTTCGCCCGATCTGAATCGGAACGCACTACGTACTCAAACGTAGGCTAGTAAGTACGGATAGTATGGATATTGGAACACGGCAAAGGTCTAAGCGTTAGGGTTAACTAAATAAAGGTCTAAGAGTTAGGGTTTGCTAACCACAACTCAAAGTGAGTTAGGGTAAACTCACCCTAACTCAAGGTCTAAGAGTTAGGGTTACCTTACCCTAACTCTTAGACCTTGAGTTAGGGTGAGCTTACCCTAACTCTTAGACCTTGAGACCTTTAGTTATAAATGCACTTAATAGCTCGGATATATAACTATATAATAACTTGGATATTTTGGCCTGTTTGACTGGACATTTTCGACAGTGAATCGATAAAAAGGTGCCTTATATAGTCGGCTCTGTCCCTCTAAAGAATTGTCAAAGCATGGAACTTTTCTTGTCTTCTACCACTGGAAGTTTGTTACACTGCTGTCCTCTGTCCTTCTCCCTAGCTTCGCTTCCTTTGGTCACGAGTTATTTTGAAGGCTGCAGATACCTCTAGTTTGCGGTGAAGTTGCGATCAATAGGTTTTAGGGTGCAATGTGCACCTTATTTATCTAGAGCACCATGCATAGTTTTGCAGTTTGCACAGTTCGGTACATCTAGAACGTATGGAAAGCGAGAAGAATGTACCTGCATGCCATCCTTTATCTGCTACTCAGTATCATCTGATGAACAAACTAGTGATAAATAAAGCACTATATATGTTTACAGAACATTTTAGAAATATACAAGTGCTGCTATATGGATATTGCAATCATTTTACAGACAATATATACTTTAGGTTTTTACTGCCTAATATTATGGTTTAATATAACATAGTTATTACTAAAAGATTCTTTACCCAAAATATATTCCGGTCAAGTTATTTTCTCCACCACTGGGTGTCGCTGGCGTCCATTCTGGTTCTATGTTGAATTCTACTGCCTTAACCTTTTTGCACCATGGCCGCCCTATGATGAGTCAATAAACAATACTGACCACCTCCCTTGATGGTAATGTTTGTTGTTTATCATTGATATTGTTGACATTGTTGTAGTCTCCCACCTGTTGAACAAGATGATCTAGGGGGGCATAAATAAGTAGCATAATGATTGTAAAACTGATTTCCTTATATCATGCATTATAGGTATTAGAAGTAATGTATTGATTCAGTACATACTTCCCCTTAGAAAGCTGGCCTTAGGACCCAGCCGTCCCCAAGCTCCGCAAGGAAAGGACAGTGGAGCTGGTGTCCATCTGAAGGGGGCTGAGGGCTGGGGGGGGGGGGGCAGCCATACAATGTGTGACAGTCACTGCCATACACAGCAGAGATGACAGAGCTGGAGGAGAGGAGGATGAAAACGAACAGCATCCTCTCAACCCTGAAGTGATGAACGGATTACAGAGCAGTTCTTAGATGATGGTGTTACAGGAACAGACCTGGGCTCACTGCAACACATCCATTAATTATGCTTTGGGCCACACCAGATGCCAATGAATAACTGGAGGGATTAACGAATGCCTTAGTTTGCTTATCTCAGGCTTCCACTGGAATCAGCGTGGGATTGGTCCAGTGAAAGCCTGGGTTCCCTGGACTCTTGAGAGGGCTGGATAACAGGGTAGGTGACCGTTACCACACAGTGACAATGTTAGGTAGTTTGGAATTTGGCTATGAACAGTCTTAATCTATATAGGAATACATTTCAGACCTATCGGCATGGACACTAACAGTGACATGTTCATGTAATATGTATTTATTTTAGAATAGAATGAGGTCATTGAATGTTCTAGTTAACAGTAAGTACTTCGAGATAAACACGATGCACACAGCAAAAGAGAGAGGAAGAGAGGCTGGTAGTATTAAGGCATGATACTGAGGCATGAATACAATTAACATATTGATACTGAGACCAGAATAAACTTTACTTATTGATACTGAGGCATGAATACAATTAACATATTGATACTGAGACCAGAATAAACTGTTTACTTATTGATACTGAGGCATGAATACAATTAACATATTGATACTGAGACCAGAATAAACTGTTTACTTATTGATATTGAGACATGAATATAATTAACATATTGATACTGAGACCAGAATAAACTGTTTACTTATTGATACTGAGACATGAATCTACTTAACATATTGATACTGAGACATGGATAAACTGTTATGATATTGATTCTGAGACATGAATAAACTGTTAACATATTGATACAGAGAAATGAATCTACTTAACATATTGATACTGAGACATGAATCTACTTAACATATTGATACTGAGACATGAATAAACTGTTAACATATTGATACTAATACATGAATAAAATGTTAACATATTGTTACTAAGACATGAATAAACTGTTAACATATTGATACTAAGACATGAATAAACTTAACATTGATACTTAGACATGAATAAACATAACATTGATACTAAGACATGAATAAACTGTTCAACATGTTAAAACAATTCATGAATAAACTTAACATATTGATACTGCGACTTTAGTAAATGTAACATATTGATACTGAGACAAGAATAAACGTAACATATTGATACTGAGACAAGAATAAACTTAACATATTGATACTGAGACATGACTTAACCGTTCAACATATTGATACTAAGACATGAATAAAACTTAACATATTGATACTGGGACATGAATAAAACCTAACATATTGATACTGGGACATGAACAAACTGTTCAACACACTAACACACAACACGTTCTTTCCTCTCCAGATTGAAGGTTCCTCAGAATGGATCCGACCTGCTGGGGCTGACCAGAGGATGGCCGGGCAGCCTGGTCCTGTGCTCTCTGTGCCAGATGACACCCACCACAACCTCACCCACTCCCTGTGGGGGCCCACCGTCCCGGGCACGGGGGTGGTGACCAGCTCCCAGTCCCAGCTCCAGGACCTGCTGGGCCTGTTCTGCATGGTCACCCTGAACCTGATCGCGCTGCTGGCCAACACGGGGGTCATGGTGGCCATCGCGCGGGCGCCGCACCTCAAGCGCTTCGCCCTGGTGTGCCACTTGTGTGCGGTGGACCTGCTGTGCGCCATCCTGCTCATGCCCCTCGGCATCATCTCCAGCTCGCCCTTCTTCGGCAGCGTGGTCTTCACCGTGCTCGAGTGTCAGGTCTACATCTTCCTCAACGTCTTCCTCGTCTGCCTGTCCGTCCTCACCATCACGGCCATCAGCGTGGAGCGCTACTTCTACATCGTGCACCCCATGCGCTACGAGGTCCGGATGAGCATCAACCTGGCCGTGGGCGTCATGCTCTTCATCTGGCTCAAGGCGGCGCTGCTGGCGCTGGTCACGCTGTTCGGCTGGCCCGCCTACGGCAACCACAGCTCCATGGCCGCCGCCCACTGCTCGCTGCACTGGAGCCACAGCCGGCTGCGCAGGGCCTTCGCCGTGCTCTTCAGCGTGCTGTGCTTCCTGCTGCCCGCGCTGGTCATCTTCGCCGTCTACTGCGCCGTGTACAAGGTGGCGCGCTCGGCCGCCATGCAGCAGCTCCCCACCGCCGCCGCCAATGCCTCCGCCGCCACCGCCGCGCCCGCCTGGACCAACCCGGCCAAGGGCCGCTCGGACTCGGTCGACAGCCGGACCACCATCATCGCCGCCGGCGCGGCCCGCCGCCTGTCCCCCGAGCGGGCCTTCAGCGGGGGCAAGGCGGCGCTCACGCTGGTGCTCATCGTGGGCCAGTTCCTGCTCTGCTGGCTGCCCTACTTCAGCTTCCACCTGCGGACCTCGCTGAGCGCGGCCCCGCCGGGCCCCGGGGTCATGGAGGAGGCCGTCACCTGGCTGGCCTACTCGTCCTTCGCCGTCAACCCCTTCTTCTACGGCATGCTGAACCGGCAGATCCGCGAGGAGCTGGTCAAGTTCCGGCGCTGCTGCCTGACGCCGCCGCTGGAGCTCACGGCCTCCAGCCACGAGGGCTCGCTGCAGGAGAACTTCCTGCAGTTCATCCAGAGGACCAACGCCACGGCCGCCACCACCTCCAGCTGCCTCGCAAGCAGCCCCCGTACCACAGCGGGGGGGGCGGCGGCACTGCACCTCCCGGGGCAGATCCCAGAGGAAGGGGCCTCGCCCGGGGACAGCCCACCAGGGAGCCAGGGGGGAGACGGGTGACTTGGGAGACGGGACGGGGGAGTCGGGGACAGGGGAGACAGGATGGGGGAGACGGGTGACACCTGCGTACAGTAAGGGGCCCCCTGCGTACAGTAAGGGGCCCCCTGCGTACAGTAAGGGGCCCCCTGCGTACAGTAAGGGGTCCCCTGCGTACAGTAAGGGGTCCCCTGGTTCGATGGTTGACATGAAGCAGCGGGTTTATCTCCAGACCTTAGTGTTGTTAGATGCCCACTACAGTATCGTTGGTTGTTATTATGGGTTGTATGCATTGGGCTTTATTCTTGATATTCGACTTAACGTCATAGAGTTGTATTTTAATGTAAAATGTTTGATTAATTGGAAGATTCTTTATATGTTTGTAGACATGTGGAAATGTGCATGTGTTTGATGCTAGTTTATAACCAAAATAACATGAAAATGACAGAGTAGGCGTTTTTTAAATGACATTGTATTAATAGTTGACACACTGCAATAGGATCCTGTTTAGATAACAACACCTAAATAAAACCTATATTTTTGGCTACGACAACATCTCTCCACCTCCATCCCCTCTGAATCCTCCCCCTTCCCTGTGTTACAGAGCCAGCCTGACGGGCTCTGAATGTCATCCCTCCTTGTTGTCATGGAAATTGAGTAGGCCATGAACTCACATAGCAACCAGCTCCATTCAGCCGGCTGTTAGCTCCCCTGATTGGAAACCAGTGGGCCGCTCTTTAAAATGTGGCGTTATTACCGATGTCCTATACCTTCAAATAACTCATTAGCATGTGAAAAGAACACGGGGGTGGCCGTTGCCGGGCTCCAGCCGACAATAAGGATCAGCACATTGTTCCATTCACCCAGGAAGACCTCCTTGAGTATTGATAAGGCTCCACAGGTGATGAGCAGTTTATGACTGGTCGTTGTTTGCATTGGCTCGTTCACCAACAGCCTAAAAGTCCTGATACTGCGGTCACAGCAACTAAAGAAGGATTTGCTGCCCGGTTACAGGTCTTATGTATTGGGTTGTACTTTTAACCCTGCGTACAGTAAGGTGTCTCCTGGTTTAACACCAGCGTACAGTAAGGTGTCTCCTGGTTTTGCACCAGCGTACAGTAAGGTGTCTCCTGGTTTTACACCAGCGTACAGTAAGGTGTCTCCTGGTTTTACACCAGCGTACAGTAAGGTGTCTCCTGGTTTTGCACCTGCTTACAGTAAGGTGTCTCCTGGTTTTACACCAGCGTACAGTAAGGTGTCACCTGGTTTTACACCAGCGTACAGTAAGGTGTCTCCTGGTTTTACAACAGCGTACAGTAAGGTGTCTCCTGGTTTTACACCAGCGTACAGTAAGGTGTCACCTGGTTTTACACCAGCGTACAGTAAGGTGTCTTCTGGTTTTACCCCTGCGTAGAGTATGGTGTCTCCTGGTTTTACACCAGCGTACAGTAAGGTGTCTCCTGGTTTTACACCAGCGTACAGTAAGAGGTCACCATCTCTTACTCCAGTGTGCTCTCAGCTCTCGTCACACTAGAAGGAGGGTGAGGTGCTGCCTCTACGCTGGTGCCTCCATGGTAATGAGATATCTCTGGCTCGTTTTTTATGGATTTCTGACTTGAAATCCATAAATAACGCACGGTCTGTGTGTGTGTGTGTGTGTGTGTGTGTGTGTCATTATGCACTTTCTCTTTAGATAATGAATTCTAAACACCAGCATTTTAGGTGTTATAATTTAATCGATTGTATTTAATAATTGTTGGATTTCAAAAATAAGATAGGACTATTTCATTGATCCAGGAAGACAGGAAATGTAAACTGGTAATTATGTCACTTTTCTACAGTTATTCAAATAATACATTATTATTATTATTATTATTATTATTATTGTTATTATCGTTATTGTTATTATTATTATTATTATTATTATTATTATTATTATTATTATTATTATTATTATTATTATGTTAAGCTATACGGTCAGTTATATAGTATTAATAGCTTGACTTATTAACCTGAATGAAGGGTGTGTCTATATGGCCAACTGTATTGATGGGAAAACACTGCTCAGTTCCTCCAGGTCGGTTTATGCTTCTTTCCCGTAGTTCTTCCCCAATATGTGATTGCATTAATTCTGTGAATTTGCATCTGTTGACCTTATATAAATGAAGTAGTTCTACAGCGCTGACCTGAAGGCAGTGGAATTCATCTCTAGAAGGCTGCAGAGTTGAGATCAGACGGTTGGAAGCAGAGTCAAAATGTGAAACCAGAGTTGGGAGCGTCATTGAAACACTCTGATGGAAAAGGCTAGAACCTGTCTGTTTCCAGATCAAAGAGAGCTGAGCACAGACAATCAACCCTGAGCTCTCCCGACGCGCGCGCTGTCGCCCTGTTCGGCCGGCACCGCCGTTGGCGAGTTTATCATAATAATGTAAAGCTTTATTATAATAATGTAAAGCTTAAGAGTTTATTATGACAATGCAGTTCAGCATTTACCTCTTTGTTCGATGAAATACCTTCTAGATCATGTTGGCAAAATATGAAGTAAAGTAAGTAAATAAAACTCGCAGAATAAAAATAAGATTCCATCATAAGGAATAGAAATGAATTGTTCTTATCAGTTATTAAATCAATGCAAGCATTGGAGATTAAACGGTAGAGAGCCTGTACTGCACCCACACGTATTGCTTTATGAATGTACTTTTGTAGAAGTAATGTGACGTGTCGATATATATTGTTGTTTTATTTCTTCAGTCAATCATCGCGTTAGTCGTGAAAAATTAACAAGCAGAAGATTTTGTTTTAATTGTAGGTGGGGCTTAGGTCATGGATTAAAGACCACTGGCGCCATCTGGTGGCTCAATTGGATAAGCACAGGTCTACGAGTGCTTCATTACAGGGAAAGGTTCTATGTGAATATATATTATACATTTTTTGTTAGTCTAGGTCCTGAAGATTCTGGGAGCACTTTCACATAATCTCCAATTCCTTTTGTTTCATTTGTTCATTTTTTTATTTTTCATATAATTGTTTGATTTTTTGTTTTTAATCTTTTTGTTGTTTTTTTAATTTAGGTTAAAAACGATAAGGGAGAAAAGGAGGATATGGAGATGCAGCAAGCGGAGTCTGAGGAGGGAGCAGAGCAAGGTACGTTTTTTGTTGTCATTTGTTATGTTTTGTTATTTCGCCACCAGGGGGGGCCAAGGTGGAGCCAGTGAGGGCCTGATGGGCCAGGGTCCACAGAGGCCGCCCGCGGAAGGGCACCCCGCACAGCGGACGGCTCAATACAAAATGCAAATCTATTAAATAAATAAACCAATAGCATGATAAATAAATACAAGTCTGTAATAAAAGTATTTATTAAAACGCTCGCTGCCAGCCTGCGTCACATTCAGCCAATCAGAGCGCATGCTGAAGGCAGAACAAGATAAAAACGAAATGCAAAGGTCAGGAGAGGTTACTTGACAAAAAAGCTATTCTTTAGTAGCCTTTGGAGTTCTGTTTGCTTCTGATATACGACGTTTGCATGTAAAGGACTACTGTAGTCGTTACATGCATGAAGGTTGTTATTTAGACTAAAACAGTCACATAATAGCTAATTACAGAAGCGATGTCTGAGAGCATCTCACTCAGGGAACTTTTCGTTTAAAAAAAGTCATTTCTCAGGAGCAGTCTCCGCCGGAGACTGCTCCTGTTCCACCGCACACACCAGCTTCCCCTTGATCTTCTTGTTGGACGAGATGACGAAATAGGGGCTGAGGAAGGCGTAGCTCGAGGAGAAGAACACCCTCATGTCGGCCACCACCGGCGACACCTTGGCCACCGTCAGCATGTAGATCCAGATCACGTTGTCGATGCCAAAGAACACCGCGTACAGCACCACCAGGGTGACCACCGTCTTGGCCGCCCGCGCCTCCACCCCCTGGGCCATCCCCCGCCGCATGGACCGCACCTGCCGGCTGTGGCGGTGGAGGATCAGCAGGATGTAGCCGCTGGACAGCAGCATCAGCAGCACGAAGGCAAAGTCCCGCACCGACACGGCCACGCCGTTGACCACGTACGACAGGTAGTCCCGGAAGTCCACGTGGCAGAAGCCCAGGTTGAGGGTGAACGCCGGCACGGTGCCGTTGCGCGGGGCGATGGAGAAGAAGGGCGCGGCGATGCAGACGGCCATGTTGAGGAGCCACAGCCCCGCGAAGGAGGGCAGCACCAGGGCGGGCAGCGTGGCCTTGAGGCGCGGTGCGTTGGGGGCCAGGGTGGCCGCCTGGAAGACGCTCAGCATGCAGGTGAGGCAGACGGACAGCGCCCGGGTGATGCGGTACAGGTAGATGACCACCTTGCAGCCGGCGTCGTCCAGCAGGTCGCGGAGGCCGAACACGGTCATGGTCTGGGGCACGCAGCGCGTCAGCAGCAGCAGCAGGTTGGAGAAGGCCAGGTGGCACAGGATCAGGTCGGTGGGGAGGAGCTTGTGGTCGGCGCCGTGGGCGATGTGGACGTAGGCCAGGAGCACAAGCGCGTTGCCAAGGATGCCCAGGCCGGTCTGCAGTAGGAAGGAGACGCCTTTGATGGTCACGCAGAGATCCATCTGCAGGGGTCGATGGGGCAGGAAAAGCACATTATAAACAAAACAATGAGGGGCGCCCCAGTGGTTCGCCAGGTAGAGCGCATACCATTAAGGCCCAGTCCTTAGCGTGGCGACCGGGGTCCTTAGCGGCATATATTAAAACTCCACCATCTCCCAAACCTTTCCTTTCTTACTCACTATACAATAAAAAGGATCAAATCCTCAAGAAAAAAACAAAAAACAAAACAATGTAATAGGCATGTGTTTTGTTATTAGAACATTAAAACAAGTTGATTCCACTGACCATCTCCCTAAAGCCAATCAAGTAGTTGGGCAGTTTGGTGGCTCACCAAACTAAGCGTGTAGGCAATGCGTTTTGTAGAGCTACGGTTTGATGCCGACCTGCCCAGTCTGCCCCGCTTCCATTCCCCTTATTCTCTTCTTAGCTGTCTTCTGTCTTCACTGACCTGTCAATGAAGGCTCAACAACCATACACGTAGGTTGATAAACTGGTTCAATAAATCTAGTTAAATAGTGAACTCATATACAGACACATAAGTCACATAAATATTGAAATAAGTACCTCAATACAATATGAATAGTGAACTCACCTGTAGTGTAGCTGTTGATGACACATACACACCTGTTGGCCAAACTGTGATCATTAGCCCGTGTAATTTCCTTTTATAGCGTCTGTGTCCGTGGGGGATTCACAGGATAATATTATCGCATTAAGGAACCCCTCACTTAAGGGTGAAGGTGTGTTTAGATGAACTTCAGTTTGGAACTAGATTATTTCCTGTGTACTGGGGAAGTTGTTATTTATCAAATCAGGTGGGAAAAACATGTTATTTTTCCATCTGTCAAACGGATACAACAATATGTACAATTACCCAGAGACAAGGATAATTACCCTGTTGCTTCTTTATATATAACCTTTGTTTTCGCTCAATTTGATAAGACAATATTCTCTAATATACATATTGGATAACAAATAAACGGTTTGGGCCACTTGCAGCTAAGAGATAACGCTATTTATCTTTTTACACATTGTATGTTTTAACCTTGACACAAGGTTCTTGGTGATTAGCCACAGAACGTAGGGCCGTATTCCCCACCTCATGAAAACAACACGCATCATTTGTATGAGTAGATGTTTGCTCCCTCAGTGCAGAGAGCTGGTAGTGACCTTGACTCGAACAGCACGGTGCGGCGACGCTCTCGAATAGTATGGAGGCGGAGAGCGGCAACAGGGGAGGACCGCGAATGAGATGCACGCCGAAATGAAACGGGGATGCATAATGAATGAGTGACGGAGTGGTTACACCCGATCAGGGCCTGACTGTCGCTCACTATTCTCTTACTCAAGTTAAACAGCTTTCTATTGATGTGTTTAAGGTAGCTTGAACACTGATGACATAATGATATATTTAGTTTTACATGCGTGTTTGGCGTAGATCACAAAGTATGTATGGCTGGGCTGAATGATTCGTTTCGAACAGACAACATCACTTGATTGGGTGCCCATTGGGGATAAGTTTGTCTTACTTACTCACTGGTGTTTCAATAGAAAAGCCTATTGACAGTTGAGGTTATTACTATTCCAGAGACAGAAGGGCATCACATATCACTTTTCTGGATAAATTATGGTTTGTCTCGTTGGACATTCAATTAGGCAATCAAAGCTAGGGTATGCCATTTAGGGTTAGGTTTAGGTGGAGCCTCC
>NC_136945.1:17495249-17525249 GCF_949987615.1 Pollachius pollachius | reverse complement strand
GGACCTGCAGCATTTCCATGCTTCTTTCTTTTAAAGCCACTCATTGAAAGTTTCATGAAGTAACTGAACCCTGCATTAAATCCTGACTCTTTCTAGATGCTTAATGATCAATGAGATCGATAGAGCTGTTTAACTGCGACATATTCAACACATTCCCTGTTTTACGTTCGTTAAGAACAGGAACTATTCTAGAACTAGAGCTATGGAGTAATCTAGAACATTGCCAAATGTGATCCTAACGTGTCCCCACTCCCAACTCACCTGGAGGAAAAGCTTGTTGGTCCTGGATATCAAAAAGATCCCAAATGTACAGTCACCTGGGAAAACAACAGAACAAACAGAGCATCATTAACATTAACACACTGCTGCCAAATCCTCACCCACTGTAAAAAACATCAAAGAAACAACAGAAAAACAAAAAAACATCAAAAGTGTTGTCAAAGTTGCACAGCCCCTTGAAACCAAATCCCCAGCGATGTACGGAGGGCGTCCAGTTTAGACGCAGCGAGGTCACAGTAATCCAGCCAGTCAAGCCTCCTCCGCTGGGATTTATGTCAGTCTGTTACCTGCTCCAGGTATAAGCAATTTAGCCTCCCGAAAGCCACCAATGGTGTTGCAGCAGCAAGAGCAAGGCCGCGCCCCCTTTTCAGTTTGAAGCCAGTCTACACCCTAATATAGCTTGTTTTCTCAGAAAACCACGTACCTCTGCAGCCCACTCCTTTCCCACTCGGAGGAGTCAACTTGTAGCGCTCATAATATCCACTAACGAATAACTATAACATAAGACAGACCGCCTAACATACAGACTGAGTAGCAAATTGCCTAGTAGCTAGGTAGTACCTTAGCCCGCACCATACTGGGATAATTAATGAATTTGACAGCCCAGAAACCAACACACACACACACGCACACAAGCACAAGCTCCTGTCCAGGACACATCTTCCAGAACACATTATACCCTATTACGTCCGGTTATGTAGAAGTAATTCGGTAGCAGACTTGCAGAAGGCAGTGTTTTTTTTCCCCAATGGTTCTGACATTTAAAACTCATAAAAACCCCTCGCCCACTATGGTTGGAAATAGTTCTCACTGAGCAATACAGGGGCAAAGTTTCCCTGGAGCTGTGATGTGTGAAAATGTATCTAAAAATACCTGTGATGTTTATGATGAAGTCGTAATCAGTTGAAATGCCAGACTTAATAAGCCTGTCTGTAAGATCTTCTTATACCCTTTTCGGAGGAAAAGAGATAATTTGTGTCACACAGTTTCTCGTTTTGGGTTTCACTTCAATAAAAAAAACAATATAAAGTCAAATAAAATACACGTGAAACGAAACAAAATAGTTCTTATTTTTCGCGCACTTCTTTTATCATAAACATAAACAATACTCAAATCAATTTAAACCTGGCTGGAATTTCCCAGCAACAGATAACAGTATCAACATCTGAAAAACGTCTTGCATGATTCAAAATCAGCTCATTATCAAAAGGTCATCCGAGTTGCACAAAATGCACCGATACACTAGGACCCCCACTCAACAACCTTGGTGAACCTCTCTCAACCACCTGAACCCGCCTGCGCGCCATGCGTGTGCATCAACAGATTATATTTTATTAGCTAGTTCTTTCTACGCCTATGGGCGATTAGGAGAGAGATCTGCAGAGCACATGCATGGCCAGCCTGTTTAACAGTTTCTGTCGGTGGAAGAACACCTCCTGTCCTGTTCAGACCTGCCTGGAATGTTGGAGCATGCTCAGAGCACCAGGATTTATCCTCCATCTCCACGATGCCAGGACCTGAAGCAGCCAACACACGGCATAGCCACCCTCATCTTTTAAATGCAGTTATATAAAGGCATGTTCACAAAATAATAATTCCTTTGGCCTTTTTCTGAACTGCTGCATGATCGTGTGTTATTGGACCGCATTTCTATTGCGCTTTGCTAACCAGTTGCCACCCAAAGCGCTTTACAGAATTGCCTGACATTCCCCCATTCATACACACACTCACACACCGACAGCGGTGTCAACCATGAAATGCTACCATATGCTCGTCGGGAGAAGTTATGTTTAGGGGTCTTGCCCAGGGACACCGCGACACTCTATGCACGCTATGAGGAGCTGAGGATCAAACCAGCAGCTCTAACTCCTGAGCCGCGTGCAGCCCGTTTTACACGCATGTATCACATGAATGCATATGACCACAGTTTGCCTGGTTGACATCATAACCAATGAAGCCATGTCTCATTCCGTGAGGACTCCCCAGACGTAAATCCCAAGCACTATGCATGGATAAGAATTGTCAGTCTCTGCATACGGGGGGACTAACATGAAGGGGAGAACCGTACGTAAAGGAAGCCCTAATTGAAACATGTTCCTATTAACCCTACTGTGACTGCATGTGTGTTTTCTGCATACACCTATCATAGCTCTGTGACCCACGCCAGGTTAGATTGAATAACTAGATTAGGGCCCTTCCCTGAGGAACTTAATCTCAGGGCGGAGGGGGGATGGAGGGTGAATGAGGGAGGGGGGGGGGGGGGGGGGGGGGGGGGGGGGGGGGGGGGGGGGGGGGGGGGGGGGGGGGGGGGGGGCCAAGAGGCCCCAGGCAAACGACTCGCTCTAACTGCATCATTCTCAGGTTGAGCTATGTGTTGCTGTGCCCAGACTTGAATGTGTGGGTATGTGTGTGTGTGTGTGTGTGTGTGTGTGTGTGTGTGTGTGTGTGTGTGTGTGTGTTTGTGTGTGTGTGTGTGTATATGTTTAGGTGTGTCTGAGTGGGTTTGACTGTGTGTGTGTGTGTGTGTGTGTGGTGTGTGTGTGTATATGTATATGTGTGTATGTGTGTTTGATTGTGTGTGTGTGTGTGTGTGTGTGTGTGTGTGTGAGTGTGTGTGTGTGTGTGTGTGTGTGTGTGTGTGTGTGTGTGTGTGTGTGTGTGTGTGTGTGTGAGTGTGTGTTTCTTCTTCTCTTCTGTTTTATACAAGTAAACAAGTGTTCCCAACAAGTGAATCCAAGAGGAACCGAAGGACAGCTGTGAAAACAGAAATATGATTTTCTAGTTTGTGTTTACTGGCAACCAGGCGTCGTCACACCTAACAGACTTAGAAATCAATTGGCTAGAGGAATTCACACAGTCAATGCGAACGGGACGGGTTTATACGGTTTATATTCCAGCAGCTGTTGAAATCTAAATGGATTCACTGTATCAAAACACACGACTCTATTTCTCTGTGAGTATAAGGCTTATCCCCTCATTACAGAGGGCGAGAGAGAGAGAGAGAGAGAGAGAGAGAGGGGGGGGGGGGGGGGGGAGAGAGAGAGGGGGGAGAGAGAGAGAAAGAGAGAGAGAGGGCTAGAGAGGGAAATGGTAAAAAAGAGAATGATAGAGAGAAGTGGGATAGGGAAAAAGAGTGTGTGAGATAGATAGAGAGGAAGACAGAGTGTGAGAAACATGGAGAGAGAGAGAGAGAGAGAGAGAGAGAGAGAGAGAGAGAGAGAGAGGGAGAGAAGTGGGAAAGAAAGGGGGAGAGAGAGAGGAACGAAAAGAGAGAGGAGGAGAGAGTAAGGAAGAGAGACAGAGAGAGCGAGAGAATGATAGAGAGGTAAACTTATTGTTTAAAGATATCTGGTCTTTGATGAGCCATTCTGTTGGCCTCCCCGTGGCTCTGATCCCCTTTAGTTATTTTAGTTATTTGACAATTCACTTTAAAAGGATAATTACATGGATGTGAAACCAGTTAAAATAGCATCAATGGTTACACAACAAAAGAAGCAGGAACTACTTCCATTGTGGTCCTTGCTGTAGTTGGATATTGTGGAAGTGTGTGTGTGTGTCTACGCGCATACAGGAATATAGATATTCCTGTAGAATACAGGAATATCTGCATATGTAAGCACACAAAGCATCAATGTCCAGAAACTATTCACATTGGCCATTGTATTCTGACCACAGCCTAAAACTGGTCCATGACAAAAACCTATAGTAAAACTGATCCATACTAAAACCTATACTAAAACTGATTCATACTAAAACCTATACTAAAACTGATTCATACTAAAACCTATAGTAAAACTGATCCATACTAAAACCTATACTAAAACTGATTCATCCTAAAACCTATACTAAAACTGATTCATACTAAAACTGATCCATGCTAAAACCTATACTAAAACTGATCCATAGTAAAACCTATACTAAAACTGCTCCATGCTAAAACCTATACTAAAACTGCTCCATGCTAAAACCTATAGTAAAACTGCTCCTTACTAAGACCTATTCTAAAATGAGTCTATTTAATGAGCTACATAGAACCCTGAATGCATGACTGTCTTTACAGAGTTACATTCTCTAAAAGCCAGTGTTTCAGCTACCTCAAACATGACTGGGTTTGTAGTCGGTGTCATACAATTAAACTGTCAGTATGCAACATGGATCCTCTCTGATTGTAATCTTTCTTAATGGCCATGCTCGCTAGGCCGGCCAGTCCCAGGATGCACTAATACACAAGGTTGAGTGTCAAACACGGAGCCCCAGGTTTCATAACAGCTCAAGAACAACTTGATAATGAAAGGAGAGATCATGCTAGTTCAGGTGAAACGGGAAGGAACCGATTCACAGGCAAGTTGCTGAAACTCAGTGAACGATATAGGAATATGTAGTTATTATAGGAATATATGTGTGAAATATACAGTCTGTGATGTGAAGTTGAGGATGCATCATTTTGTATATTTCGAGGACAGTATTTGTCTCGGTTGTCACGATGGAGGATCAACTTTTGCAAGGTTTCCCTGCATTTGGGCCAAAAAGTGCGATCAAAACACAATTGGCTTGCAACAAACCCCTATGCCTGAGGTTCTCCAAGGCAGGAGAGAATATCCGGATCCAAGGATCAGCGGCAGCCATGTGGTAGACCAAATACATTCTCAGATGAATAGATTCAATCCAAACATGAATGAACCTTGGTATCTTGTCGCTGTCCTGCCCTCCCTCGCTCGCTCCCTCGCTCTCTCCGCGTCTCCAAACGCCACATCGGTGGAATTTTCCATGAGGTGCTGTTCGGAGCGCTCTGAGGAATGTGGACAAGATGCAGCAGGTCTAACCTAGGCTCCCTCCTCCACTTTGAACGCCGCGCTGTAGAATTGACCTCCAACACATATCATTTCCATCTCCACGTCGTGGCGGAGGAGGGTGGGGTGAATTCGTCCTGGGGCCCAGGGACAATAAAACTAGGTGTAGCTGTGTTTTTTTCCCGTCAGTATCTTCTTGTGTCTTCTTGTGTCTCTCCGGTGGGAAGCTTTATGGCTATGGGCGGGCGTAACACTGGCTTAAAGGACTAGAGTTGGGTAGTTACGGTCACGCAGTCTATAGTAGGTCCAAACAGTAGCCCACAGCCGAACAAATACCCACAAAGGGATGTTTATCATTCATGTGTTTTTAATCCAGCTTTACAGGATTGGGTTCTCGTCTCGTTGGGTTGCTTTCAAATTAGTTATAGGCCATACTATATTTAGGTTTTCTCTCATGAATACCAATATCTGATGAGGACACTGGCGATCAACGATATAAGGTGCAGCAAAGAGAGTGTTTATGGTGTTCCAAAAAATAATCTGGGTTCAAACCCCAGGTTCAGAGAATCTACCTGTAGACATTCTTCAGGAAGACGCCTTACCCCTACCACGTGACGGAAAATCTATCTAAATAGCTTTGGACCGAACACTCGCTATAATAGTCTCTTCTTGTGGGCCTATATACCTGCCAAACATCCTGTGTGAATAATATCTGTGTCTTCAGAGCAACAGTTCGGAACATGTAAAAGTTATCCAACGAGTGGGCATGTACAAACCAAACAGCTGTCTACTCATAATTCCGCAAGGCACACCCTATCTCTGCATAATACCTATGAAATGATACTGTGTAAAACCTATGGGGTGTTTTTATTGCTGAGGGTCTGGATACACATAATTATTTGGTCGCATTGTTAGAGAAATTAATAAGAGGCCTTTTGAGGTTTCAACATTTCAATTTTTTTTTAAACTTTTTTTTCCGTTTGCTCGTGTCACAACTAGCCGACCGTAGTTGTCTAGGTGTTGGCAGTTGTAGAGTAGACCTGGTGCATGAATGGGAATGATATGCTGTAGGCCTTCTCATACTGTAATATGGAAAATCGAGTTCCACCACCTGTCCACCCACACAGAGCCTGAATAAAACACTAGAGAGATATACAATGTGGCAGCTTTCAGATACATTGGATGAGACTGAAGTTTAGCACTATTGTGTCATATCCCATTTTCCCAGATGCCTTTTGTTTTGTCGTCCCATGGGTCTGCGGACATGCAGAGGTGGTTGAAGGAGGAGATAGCTCCACCTATTGAAGATGTAAGCTATTACAAGGTAAACATGGATTCTCAATGTCAAAAGGCCATCCAGTACAAGTATTTGTTGAGGGTTTATCCTTCCCGACTACATCAATAAATCATGAAGATGCTCATTGGTTTCAATAAATAAAAGCATCTTCCATCTGCTGCCAGTTAATGTACAACCCCAACGTCATAATATTTTTATGACTTTTCATTTCCGTGGGCCTAATCCTTCAAGATTTCATACAACTTTAATATCCCCAGGTCTGCCATCAACCTGCTTGTCACTGTATAATGTACATCCGCTCCATCCATAGCATATGCCACCATCCATTACTACGTACGTTATGTGAACAGGAAACATCCATTTGAGGGTTAACCAAAGATAGCCTACATTCTCTTTTTGGCACATTGGTTGTAACAGTTGCAGCAGCTATAACAGCATGAGTCCTGTTTTCCATCCGTCTCTCTCTCTCTCTCTCTCTCTCTCTCTCTCTCTCTCTCTCTCTGTCTCTCTTTCCAGGGCATAATTGCGTATATTTCATGGCTGTTGGGATGGTAAACACACAGTCACACAGGCCTACATCACGCTGGTCCTGGCTTCAATACATGGGAGGAGGTCCCGGAACACGAGCATGAGGCTGCAGTGTAAAAAAGCCAGTGGAGTAGTTTATATGGTAATCGGGGAATTCTTTGAAATTTGCATTTTAATCACTGTTCCAGTGGTGCTCCTCAGAACAATTTCAACGGGGGTTGCCTGTTTAAAGAGGGACAGCTAGATTTCAGTTCAAAGAATGAAATTGTTCATATGTACAGTTTGGAATCTTGTGATGCAATGTGGCGGACGATTACTTAGCCTCTCCAGCAAAGCAAACAAATATATAATACACAAAGTAATACAAAGAAATCTCCTCAAACTCTAAGATACACTTATCGCATGGATAGGAATCTGCTGTTTGTCGAATATGATATGATATTCACAGAATCCACAGCCTCAAAGAGGTTCTGTTTGTTTGATAGAAGCTGCGCCGGTGGGTGGAGATGTGGGTGGAGATGTGGGTGAGCAGTGTGTGTGTGTGTGTGTGTGTGTGTGTGTGTGCGTGTGTGCGTGCGTGCGTGCGTGCGTGCGTGCGTGTGTGTGTGTGTGCGTGTCTTGAGGGTTACATCGGCGTTATGTTTGGTTTAACCTCATGGAGCCTATCAGAATACCGGATCGCTTCTTCGTTGGTAGATCAGTGGTGGGATACGAGAGAGATAGAGAGAGAGAGAAAGAGAGAGAGAGAGAGCGAGAGAGAAAGAGAGAGACAGAGAGAGAGACACACAGAGAGAGACACACAGAGAGAGAGAGGGTATGGGCAGTCCTCTATTTCTTTTTCCAGGGGTCTTACAGCACTGAATAATGTATAGACTCCATCTGCCTGCCGGAGGGACACCGCTGCCGCGTGAACCCGGCGATCGATGTCGAGGCGATTGCCACGCGAGAACAGCATCCAGATTACTGCCACAATGCTTCCCTTTCAGCCGCACATTCCCCCAGGTCGCCGCATTGACAAAAGATTTATCGCTTGTATTAGGAATCCGTGGTCCAGGCTTTACGGCATTGGATTTAACATAAGGGGGTTGGGTCGGGGGGGTTGCCATGGGAGGGAAGCACTGCTCTGCTGAGGGGACGTGTGCTGGGTGTTACTGGGTTTGTAATAGTGAGTCGTTTCCCTTGCTCTGCTAACAGAGAGACAGACAGAACAGAGAAAGAGAGCGAGTGAGAGAGAGAAAGAGAGAGTTGATTTGAAAGGAAGTCAACGAAGGTGGACGGGTCAGGCCGTTGCTGTTGGTGTGGAGGAAATCCACAGATCCTGTTTGAATTCTCCTTCAGCGTACAGCAGTGCTTGCATCACACACACTCACACTCCCTTACTACTGTTCAGTTTATCTATTCAGTGGTTTGGCAGATGCTTTAATCCAATGTGACTGGCAGTGAATTCAGATACATTACTGCTCCGAAGGGTACTGCACTGACTGACCTTGACCTCGGATATCGCGAGGGGGCCATTTGATTGGCTGCCTGTTTGAAATTGACCCGCCTTTAGAGATGTAGCAGCCGGGTTCTGTTTGAACTCGCTCATTTATTAACTTGATGGATCGTTGGTACGATGACAGCTCACTGTGTCTCTGCCCTTTTGGGGCTCACCTTTGGGTTGGGATTTCACAAGAGGGTCGGGAGTATGAAGGACCTTGGGCAGAACTCTGACAGACAGACCTCATGGGGCCAGGATAGTTGGGTGGTGAGGGTGTCACGTCGATGATTCCCAGCCAAAAGGTTATGGGTTCAAACCTCAATGTCTGCAGCCTACGCTCGGGCATCCTAAATAACAAAGCCGAACCAGCTTGTTAAAGACATACATCGGAAGAAATTATCTGTCAGTCCCTTAGAATACAAGCATGTCAAATAATCTGATACCGGTGGTAAAAAGAGAACTACATGCTATACTTTTTCAAGCCAACGTCCATACATCACACTGGTCACAGCATGAGCATCCATATGTCTTTCAAAGTTAGGGTTCACCTCCCCCCAACCCTCCCCCACCTGCCTCCCTCACACCTCGGTCTATCATACACTGAGGAAGGGGAGGGCAACAGTCACGTGACCTCCATCCCCCCCTTCCCCCCCGCCGTGGAGCAAGTCTTGCACTGACCTTGGAACATGTCCAAGATAGCTGCTGCATCTCTTGCCTCAGGGAGGTTGGTGTGTGTGTGTGTGTGTGTGTGTGTGTGTGTGTGTGTGTGTGTGTGTGTGTTTCTGTGTTTGTTTGTTCGTGTGTTTGCGGTGGTTGGCATGTGAGTGTGCGTGAGAGATAGTTTGCGAGTGTGTTTGAGTGTATTTGTGTGTTTGTGTGTGTGTGTGTGTGTGTGTGTGTGTGTGTGTGTGTGTGTGTGTGTGTGTGTGTGTGTGTGTGTGTGCATGTGTGTGTGTGGGCATTTGTGTATATGAGGGTTAGGCGGGAGATAGGCAGGTCAGGCTTACAGGATGAAGGTCAGCTCAGCCTGGCTGGACGTGCAGGACCTATGCAATGGGATCTCTCTCTCTCTCTCTCTCTCTCTCTCTCTCTCTGCCTCTCTGTTTCTGTCCCTCCATCTCTTCATCTCTCTCTCTCTTTTTCCATTCCTCTCTCTCTCTCTCTCTTGTTCTCTCACTAACTCTCATCTCGCCCTCTAACTCCATATCTCAATCGCTCTCTCGCTTTATCACTCCATATATCTCTCTCTCCGTCTCTCTAAATCTCCATCTCTCCCTCTCTCTTAATCTCCATGCATCTATCTCCTCTCTCTCTTCATCTCTCCGTATCCATCGTCAACTCTCTCCAGCTGTCTCTATCCCCATCTCTCTCTCTCTCTCTCTCTCTCTCTCTCTCTTTCTGGCTCTCGTCTTCCTTCCTGATCTATTCTCCATGAAGGAGAACATGGGCCGCTGTGGACCTCTATTTGAAAACTCAGCTCGAGAGCCGAACTTTGGACTCTGACAGCTCCTTATTTATAGATGAGCTGGAAGTGAGCGAGGCCTCGACACGGTAACGTAAACACTGACACTGAGCACAGCCATCTTACCTCTGGGACGTGAAGAGACGTGAACATGTTTGCATGTTAGTTGTAGCTAAAACACACACACACACACACACACACACACACACACACACACAAACACACACTTATGGAGTTAAAACGACTCTTTGGCCGTGTATGAAATCGCTGCCTGAGTGTGTGCCCTCGCTTACATTATATGGTACGCTATTTAGGGAACAAGTCAGGCAGGAAATAGGGGGAATTCAGAATAATTATGCAGCGGAGGATTATCTGCGTGACGTGTATTTGTCGCATGAACAAGCTGACACGTGTTGGAAGTCACCCAATCTGGGATCCAGCAGTCCTTATTAAAGCAGAACTTCTGGAGGGATACGGCAAAGAGCCTGGGCCAGAAACCAGGAACTGCAAGGGGTGGAGTTATGTCTTGTTACCCTGTTTTCGGAGGTCTACTGAGGAAAACCAATTCATGCAAGTGGATGAATAGTTTCAGAAGGATATTTCTACAGTTCCCTGTAGACTGGTGATTTCAGACCATTAAAGAGGTTTTATTTAAGATTCTGTTCACCCAGATTTGAGGTTGTCTGCCGTCAGACTCTAGATATGAATCTCTAATCTGATTTGTGTGGCAATATGTCAACGGATGTATTGGATGAAACCCATGACGATGGAAACTGCTATGAATCATGGGAAATGCTGAGGATTTAATTTGTGTGCTGATCAGTTGTGCACTGCTCTTACATTGCATTGTGGGTTGGAAGTAGTGGACTATATTGGGAGCCACATTTGCAAACTCAAATTTCAGACAGCACTACAGAGTGGTGCAGCTCCAAATAGTACAGTGTATTGGAAATGAGCGATTGATTTCAGACGTGCCATCTGTCTCTGGGTGGCTCTCCAATCAGAAATCAAGGCCGTCGCCGGGAAAGCATCTTCCTGCTAGAGGAGCAGAGAGAGAGAGAGAGAGAGAGAGAGAGAGAGAGAGAGAGAAGGATAAAGAGGAAGAGAGCAAGAGAAAGAGAGACAAGAAAGCCTCCATTAAAGAGAAAGGAGTCTTTTTAATGCAAAATCGACCACAGCGTCTCTTCATGATTTCCAGACGTTCATTGATCATACTCAGAGAGGGGAACAAAGGGGCCTTTTAAAAGGCATGATTACAGTGCTCTTTCCCGCGCGTTCATAATCTGTAATCACCCTCTGCCGCGCGGCCGTGTCTGATCAGACGAATACTAAAGTCTCTCAAACCTTCTTTAACACCAAATGAAGGACACCCTCAAAATGTGTTGTAATATAATGATGTATTATATTATATGAGGCCTATATTATATTGTATTATATGATATGATTTTATATCATATTATGTGAGACGATGTGTCCATGTGTTGCAATATTAAATATATTTATTTATATTTTATTATATTCTATTTTATTCTATTCTATTGTATTCTATTATAATCTATTCTATTCTATTCTATTATATGAGACTGTGGTAAATATGTGTTTTTCTATTATATTATATTGAATGCAATTATAAGAGACTATGTTCTGAAATAGGCTTATGCGTTGTTAAATTACATTATATAATTAGGAAATATGTGAAAGGCTATTTCCTTTTCATGGTTAAATCATTCTGTACAACTGTCTTCCTCTTCTTTGTAAACCCTGATAGCGTGGAGAGCTCACAATACATATTTGCCCTGCATAGACTGTGTAAATGTAATTACATTGGCAGACGATGACACACATTGTCGCCCCGGTGAAGATGTCTGATTACAGTGAATGCTCTGTCGGTAGAAGGAAACCCCATGAAATCCGTGAAACACATCAACAATCACCACAGAAAAGAAATCTGCTTCAGTGGGGAAACAGTACGATGGTGAGGCGGTCTGCTCAACACGGCCTTGAACTCTGGATTAAGTTTTCCACTCCCTCTTTGTTCTTTTCGTTACCTTGGTCTTGTGTTCTGGGTTATATCAACATTCCCGGAGCAGTGTAAAGGGAACAACATTGAAAAGCAAAAAAGTTCAATGCACTCATTGCACTCCAATCAATCCCATGTTGTCAAGAATATGACGCAGTGTATTGAAAAGCAAAACATGAAATCTCAGTATGTCATACAGTACATTCGAAATTAAACTGCAGTAACATAGCCAAAGATATAGTACACGGGTCTAAGCGCTCGACGTTGATAACAACATTGCATCCTTTTTAAATTCAGTGTACAAGACTCAATAAACAGCTCTCGGTGCCTGGGGGCCCTAAGATAGGGGGTGTCTCTGCAGCCAGATGTAATAGTCCTCACTTAGTGCTAAAATAATGCTTTCCTTAAATAGAGCTGCTAAAGGAGGGAAGGAGATGGAAAGGATTGGCAATAATCCTCTCACTTATGTCAGTAGATTAGAGTAATTTAGAGGTAGACTCCAGCTATTAAAGACCCCCTATTTTACCACCAGGTGTGTTGTTGATAAGCCGTTTCCAGTCATGTCAAAATCTCTGCCGTATCCCTAGTGACAACACACTACTGGGATTCCATCCTTACCGGGTTGGTACAGTCCAGTGGGTAGGCTTGTAGGTTGACCCATCCATCACATATCTGGCTGGACACTCCCAGGTGTAATGTCACTATAGCGTACATTTGGGTTGGGTTTAGGGCAGAAAGGCATGCAGTGGCCAATCAGCGTCAAACCTTTTTGTGAAATAGGAACACAAAATCTCTTTTCCTAGACAATTTGACCTGCTCATGGAGTCGTGGATTTTCCAGAGAAGGTGGTGATCAGACCCTATCAATCAATCCAAAGAGGGACTCATTGATCAATACTACTCTGACTATAAACAGATACGACCCAAAACCAGTTCATAGAGGTTAACCTAACCTGACCAAAAGCTAAGATAACCAGTAGGGGCAGGTCCTACAGTAAGCCGAGTCTATCTCCAACCTCTGCTCCCATCGAAAGAGGTCAAGACTATTGTTTCTCTTAGAGGCCATAAAAAGTCCTTTCCTTGGTCATGGAGATTTTGAGCTCCAGTTTGTAACCAATCACAAAATCGTACTAACACCTCTTCTTCCTGGTAGAAGGCTTGTTTATTGTGTATGATGTGTATGATGAAGACGGTACACACCTTTTGTGTTGTTGTGTGGGTGTGTGTAGTGAATGCACGACAAAGGGAACAAATCAGCTCCAGGGGGCGCCAGTACTCAGCACCTTAGACAGGCAGCGCACTTCCAAATTCTACCTCATGATTTCTTTCAGATAAGAATACGTATGCCTGTAGCTGTAGATATTGGGGATCGAACCCAGTACCTTCATGGTGGGAGTCAAACATACCCATCCCTAGCCACTAAATGAATCAATTTCTTGTTTAGAAAAGGTAGTGAAGCAGTTGAAGCAGTTTGCTAATTCAATTAATTTTATGTAATCACATTACTCCTTTATTTTCTTGGTCGTATCTTCATGGTAAGATGCACTCAGTTGCTTTGGATAAAGCATCATCAAAACAAATGTATATATATAATAACATAATATAATGTAATATCCTAGCCTCTACTGTCCTGGGCCAGAGGGGATCAGATAAAGAGAAGGTTAGCCCTCCGTCCCATCACTCATCTATCATTCCTCACGGGCCACATACCCCGCTAGTCAGTTTAAATACCCATCCCTCAAAGAACCTAGAACACTGGTCCGCAGCTGTAGAGGCAACTGCTGTTATCCTGCACAAGGTGCTGGAACAATCAATAACAGTGTAAGACAAGGAAAAGGTACCTTTGATGTTCCTCGAGACCAGCAGAACGTGGTGAGCTACGGGGCTCTGCCTGGTTCAGAGTGCGGCCGGAGATACACGTGGTTTGGCGGTGTTCTGCCAGAGGAAGAACGGGCTTCGAACAACATGTTTTGTGTAAGTGAGCTTTGGGGGGGGGGGGGGGGGGGGGTAGTTTGGTTTGTATTCACTGTAATAGTCCACATACTTCTCACACCACTGGTGTCCGTATCCATGTAACCCAGCCTCTAGCTTTTCCTTCAAGGTGGAATTCGATTTTTTGCCAGTGCTTGTAAAAATCATATTTCAGAGGTTTGTATAAAACCTTCACCACTCTTACATGCAGCTTTTTTTCTTTCTGCATACAATCACCATCACCTCTAGGCTTGTTATTACAGTAAAAAAAAAAAAACATCTAGTAGCCCAGTAGTTTCCCCTTCTCAAACATGTCCAGTATTTCATCATCTCTGTGTCTGTAAGGAAGGACAAGTCGTATAAAACATATGAGAGGTAGATCAATGTTGCTGAGCCTGCAACATTGGAGCAACAGTGCCATCTCTGATGAATCACAGTACGACTTTATCCCTAGCGGCAATCCTTGAAGTCAACACGCGTGGAAAACTAACGCAGTCGAGGGAAACGTAAAGGATTTTCAGACATATGACAATGACACACTCCAAGTTGATAACATATAGCTTCCTGTCCGTGTGCAATATGTCATGTTTTCGCAATCTGCTGCATAGCTCCACCACCAACCAAAGTGATATTTTGTGCTGCAGCACATTATGAAAGGTTGCAAATGGTCTCATTTGGGGTTTTGACAGCCAGCGCAGGTTCCAGAATGCAGGCGATGGTGGCAATGGCTTGGGGGGTGGAGGAGGTTATTGTGGGGTGTGTGTGTGGTTGGGGAGGGGGTTTGTGTGTGTGTGTGTGTGTGTGTGTGTGTGTGTGTGTGAACATGCATGTTAATGTTTAATTTTGTGTGTGTGTGTGTGTGTTTGTGTAAGTGGTTGTGTGTGTGTGTGTGTGTGTGTGTGTGTGTGTGTGTGTGTCTAGGATGGGAAGTATGTTTGTGGGTTTGTGATTGTGAAGGTGCCTTATTATGTTTGTATGTAGTTGTGTAGGTGTGTGTATGTGTATGCGTGAGTGTGTGTGTGTGTGTGTGTGTGTGTGTGTGTGTGTTTGTGTGTGCGTGTGTAAGTGTGCGTGTGTGTGTTTGTGTCTGTGTGTTCATGCCTGTGTGTGTCTGTATGCTTGTGTGTGTGTGTGGGTATGTGTGTGCGTGTCTGTATGCGTGTGTGTGTGTGTGTGTGCGTGTGTGTATGTGCGTGCGTGTGTGTGCGCGTGTGTGTGTGTGTGTGTATGTGTGTGTAATGTAATGGACTCGGAGGCTCCGCTCCAGCAACCAACATGGGGGGGAGGGTGGTGGCTGGGAGTAGCCATAGGTCAGGCTTCTCTGGAAACTCTGACAAATTAAAAACAGCAAACCTCTGACATTTATCATGCTATGGAAGCCGCAAAGGTCACTTCTGCCCCCCTCTCTCCCCCCCCCCCCCCCCCCTTGTATCCCTCAGAGCTCCTCTGCTTCATCTGGAGGAACCAGCTGACCACGTTCTGATACGCAGACCACAGCTGGATTGTTTATATATATATATACATATGTATATATATACCCGCACACACACATATACATACATACATACATACATATATACAGTATATATACATATACACATACATGCATATATATTTACACATATATATGTTTACGTATATACAAGGGCGTAGGAACCGGGGAGGACGGAGGGGACGTGTCCCCTCCAATATTGGAGACAGGCGCATTTGTCCCACCTAAAAATTATATCGGGGGGAGAAAAATATTTTATTTTATTTTGAAAGCGCAACACAGCGTCTTGTCACCGCTTCTTATTCTAAAAAACTGGATGATTGAGCGTGCAATTAAATAATTGATTTGATATTCATCAGTTCATTACTGCCATTCAAAATGTGTTTTCCTTTACATTTACAAATGTATCTTTTTAGTAGAATAAAATATATTTGTGGATTTTTTCAGTGTAGTTAATTTATGACATATTTCTGTTCAAACCATTAACAGATCTGTCAGGTTTCCGATATGTGTCCCCCCCAATGTTAAACTCATTCCTACGCCCCTGCGTATATATATATATATATATATATATATATGTGTGTAAATGTCTATATAATGGTGCTGTAGGTTCGCATTGTCAAGTATAATATAGTAAAGTGTAATGTAGTGTAGTGTACTATTGTGTATTGTAGTATAATGTGTACTGTGTAGTGTAGCATAGCATGAAGAGCATATTGTAGTATAGCGTACTCCGTTATAACCTAATATAGCCTAATACTGCTATAGTGTTAGCTAATATCAACTTTAAATTCAACAGAGAATTGTTTTCCTGAACAGTGCACTAAATGGTGTTTCTAATCGGTCAATTATAAATTTGAGTGCATTTCAATTGATGATAAAGTTTCAATCAGTCACAACATTAAGTGCAGTAACTCATTGGTGCATATAGAGCAGAAAGGTGATTTGAATAACAAAGACGGGCCCATCTTTATGTTCCCCGCGCTATATACCATTCCACACCATAAACACTAGCATCTCGTCGAGCATCGCTGGACCATGACTGTCTCATTTAAATGTTAATATTATTCCCATCCTTCATGACTTAGCGTTCGGCCAGGCCAGTCCGCTTGTCCCTCTGTTTTACTCTTTCTTTCCCCTGCTAGCTAATGTAGGCACATTTGACTTGAATTGCTTGAGCATTGTAATGCTAAAGCATGACGCAATAAATCCTCTTTAGCCTTTAGTATTGCCTACAAAGTCGTAAAAAAATACGCATGTGTTCGGCTTTCAGTGTAGTTTTTCTTTAGAATCTCGCCTGAAGTCGGCTATCATGCAGTTGGGCGATGATGTCATCTGTGGAATGTGTGTGTCAGGCTGACCATTTGACCCTGTGTGTGTGTGTGTGTGTGTGTGTGTGTGTGTGTGTGTGGTGTGTGTGCGTGCGTGCGTGCGTGCGTGCGTGTGTGTGTGTGTTTGTGTGTCATGTTGGGGGATGGTGTGTTGCTATGGAAAGTATATCTGTGTGAGATATGACACTAGTGGCACAGAAAAGCCATTGTAAACCCCCAGTGGAAATATCCCTGCTAGATTGTGGTTTTGAGAGAGAGAGAGAGACAGAGAGAGAGAGAGAGAGAGAGAGAGAGAGAGAGAGAGAGAGAGAGAGAGAGAGAGAGAGAGAGAGAGGGAAATCAAGATAAACAAGAAGCGGAGAAGGAGTGATGAGTTGGGAGCAACCATGATAACAGTGACTATCTTTGCGTGCTAGTCTCTCCGCTTGTGTGTGTGCTTCTGAGTGTGTGTGTGTGCTTCTGAGTGTGTGTGTGTGTGTGTGTCTGTGTGTGTGTGTGTGTGTGTGTGTGTGTGTGTGTGTGTGTGTGTGTGTGTGTGTATATACGCTGGTGACCTTTGGGAGTTATTATCTCTCTGCATGACCCGGGGCATCACTTGAAACACCAGGACTTCTCTGCTACTATATTTCGTGCAATTTCTCCTCCTCTAAACAAACTCTTCTCTGTTCTCCCCTAAACCTTGCCGCCATTTTGTCTTGCCCACATAGAGTCTCCACACCCAGTCCCCCGGGCCAGGAGAAACCAGGTTAACAAAATCAATGGAATCTGACTCCTACACATTTCAATTTGTTTAGGTTTTAGCCAAAAACCTCCCCTCCAATAACGGTGATGCCTACAACTCTAATTGTAAATGCAAGGACTTCAACTAAGATGAACAGGCGTCTTAGTTGCACGTGAAGATCTGGCTTCTCTCTACACGGAACGAGAAGCATTAGCTACTGATACATGTGAGCTACAGTAGCCGACAAACCACAACAGGGGTTTGTCATGGCATTTTGGCAGGGACACGGTTGAGAAAATCGTTAAAAATATACAGGAAGTCTTGACATGTGTATGATGAGGTCAACCAAATACCATAATGATTGTGGAACGGTAACCTGAATATGTCGAACAAGCTGCCATTTCCTGCTGTTTTCCGACCAGCTGTGTTGCATTGATGGCAACTGTTTCTTGGGTCCTACATTATTGTCAGGCATTGCAGCATTGATAAACAATCCAAAATGTTAAACTAAAGAAAGGTTGTACCAGGGTAAACTAAAGTGTGTTGCCGTGAAGGAAAGACAAAAGGAGAGACCTCCTCCAAACCATCGCTTGAAATATAAATTGGAAGACTAGAAATATGTTTAATGTAGTGGAAGACTGCACAAATGCAGTCCGTGAAAGAAAAAAAAGAATTGCGGAAATACAGAGAAGGTCATGGAAAAGAGAGCAGAAGAGAGATACATGAAGAGAGCAACATTTTGTTCTGAAGGACAGATGGAAAGAAAACTGATCGTTTGGCTTGGTTAGCTCAACAGGAAATAAAAGGTGTTGTGACCAAGGTTCCCCTCTTTGCTCCTATATCTAATTTCCTCCTTCCTGTCAGTCTTCAGTCTTCTATACTGGTATTAAAAGCCCAGAGAAACCTCAACATGACATATAAACACACCAACAATACCGTCATACCCACGCCATCTTCAGGGACGTAGGCCAGGATGTCAGGCGAATTCTGATGGGACGATAGTGACGTGAACAGTTGGAGATGAACATGTATGAACATGGATGTTTTGAAGGTAGCCCGTTGACACAGACAAGCTCCCATCTCTCCCATATCCCTCTTGTTGTGACAGCAAACTAAAGTTGCAGCTACATCTGAAAACGATCTCGCCTCATCACCTAATTGAAATGTCAATCTGAAAAGCAGCACCGCAGGGGGTGGTGATAGCCAGCTCAGGAAGGAAACAGGACTGTCTAGATATTTAATGATGTCTTTTTTTTCTCGTTCCAAAGGATTCATAGAGTATTTCCAGTATTGATTTTTGACATTTTGCTGCATTTCGATTTGGATCTAAATAAGGCCTATGCACTGAAAGCTTTCTGCGCTCACTTATACACCATTTTCCTCCAGTAAAGTAGGTGCATCTGAAATGGCTGGTCTTGTGCTGCTGTGTGGATGGGTAAAAGACACATTTCTGAAATCTGGACGGATAAAGCGGTCTGTGAATGCACGACAGAAGGGATGCATTTCACTGTTATGAACGGAATGGGTTTCGAAAGCATTATTTTTATCACCTGCATCAAGATGCAGTTTTGTAATTCAATTCAATTCAATTCAATTCAATTTTATTTGTATAGCCCTTAATCACCATTACAGTCTCAAAGGGCTTAACAAGTCAAATATTTATGACACCCCCCTTTACCCAAGCCCCCACAAGGGCAAGAAAAAACTCCCTTGAAATTAGCAAGGAAGAAATGTTGAGAAGAAACGCATAGTGGGGGATCCTTCTTCCAGGGATGGTCAGGAGTGCAATGGGTGCCATAATTGACATACAGGTAAATACATGCACAAAAATGGTGATGTGGTGCTGGCCGGTTGACCATGAGGAGAGTCCAGGCATCCAGTCCAGTCACCGCAACATGCTAGAACAGACAGAATAGTGAATTAGAACGGTACAGTACATAGCGGGAATGTATACTGCATTAACAAAACACAAACAACCAGAGTGGTCTTCACTTCGCATTTTCACAATCGTTTTCACAATCCTATGTTCCAAATGCAAGATCGTAGAGGTGCGTTTTGAGCTTTCCTTTGAATAGCTCCACAGAGTCAGCTTCCCTGATCACTTGTGGCAGCCTATTCCATAGGAAGGGGGCTCGATAGGCAAACGCTCTCTGTCCGGCCGATTTCTTTTTAACCTTCGGCAGTGAAAGAAGGCCAGCTCCCGAAGACCGGAGGGGCCGAGAAGGACTATAAGGAATGATCAGGTCCTTCAGGTAGGATGGAGAAGATCCATGCACGGCTTTATAGGTTAGCAGTAGCACCTTAAAGTCCGATCTGAAAGTTATTGGTAGCCAGTGCAGAGAGGCGAGAATAGGTGTGATATGATAAAACCTTCTCGTTCTGGTCAGCAGTCTAGCTGCAGCATTCTGTACAAGCTGTAGACTTTTTGTGGTAGATTTTGGTAGTCCCGAGAACAGTGCATTGCAATAATCCAGTCTTGATGAAACAAATGCATGAATCAGTGTCTCTGCATCCGCTGCAGATAACATTGGTCTGATTCTTGCAATGTTTCTCAGATGAAAAAAGGCAATTCTAGTTATGCTTCTAACATGTTGGTTGAAGCACAGTTGAGGGTCGAACAGGACCCGAAGATTCTTGACTGATGCACTCTGTAGGATGGCGAGTCCATCCAACCACAGTGAGACATCCTCAAACTCTCTCCGGTCCCGCTTCGAGCCGATAATTATCAGCTCTGTCTTCCCAGTGTTAAGCTGGAGGAAGTTTTGTGACATCCAGCCCCTCACCGCAGCTAGACAGGACTCAACCCTCTGGATCTGGGGCGAGTTCCCTGAATCCACTGGAATGAAGAGCTGGGTGTCATCCGCGTAGCAGTGGAAACTAATTCCGAAGTCCTCCAACAGGCCATAATTGGATCAGGACAATAAGGAATGGAACCAAATTCATCCCAATGTTGGTGATTATTGGCTTTTGACCAATGCTACTGCACCAGAACTGGCCGACAAAACCAAATCCACTGATACATACTGAAGCACTTTCCCTTCAGCTGCCTTCTTCTCCTTTCCCATTCCTATCTCTCTCTCTCTCTCTCTCTCTCTCTCTCTCTCTCTCTCTCTCACTCTCCCTCCCTCTCACTCTCTCTCTCTCCCTCTCTCTCTCTCTCTCTCTCACTCTCCCTCCCTCTCACTCTCTCTGTCTCCCTCACTCTCTCTCTCTCTCTCTCTCTCTCTCTCACTCTCCCTCCCTCTCACTCTCTCTCTCTCCCTTACTCTCTCTCTCTCTCTCTCTCTCTCTCTCTTCCTCTCTCTCTCCCCCCTGTAAGCCTTGCAGACCTCAATCTCTCCCTCCATCTCTCCTCCTCCATCCCTCCCTACCCCCTGCCTTCCTCTCTCTCCCCTGCCCTCTCTCTGTCTCTGATATATATTTGCTCATCCACTGTGTAATAATGACTTCCTCCACCACCAGAGCTTGAACAGTCTGCCACATGCAAGCCTCTATTCCAAAACCCATTCTTCATCTGCTGTGTGCCTAGTGTGAAAGAATCCAATAGAGAGAGGGGGAAAGAGAGAGATGGAGATAGAGACAGACAGACAGTTTGAGTGCAGAATGGAAGAAACCATCTCTCTCTCTCTTTACCAATCAAATCATTGCTAGTAGCCATGCGAAACTACGAGTACCTATCAGCATTGATCCCATCCACTGGCCATCATAGGGTATTCTTTAAGACCATTCTCAGCATTATCCACAGCCCACTTAACACACTCACAATGCATATTGAATCTGAATCTCCTACCCACGCCATATATGCTGAGCTTTTCAATAAGGGCAGAGCAGAGTCGAACTGCAGCTCAGCAATTTTAATGTCATTCTGAAGAGGCGGCGGCGGCAGGTTGACCCACGATAATAAATGGCTAGCATAGCTTTTTTTTTATTTCTTCATTGAACCCGAAGGCTGTGGCCCATCACTGTTCCATTGTAGCCAAACCCCACCAGCACCCCCGCTGTTAGCGGCAGAGCCACCCGATTTCATATTCACTACATTAACCAGCAGCCCCAGGGAAGATCTGGTGCTGTTGAATATTTACAGAAGTCATATCTCACTCGGACAAGAAAGAGAGAAAAGAATCAACCAATTAATGCTGGAATGTTTTTTGGTCCAACGATCAAGATTCAAAAATATTCCAGTAAACAGGTCCAGGGGTTTCCTGAAGCGAGTTTTGAATAATATTTCATGTTTCTTCAAATTTAAAACCGCTTTTCCCGCAGTGGTATACTGTAGTATATGCACTGTGTGGAGACCAATACCATAATACACGTACACTATTACTGCCACATAATAAACATACATGCCTGATACAGCTACATCCATTACAACCCATGACTCAAAGTTGTTACGATATTAGTTATACTATAATATATATATATATTGTATTTTGTATATAGAAGATATATTATATCAGGGAAATTATCAATAATTGTTCTGATTAAACACATTATGGGGGTCACACTGTATTGCTTCTAGTATGATGTACAAGAAACCTGTCGGTTACAATTAATAAAATAAAATAAAATTGTTGGAAATTACATTAATGTTGTCAGATATCTGATTTATATTGAGTGCTGCTGTGCAGGATTCAGTCACTCAGCAGGAAGTGGTGGGCGCCACTGAGCATGCTCTCAGATCTCTCTTTGGCTTGAGATCACATCCTGCCGCACAGGATGTGAGGAAGTGATGAGTCGGCAAATCAGCATCCGTCCACCTGTTCCACGGAGGGAATGACCTCGGGAGGCAGGTATGGTTTCCCAGCAGGCTTTGCTGTGTCTCAAGCCAAGAACAGAGCTACTTTACTATAGAGATACAAAGATAGAGAGTGACATAGAGGGAGAGAGAGGAGGGGGGGGGGGGGGGGGGGGGGATTGAGAGAATATGGAAAGACAGCATAGAAACAAAGAGAACAGAGACATAGAACAAAGGTAGAAAATTGTAGAAAGAAAGAAAGACAGACAGACACACCGAATTGACAGAGCGAGAGAGAGAGACAGAGATTGAAAGGAGAAACAGAATAGAGATAGAGACTGTGAGGGCAAGAACAGAGATAGTAGAGAGAAAGAGGGAAAGAGCATGAGAGAGGATGTATATTCCTCTTGTCTGGAGGCTATCAAGGTTTTATAAGTTGTGACTCAGAAAAAGAAAAAGTCAGGAGCCAAAAATGTTGCAGACAGAAAGAATATGTGAGTTTGCAGCCATTGAATCATTAGACGTAAAAATTAAATCTCAAATACTTCCGGATCCCCACATGAAAATGTGAATGTGACATTCATGTGAAAATGAATGATTTATAGGACAGAAACTCAACGCAACAAACACATTATAGAGTTGTTTTTTAAATGTATTAACATATATATATATATATATATATATATATATATATATATATATATATATATATATATATTTTACCTTACATTTGACAGACACACACACACACACACACACACACACACACACACACACACACACACACAGATACACACAGTTAATGGGTGCAGAGCAGGAAAGACTGGATCGTATTCTGAAAAAAAGCATGGTCTCTCATTTCTGGGGGGCCATGTCAGCGGTTCCTTCATGTTGCCATGCTGAGTGTCATTGATATCAAAAGTACAAGGAGGGATGGGTTTGATATCACTGAGAGACACTTGATACACTGACTATTCAGCGATTGTTCACCTGGAAGGCCTTGCCTGTTTGTCCTGTTGACTGTGCCCACCTGAATCTCTCTTTGCCAACCATCAAATCTCAGTCAACAAATATATGACGATAAGGAAGCAATTTGTACCAACAATTCTTATCCATTAAAGGAGACATATTATGGTGTTTTCCCAACAAGTAAACATAGTATTTGAGTTCTAGAAAACATGTTTTTGAAGCTGTTTGCTGGAAATAGCTTTTAGAAAAACAATCTTACCTACCGCTATTCCCCTCTGTTTCAGTCCCTTCAGAATGCGCTGTTTCTGGTGTCTGTAGCTTTAATGCAAATGAGCTGCTGCTCATTGACCAATGAGCTGTCAGACTGAACCACAGCATGGAGGAGAAGGGATTGTTGCCGTTTGTGGACTCCTGGAGCTCTATATCTATCATATAATATAACAACAATAATATAATATTATAATAATAATATTATATATGTGTATTTATATAATATTATATCTATTATCACTGCCAAAAGCTATGTGCGCCTCGGATGATATTATGAATCATAAAGACTGCGACATCTCTGGCATTTCCACAACAAGTAAAGACTCTTAGTGGGGGATATGTCCGCCATGGTTGAGAGGAATTGGGGGAAAGGAACTTCGGCCTTGGCTCTCTGAAGTCCATGAACCGCGACATGGAGGAGAAAGGGATTGTACTCCAGGAGCTGAGCTGTCGGACTTGCCGCCGAGCTCCCCACGCCGGAGCTGCCGGAATGCCGCCGAGACCTACCCCAGCCGGACCTGCCAGCTTCGGCGGCAGTTCAGCTCCCGGAGTACACCCACCGGAGCAGCCAGAAAGCTTCGGGGGCAGTTCAGCTCCCGGAGTACACCGCCGGACTGCCGCCGAAGCTTCGGCGGCGGCCGGAGAAGAGAAAGGGATTGTACTCCCGGAGCTTAGCTGTGCAGGGCTGCCGCCAAGTTCCCACTGCCGGAGCTGCTCGTCCGCTGGGCCACAAAATCTTAGCTATGCTGTGATTGGAGGGGAGTAGGGAAGTGGGAGGTAATATTCAACTGTGCCCCCTTCCTACATAGGAGGGGGCGCCGAAACTGACTCGCTCGTTTGGTAACTGTAGGTGGGTTACTTAGAAATGCATATCTCACTCAAAAAATCATGTACAGACCTTTTTCAAAGATTATATGCGTGTGGGAGCACCAGACCCAAAACAACACCCCAAATCCCAGGAAAAGTGTCGTTTTCATAATATGTCCCCTTTAAGAATGTATTTCACCTCAGAAATAATTAACGTGCTGCTTGAAAAAAGCGACATAGATAAACTTTGTATTAATTGCAACTTGAAGAAAAAAATTAGGAAATGTCCTCCAGTTGGTGTGAAATGATTAGTCATCATTCACAAAAAGAAATTATGATTGGATCTGTAATTATTCTGTGCATTTGTGTCTTTTCTTTTGCATCTTTTGAAAGGTTTTCTGAAGCCTGTCCTTTAATCCATGAGTGGACCTGTTGAAAGCATGCCGTTGAGGGTTTGTCCCTTATTATCCTGACAACAACGATAAACAAGATAAATGCCATGATGTGTCTGAGAGGGATGGCGGTGGACGTCATTTGCACCTGGTTATGAAATGAAGGCAAGCGAGATATCTTCAGTCCACAGCGTATCTTCTGTGCTTATTCCTTAGCAGCCATCAAAACCCCAAAAATGGTAATATCATCAAGGTTTGTTTTAGAATATTAATCTTGTATGTATTGAGATTTGGATTTTCGATTTTTTTCATATTTCAATAATGGATGAGAAAAAATATCAGAAAACATGTAGGACACACTTTTAAGTGACTGAGAGTGAAATCAGGTACATGCCATTAGGGCTCAGTGGGTAGGGGTTGTGCATCCCTACCTTTTAGCTGTGAGTACTCCTTAACAACTGGACTATCCTGCCCTACCAGGTCAGACATAACATTAGAAAATAATGTGTGGCTGTTTAAAACGATAAGGTAATCAAAGCAGTGATTTTTTTCTGTTCAAAAGCAGGACATGCACTGATGTACTTAATTATTCACAGATGGCTCACTCATCCTTATTCCGGATTATAAACCAGAACAATCTTCCACTTTACCTCCTGAATAAACGTTCTGAGAAACAACTACAGCTAATCATGCATAATTATTATCATCATCAACATCCTCATCATCGGCATTATCTAAATAAGTCTTACAGTATGCCTGTATAGTACACATCAAAGGAAAGGGTTACATGCTGTGTTCTAAGGCATTATTGTGTTATCATGGACCTCAACATAAACAATGCGAATCAAGTGTACGCTTTTTGAAGCACTCTTTCTGTCATACGAGAATGGACATAATGAGGGGAGTAGTGGATCGCAAAAACATACAAGGTCTGATAGCCAATGTCCAAAGACTAGCCTGTAAAGCATCCTTGAGCGAGATTCCCGCCTCGCTCCCGGCTCCTTAATGGCCTGTATCGGAATTCCATGTGAGTGACTTTGGGTTAGAGTGGTTAAAGTTAAATGGTAATGAATCCAAATGTAAGGTCTAAGGTAGCTCATCAATCTGTGCGTGGCTCAGCCCAGCAACCCCAGTTTCTATACGGCTCAACAGGAAGCTTGAATCCTCATTTGCGTCGATCCTTTCACTGGTTGTGGAATAATAGCATTTGAATTAGCTGAATACAAAAAAAGATCAGAAAGGGTTTTCAAAGACTGCAGCGCACAAATCTGAGCCTGAATGAATTTCGATGAAAAACAAAATGTAAAACTATATTTCACTTGATTAATAGCCTATTAAAAGCCGAGCATGATGGATGCGAGGCGAACAAAGCCACTGGGATGTGTGTGTGTGTGTTTGTTTGTGCGAGCAAAAAGATGCAAAGACCAATTCTTTGCACAGCGTTGCGCATCGGCACGGAGTGAGAGGTTTAAATGGCTGCAGTCGTTATTTTCCTGTCTGTTATGACAGCCTCGATAGGGCCTGCGGTCCGCGCTCATTGCTGTGGCATTTGCGTGCGCCTGCCTTTATGGCGTTCGGTTATTATGGAAATTTCCCATGAAGTCGGGCCTAGACTGTTTCTAGCTCTAACGGCTCAGCTTGGGCACAATTGGCGAGAAAAGCCTGAGGCAACAACATAATAATCTTAATGAACACGTCGTCGCGATGCCAGAACAATAACACGCCACTCACATATATTTATAAGAAATTTAATGACCGCGTGGCCCGATGTTTACTCTGCCCGGGGCCTAATTATAAAGCGTGATGAGGTGTCTTTTTTTTTTTTCTTCCCCTTCCTTTCTCCCTCATCTCTGCCATCCCTTGTCACTATAACTCAGGTACCGGCGATTGTAAACCTGATGTTTTATGATTCGTTTATTACCAAGGCTTCACGCAGCTGCTGAAGCGATTCAACCATTGGATTCAGGTCACAGAACAATTGCTCAATGTTTCATTCATACTACGACTTTCACTTAGCTTAGTAATAAAATGCCAGTTATACAAGTGAAGGAGAAAACTAGCTAATTCCAATACTCTTTAAAGGGAATGGTTGAATGGTTGATCCATAACCCATGGTCCCTATGGGCTATAGAGTTAGCAATGGGCAAACATGAAAATAAATATGTGTGCTCCAGCATATACTGTTTGGTCAGGTTAAAAAACGTAGGCCCTAATGACCTACGTACATTCTACTGAGGAGTAACCTTAGGCTGCCATTTGTTTAATTGCAAAAAAGTTGCTGTGTGTCATCCATTTACATGAAAGACTTCCGGCATATCAAAGGAACCCCGTTCAAGACAACTGGGAATTCGGAAAAGGCGTGATCCGTCTTATTAAAAACAATTAAGGATGTGTTTGTATTTTTTATATTATGTTAAGATTATATACATATGTGGAATTCAACAGCTATTTTACAGATTAACTATCTAGCCTTTTCCTCTCTTCGTCATATGTTTTCAAAAGAAGTACAAATTGCTGCTACATATGTATATTGGTAATCAGCCGTAGTAGGCCTACTTAAACACAGCACGGACGCACTGACAACCGGAAGTAGTCTTGGGAGTTGAAAGTTCGACTTTTCTCGGACGTCGCGGAATAACGGCCAACGAAGTTCGGGCCGAGGCATTATGGTTCTACATTTCGCGCGCAAGCTTGTAGTAGATTAGAAGCTCGTATCTGGTTGTGGTTGGTTTGTGTTACCTATATGGCCGTTGACCTATATGCTCCCGCTTTTCCCCAACCGCCATGTGCGGCTCGCACAGTTCATAATTGGAAGCTCCGGAGCGGTTCACCTCGGGTGGACCTGCGTCGAGTATGGCAGCCATCTGGTTCACCCAGAGGGGTGCTGCTGACCGCCGAGAGCAGCCGTGCCCTAACAGGTAGCTCGGCTGACATATCCCACTCATCCCCGACACACCACACGGGGGGATAATGAGGAGCAGCCAGCTGGCCGAAAGACTTGAGTGCTCAGCCCCCCTCAGGGAAAGTGTCAAAATGCCGATTGAGCTCTTCAGCGATGTAAGCAGTTCTCTAGTAGAAGTTAACTTGACCTGGCACCAGTCCGGTGGATATTCAAATGGCGGCGGGCATTGCTGGCTGACTGTCGTTGCCCTTGTGCAAACAGTTGGATTGAAATTATGTGTAAATTGTTGCCGGGAATTTCGTCAATAGTATTGCTTTATTTGATTGCTATGATGTTAATAGCCACATAGTGGGAAGGCAGTTGGCCCCAGGTTATTGTTGTAGGATCACGACTTTGTCGGTGGTTAACAAAATACAGGATTTCCCCCCCTGCCAAACAGAAGTCAGCGTGTTGATGCCCCACTAGGTCTGAAGGGCGAGCCGTCATGTAGTGTCATACCCCATGTGGTCTACAGAGGTCAGTATTCCAAAGGAAAAACAGTGGTGCCCATTCATCAAACCGCGGAGAGTAACTTGATCATCGGCATTTTTCACTATTATTATGAGTTATGAATGAATTTATATATCTAGGGAACATGGCTGATAATTCACCCGACCCACTTCAATCCATAGAATGCGCTTAAAAAAACGCATCAATTTTCTCCTGAAATCTCAACCTAAAGTTTTAGGGAAATTATTCATCAATTAAGAAAAATCACACCAACGAGGAAGGTGATTGCCTAATTAGCGCTCCTATTTCTAATCTGTACCCATACAGTAGAGAGAGAGAGAGAGAGAGAGAGGGTTGGATTGCAGGCGCTCCTGCTACAGGATGTCGCTAGGGAGGCAGGCTTTAATCCGCACACTGTACGTGAGGTGCAAGCGAACTGATGGGTGACTTCATGTGAGAGGAGAACAGCCGCGGAGCCTGCTGGGTGTGAGAGATAGCCTGTTGGCCACAGAAGATGATCGATCCTGCAGCTGGAGGAGTGGGAGGGTCGCTGTGCACAGCCTCGCGTTGTTGAGAGCGCAGAGGAGAGAGGAGATGCCTAGTATCTCTCCAGATGACTGAGTAGACGTTGGACGAGGCTGCTGTACTGAAACTTAAAGCGGACATCTCGTCCACTTCGCTCAGCTGATTCTTTCATCAGGAGTGAGACCCGGGACATAGCCGTACACCGACCCGAGAGGAGAAAACCGGATCTGTAGTTACCGCTCCGACTTTCGCCTGACAGCCGACCACCTGATAAGTAACGGTCATCTACTCCTATTTCAAGGTGAGCCTATTCATTCTGCTCAGTATTGCCTCCCAAATGCCGGTTCTCTATTGGTGTGATTTTCGTATCCCCGTGTGCGGCTTTGGGCAAGTTAACATTTAGTTTGCGCTCTCGGGACGCAATTGATGCATGCATTCCGTTAAAACAATGCAGTCTCGTCACACACACCGGCTTTTAATCCAAACTTGCAGATCATACCCCAAGACGTCACATTATTTCAGGAGATAATTGAAATTACGTTCCAATTGCTTTCCCTTTTTTGCTTTTGGAATAGGCCAACAATTGACAATGGGATATATTACTTGTATACACCACGTAGTTTATGTGCAGGTCTTGCGTGGGAGTTGGAGCACAGAAAATGACAAGAGTCAATCTAAATGGCAGCTCTAGTCAATGTCATGGTCAGCTAGTTCCACAGCAGAGCGTGCACGCTCAATACATCACAGAGCCCTGGGCGGTAGTTGGTGAGGTACTGCAGGGTGAGATAAAGAGGACCGGGAGGAGGAGATCCAGTCCTCTACATTTCACAAAGTATAAAGGCTGATATATACTGTACAAGTTACAGAGATACACGCCGCTGTGAGGTAGGATACCTCATCTATATACCGGCGTACACCTCCTCTATGATGCCTGAATGGATCTCCGAGGAGCCCTCTCAGGCTTGAGGAGTTTTCTATCAGAACACACACGCATACATGCAGGCACAGGCACACACACACACACACACACACACACACACACACACACACACACACACACACACACACACACACACACACACACACACACACACACACACACACACACACTGATGCTACAGGCATCCCATCTGATCATTGTTGTTTCCCAAACGAGATTTGAAGGGGGCTTGTGGGGAATGGGATGAGTGATGGGCTCTGGCTATAGGGGAGGTGGTCACCCCACAGGCTGGATGCACCGCACCTGGGCTCTCTTGGCAGGAGGGAAAGGGGGGGGTAGCAGCAGCAGGAGAAGCCACTGGGCTGGAGATAAGGCCCTGGCCGAGGCCCGGTTACAACCAACCAGAGCCCAGTGCAGTGATGGCGTTGGCAGCCTCCCTCCCCAGCACTGTTGACCCACCGCTTTGTTCCAGGGTGGACTTTGTGTTCGGTATTGGTGTTAAGGTGTGTGTGTGCTTGTCGTAATTTGTGTGAGCGTTGGAAGGGTGTGAGTGTGGAAGCGTTTGTGGTTTTTTTGTGCGTGCAAGGTAGAGTATGTGCTC
>NC_136945.1:17461730-17491730 GCF_949987615.1 Pollachius pollachius | reverse complement strand
TTAAAAGCTACAGTAGATACAAGTACTGTGCAGGGATTTGAGTGCAGTGGCTGCATCCTAACCTGCTCCTTAATGACATTTGGTTTATGCCCTAATAAGCATTAACTAACAGCAGGGCCGTAGCCAGGGTCTGAAATATAGTGAGGTGGGGGGAGGGAGAGCGGCGATGCGGTTTCCGATGCGAGGATTCAGGCTTGTTAGGGAGGGGGGGGGGGGGGGGGCTGTTCTGCCTAGCTCCCCCAAACACCACCAGAGGTCACACACTAACTAAGGGAATGATGGTGTAAGTAAAGGTATCAACTTATACATTATTTATTATCCCTACCCCTATACTATCCATAACCCCTGTGTGAATGCTATACAGTGCTTCACTGCATTAACCAATGTTAATTAATGCATCCTTATTTAAAGTATTGCCAATGAATACAAGGTATTGGAGTTAAGTTTTGGGCAAACTTATTCTGATGACAAGACAAAATAAGATATAGATTTAAGGACAAGCAATAACTCTCACCTGGTCTGGTTATTTTCATTTATATGTTTCATCACTGTTGTTCTTAATGATACTCCAAATGCAATCATCTCTCTGAGAGGAAACTCAAGTTCATCATGTATTCAGTTCTGCACTGCTGTTCCTGAGTGGATTTAACTTCATCTTTAGTTAATTGTGTATTAGTTGTTATGTGGCTTAATTGGGGGAACAGAGAGCAAGGTATCAAGGTGAGTTCATACATGTGAACTCATTGAGAGGATAGCCGATTCTGGTTCAGATTCGGTGAATGGTCTTGGGGGAGATCTGTTTTTAATTTATAACAAAGCCTTGCAAGATGGTGGGATTAGGGAGAATGAGAACAGAGCAGTATGTGTCTCTGTTGTGGTCGTAATTAGTTTTTGTTTTTCATTGTATCGTTTATATCTGCAGAAGCTGTTTTGAAATAATGAGTTTGAGCGAAAAAACATTGCAATGTTCTCTTTGCCTTGAAGTTCTGTGTAATTTACATAAAATGTTCCCTTCTTTGTAGTCATAATAGATATCCTGCACCAATTGCACACCAAATAGATTAGTCTTTCATCTCTATGTGGAAACATATATATATATATATATATATATATATATATATATATCTCAACTGAGAAAACCTTTGTCCATCCATGCCAATCCATCCCGAAGCATCGTCTGTACAAGTGGGTACTGTTACGAAGTGTGTTAGCATTAAGGCGGCACAGACCAGACATGCAAGGCGAGAAAGACAGACACAAGATAATCTGGGCAGATGCATGTATTTGTACGGCTTTGGATGAATCACCACCCAAACCCGTGTTTGCACTGCGGATTAAAACGTTAAACGGGCGCCAGCACTTCTACTTTCAGAGAGGAAGTTAGGAATTGAGGAACATGTAAATTCTCCCCCCCGTCTCTCTCTCTCTCTCTCTCTCTCTCTCTCTCTAAGTCTCTCCGTCTCTCTGTGTCTCGTCCGTTCTTCTCCAGTCTTGCCCTCGCTGATTTGTCAGCAGAGAAGGTAACAGCTGTTCCGTTTGCGATGTAATTTCTTTGATCGTAATCACTCATGCCAGCTACCTCTCCACCCTGGCATCTCCCCCTAGCCCCCGCTCATACCCCACTCCCTGCCATATGGAGGAGGGGGGAAAAAAAGTGTCTCGCTCAAAATGAAAAAAATATATTAAACCGTGGCATCCAAGCGTCTGTGGACTTATACGTTGTTTGACTTGCAGGGTTTTGTTGTTTTTCTCCTTGTGAGGGGCTCTAAGCGACGACTTGGGAATCATGGACATGTGTGTTTCTCAGTTTCTCCCCGATGCCCCCTCCTCCCGCTCCCCCTTCCCCCTGGCTCCATCATGTTTGACGGTCTCCCCGTCAAAGTGCTCAGCCGAGCCTGGGAGACCGGGCGAAACTAAAGGAAAAAAAAACAGATACTGCGACTTTATTATTATTTTTTGCTGCTGGCTGCTGAATGATTGATGCTGACCCAGCAATAGAACCCCGGCAGAGATGTAAGGGAATCCGTCTGAGCCGGAAAATAGGTAAATAGACGTGTTGTACAGAGACAGAGAGAGTCTGCTTTTTCAGGCCGCCATGTTGGAGTGGAGGTGTATTGGACAGAGGGAGAGAGAGGTTAGCCTTCTGGGGATGGAAACAGACAGTTACATTACAGCCTAGAACAGGCACTAGTGGCCCCGTCTCGGAGATCCATCTAGTAGGGGGGAGGCTGGGAGGCTGGGAGGCTGGGAGGGGGGCGAGAGGGAGACAGGAAGGAAGGCGGGGAGGGGGGCGGTGGGAAGGACAGGGAATGAGAAAAGAGGAAGAAGGAAAGAAACAGAAAAGGAAGGAAGAAGGAAGGAGTGGGAAAGGAGGCTGGGGGGGAGGGATGGAAAGCAAAGGTTGACAAAGAACGAAGCGCTCTTAAGAGCACAGACTATGAGGGACTACGAGTCACCTTCTGCGTCGTCCACTTCTGGTACCATCACCCGAGAGTGGAGCTCACGTTTCAGCTGCTTCATTCCTTATCCCCCCCCCCCCCCCCCCCCCCCCTCTGCCCTACTGTCCACGGATCAGCACAGATCTGCCTCAGACTCGCATCCGTCCCTCTTCGGCGCTCAAGCAAACTAACGCAGGACGCGGGCTGCAGCAGCGGCCACCGAACTGGAATCCCAGAGCGCGCTCTGACCAGCGCTCCAAAGGAACAGCGCCGTTGGTGCGGTGCTCCCCCTCCTTGTTCTTCTGGGGTTCTCCTTGAATTATAGAGGAACTGCGATTGCACTCGCGCTGGCTGGGTTTTCATCAGAGTGCTGGAGGTCACGACGGCTTTCCCACCCCCCACCCCCACCCTTCCACCCCCGATCCTGCCATGCCTCCTTCTCTTCCTTCCTGATCACATATGCAACGAGAGGGTGTGATGCCTGCCGTCGAGCGGGCGCCCACAAAGAAGGGCTGACCCAGAAGGAGATTTACGACACAGAGAGAAGGGGAAACGCGGTCGGTGCCCTTCATCCATTCCCAAAATTGTCAACGGCAATTTCCCGGATAAAAGCCAGAACTGTACCTCCATGTTTTATGCATAACGCTAGGAGGTAAGGGCGAAGGCCTCTCCTTGGCTGGAGGGGGGTCTGTCCGATTTGTATTGCCTTTGAATTGGTCCCCCGACCCACCCTCCCACCTCCGATCTGCCACCACGGCTCTCCCACGCCTCCCCTAGCTGTTTGGAGCCCGGCACGCAGGGGGTGATATACAGTTTACGGTTCCCCGCAGAGGCTTTCCGCTGGCCGCCTGCTCCACAGAGTTTATTAGTGGCTGTCTTGGGAGCCCTAGACTCCGCAATTGCAGAATTAACCAATCAACTAAGCTACTGGCCGCGGAACGGAGGAAAAATCCAAATTGAGCTTTTGTTATGGTAAATCAGGGCGGTAATGACTGTATGCGATGGGCACAGCCATCTTGCCTGGAAAGCTTTTCATTATTATTGATTTCATTCGGGGGGAACGTGTGTGAACACGAACACAAATTCGTCCTCATCTGTTTAAATGGGGTCTCATGGCTTTTTTCCACTCCTTGAAATCTGGGGAGGAGAAAAAAAAAATCACAAGTGCAAAGTGAATTAGGCACAGTCCAACGGCGAGATGTCGCTGCATGTCGGATCAAAGTGAAGATATCCTGTGGGATATCTGCTAACTGAACATCACATGGTTACCCATGATGCCTTCTAAGGGCTCTCTCAGATATGTCATTGGCTCAGTGGATGGGGGGGTAGTAGGGCGGGGGGGGGTAGAACCTATAGCCCTGGGCTTAAGCGATGAATAAAGTGACGGACCACTGATCAGAAAACACAGCTTTTTATCCCCTCCTCCTCCCAAAAGCCCTGGTTGTCCCTCGCGATTCAATGTGGCATTCACTTAAAAGTCACTGTTAATAAAGACGGCATTTCCATGTCCTAATTCCCAGAACCCATCACTTTGTGTCCCGACGATGACGACGACAGCCGGCGGGCCGCAAGCTCGCTGGCCCTCTCTCTCGCTCTCTCTCTCTCTCTCTCTTTCTCTCTCTCTCGCTCTCTCTCTATCTTTCTCTCTCTCCTCTCGCCTCCTTAACACCCCTTCCCCTCCTCCTCCTCCTCCTCTGCCACGTTTGACCTACTTCTGTCTCCACTACATTGTAAACATATCTGCTAATTGCCTTCATTTATTCATTCGGAAGTTAAGTTGTTTTTTGCTTGGCGCCACCCCAACTCATTCATGTGTAATGCATAATACAATGCATGCTCACACTAACTCCCCCCCCCAGCCCAACCACTGTCACTCTATGACTCTATGACCAAGCAGAGTTACAGTTGACCCCCTCCCCCCCAGACAAAGCTTTCCCATAATGCAATGCCATTTTCGCATAGCAACTCTAAGCATCAGGGTCAGCCTTGTGTAAGATTATAACTACCGCCTTTAAACTCTAATGCTGCTTGCAGAAAAGTCTTTGAAAGCTTTAAATTGCACGTAGTGTGTTCCCTGAATGCACATCTCAGAAGATAGAGGCTTTCCAAGTTCCACACGCTTTTACTGTGAAATTACTTTTTCATGACAGGCCATCCCGACTGGCACGGCAGCTTCGATGGCTATTATAGGTCAGATATTGTCCCCTCCACCAGACTACATGCATACACACACCGCATGCATGCACGCACACGCGCGCACACACACACACACACACACACACACGCACGCACGCGCGCGCGCGCACACACACACACACACACACACACACACACACACACACACACACACACACACACACACACACACACACACACACACACACGCGCACACGCACACGCACACGCACACAAACACATCCCCCCCTCAAACTCGTATTGTTGTTGCTATTGAATCTAGGCCACAAGACAAAATGTTTTTTATCACCTCTGGTGACACTGGCTCACCATCTATTGTTGACTCACTGTGCGAGCAGAGATTCGGCTCGTAACCTTTAGAAAATAATCACGCCAAAGTCCGGTCACTGTGTTCCTGATCCCACACAGACAAATAACTGATCCAGTTTTCTTCAAGGCAACAGCAATACCGTATGACTTCTCATCTGTTAGGGTTTCAACAGTGCTGTTCGTGAATATAATGTCAATAATATTGAATACTGACATATAATGTCTCTCACTGTTGTATAATGTGTTTAACTGTTATATACTGGGTTTAAGATGTTATATACAGGGTTTAACTCTTACGAGAGTTATGAGTTATATGAGCATATGCCAAACCTGAATCTTTCAATAAAAAATCATGAATGATCTAACTTTCAATGTTAATTTTTGTTTCAGTAGCTGCTATTTCTCTTGACTTTAGCACCAAGTTTCAGCTTTTCGTTTGCTCCTTATTTTTAATAATACACGAGGGCATTGCTAATCACTGCAATATAGACTGAATATTGAACATAGACTTAATGACTCATGACGAAAGAGGGTCCTCTGGCTAGACCAGTTGAGAACCACTGATGTAATGGGTCTCACTGTTATATACTGGGTTTAACTGAAAAAACTGTCTCTAACTATTCACTCAGTTTAACTTTTCTAAACCAGGTATAACCTCGATATATCATGTCTTTGAAATGACAAAGGCCCAAAAAAGCTTTTCCATGATCATAAACCACTTCATTAGCAAATGGGTCAAAGAATAACCCAGAAAGAAATACCCCCATCGAACCAGAACAACCGCCTGAATCCAGCACGCAGTGCTCTGCAGATGCTGTTCACCCCAATAAAACCCGAGCCCTGGCAGGGGGAGGGGGGCGGACTCGTAGTCCACCCCCCACTCTCTCCCCCCTCTTTCTCTCCCCCCTCTCGACCCACGATCCAGGTCACGGGGTCGTGTTTGTGGAATTCAAGTGGCTGGCCTTCTCCCTCCGCTGCGCCGTGATTGGCTCCCCTGCTGGGATCTACAACCCCAGCCCTCTCCCTCTACCCCCCTCCTCTCCTCCCAGCTCCCCCGGGTGCCTCCCCCCCTTTCCCCAACCCGCAACCCCGCCCCCACCCCCGCATGTGAGTGTGAATGTGAATGAGTCACGTCTGCGCGGGAGCGTGTCTGAGTGGCGAGGTGGAGTGCTCAGTCGCGGGGGAGAGAGGAGCGCTCTCGGTAATCCGGGGTAAACAGCGAGCGGCATGACCGCACGGCTCATACGTGACCGGAGCCGGGGTAGCAGAAGTGGGAACGGGGAGACTCGCCGCCGCCGCCGCCGCCAACGCCGCCAGTACTTCACTTAAGTCGCACCCCAAAACCAGCCGATCCATAGCCCATCGGAGTCGATTTGGATGAGAGTGTCTGCTTAATGACTAAATAGTAAATAGCATTCGCTGCAACGCGGTGCTCCATCGGGGTCTGGGTTGGGACTTGGAGCACTCTGTGTATCCGTAGCCTTAATGTTAGCTATGACTGGAAAAGATGTGTGAATTTGTCCGCTAGTGTTGACAATGTCACTTTTGGGTTTAAAGTTTCCCCAAGTTAAATGGAATGCAAAAATTTTTTTTTGGACTGTTGATTGGACGTCTTGGAGATAGGTGTCCCATTTTGCAGGATCAGGTTGGAAAGCCGTCTGGAAAAAAAGTTACATTTTAACACCTGTAAAAAAATAAACCCAAAGGTTTCATAACACTTGCATAACAACATGGGGTTTGTTAATATAGTTGATGGTCATCTCTCCCAATGGTTGAACCAATCAGAGGGCCCGGCTGCTTCTCCTCTTCCGAGGCCAACATGAAACAAGTGCGCTGCTGAGTCCCGTGGAACAAGTTAGAAATGCTCAAAAGAACCTCTTCGCTTTGTGCTTGGACATAATGAAGCACATGAATGGGCCTTCATGAATACATTACCATAGAATAAGAAAACCATTCAGCGGAACTTCAGTTGCGCTGAAGTTGAACTGATGACATAAGTTATTTCAACGCTGAAGACATTGAATATTTTTTTTCTTTAAAGGAATTCAAAGAACTGAAAAGTTGTTCAGGTTCAGCCGAGAGCTGTAGTCGAATGACCTGCTGAATGGAACTGAGAACGGTCGCTGTAGAGAGAAGACTACTTCAACTATAGGTCTCCATTGAAACCAGGAGCTGTGTACTATACCATACTAGCTTACAAATCAGGATAATAAGATGAATTAGGCCCGTCATTATTTCTTTACAGTTTCAGTTTGATCAATTTCGTCATTATTTTTTTCTTTACAGTTTCAGTTTCATCATTTCGCCTATTAAATTGAATATTTGCGATTGCATATAAAAAAGTATTTAGTCAATCATATTCATGTCTTGTGGATTTTAAGTTATCAGTTGAGTTTTGTTAACAGTCTAAGTGACGCACCTCTCCTTTGAAAGAAAAAAAACGATTTATTTTTACCTAACTGTTAACAAGGCATGTGACAGAAGGGAGGTAATACTACTGCGAGACAAGGCTCAACAGCCAAGGGTTGGCCAGGACTCTGGTGACTTCCCCTCCCTTGGTGGGAGCAGAGGATGGACAGATGGACAGGAGATGACTGGTGGAGAGCTGGATCTCTCCCAGCAGGGTATGACCAGTACCACCACCCCTACTCCCACCACCACCCATATCCCCCAACCCCCCCCATCCCTGGCACTGGGTCAACCCCTGCGTTGGCCGGCTAACCATCCTGTTAGCCGGCCAACGGACAGGATCACCCTGCTGACCGCATTAGAGTCTGACATGGCTGTCTTCATTTAACCTTTACTTCTTCCTCCAAGCCCGGCCCGGGAAACAGTGGGTTTGGGGCCCTGAACAAGGGCCAAATTGGTGGAAGCTCGGATTGCCTCTGATTCAGACCATCCTCGTAGCCCCGGCTGATGTGCAAGAAAACCCCCTCCAAAGGTTTTAGATAAATGGGGACTCAGGCAATCAATGCTTTTATCGTTTTTACTCCTTCAAATGGAAGAGCGAGGGGGTGAATTGGCAGGGGAGAGGACCTGGTCTGAGAGGGGTAGGGGTTGATGATTTGAGCTCCACAGCCCCAGAGAGAAACAAGCCTTGCTGTAGAACCCCCAGATCGGAGCGAGACGAACGAGAAGGCAGATGTGGGGGTTTCTTGTAATTTACCGTCTTTTCCCTGTGCTTGACGGTTTTATTGGCTCAGTAATGGACTGGAGTCAAGAGACTGCCTGCATGGAGCTACCTCATCTCTGATCACTGAATCCATACACTCAATTATGTATGACCGTTGGATTTTTTCGTTTTGTTCTCTCACACCAAACCTTATTTGGTATGATCCTGCCTTATCGGTTTCTGGTTTTATCCGTGACTAGTCTATAGGTTTATCTCTAAGCTATACGGATAAAAATCTAAACAGCATACGTGCCTCAGTGCTCTCATCCGCTTTTATCTAAATCTTAAAACCCATCTATTTAAATTTAGTTGCGGTGTAATCATTATTTTATTAGAGCCCTATCAATCAATACCTCTTGAACGTGTCTCTGCAGTTCTGAGCTAATTCTGAGAGATTATGGTTATTTTAAACTGATTCATCATTTGGTTTTAGCTGTGTTGTTTCCCTGGTTAAGCACTTAGCATTGCAGTTCTGCACAAAAGCACTTCATAAACAACATGTGATTGATATAAATCCTTATAACAAAATAAAACAACTATTCATAAAACGACTCATCTCTCTGCACTTTGCTCTTTAAATAAAGTTGATTGATTGATATCCAACCCGTACTGGATAACTACATAACCATATAACCATACAAAAACTATGAATAAAACTACACTCGTCTCCCTGGCTCTCTTCATCCCATCCATCCTCCAGTCAGGACGTATTTCAGTGGGACATTGTTTGTTCTCCGCATTAATCTACATAAAATATGCTAACGAAATTAAACAGAAGACAGAGTGAGGCGTTGATGCTGGCTGGCTCCGAATCGTTAATGACTCGCCACCATCCTTGGAAAAAAAAAAAAGGTCCTGATTAATTTGGGAATGTCGACCGCAGTGGATAGTGATTAATTCCTCCTGGATTCAACCATTTAGAGTAGCGTGCGGGGGTGGCGGCAGGGCGGGGGGCGAGGGTTGGACTCAGGAAAGCAGCAAAGCCCAGAATGTGGAGGCATAATTAATACATATGGATCATACTTAATTAGTGGGCAAAACAGAGGGTCGGCACAGGCATGATTTGTCTCTCCTTTGTTGAAGTAATGGTGTACGGTTAGTTCCCCTCCAAACAGTGACAAGCCCATATAATGAGGGCCCCCTGTAGATAGAAAGAGCTTAAGACCACCAGAGGCTAGGGGAAAAGTCTGGGCGACAGTTTGTACAAATGACTGCTTGTCCCTTTAATGTCTTGTGTGTCTAAATAACTAAGCAAAGACACAGAAAGAAGCCTGCGGTTTAAATAGTGCGCTTTTAGTTGGATTAATGGTGGAACGGTATCTTGAAAGCTCTGTCCTCCTTCAAAACACCTCCTTCCCATTGTGGAAAGCGAAATACCAACGTGTTTGTTCTTCCTCTCCTCCCTGCAGAACGATGTGAAGTTCGACCAAAGGCGGACCAAAAGCACGGCGTGGTGAACATTCCCGTCGGGTTCTTCTCACAACATCCCCATCCGTTTCACCCGGAGCTCGCCGCTCACCGGAGCCCCATGGGGATGGGTACGTGCCTGGATGCGGGAAGGACATACTATGACCTCGCCACCGGTCACAGGCTTCCCAAGGTCATGTCGCTATGGCAGCTGACACTCTGCTTCCTGTCCCTCGTCTCGGCGAACTCGGAGCCCACCGTGGCGGGGGTACCGGCCCTGAACGTCTTCCAGTCGGAGAGGAAGGAGTGGGCTCTGAACCACCTGACGGTGCACCAGAGCACGGGGGCGCTGTACGTCGGCGCGGTCAACCGCATCTACAAGCTGTCGGCCAACCTCACCCTGCTGGTGTCCCACGACACGGGGCCGGAGTACGACAACAAGGCCTGCTACCCGCCGCTCATCGTGCAGCCCTGCTCGGAGCCGCTGGCCTCCACCGACAACGTCAACAAGCTCCTGCTGGTGGACTACTCCCACAACCGGCTGCTGGCGTGCGGCAGCCTCTACCAGGGCGTGTGCAAGCTGATGCGGCTGGGCGACCTGTTCATCCTGGTGGAGCCCACGCACAAGAAGGAGCACTACCTGTCCAGCGACAACCACACGGCCACCATGTACGGCGTGGTGGTGCCGTCGCCGGGCCAGGACGCCACGCTGTACGTGGGCACGGCTGTGGGCGGCAAGCAGGACTACTTCCCCACCGTGTCCAGCCGCAAGCTGCCGCGCGACCCCGAGTCGTCGGCCATGCTGGACTACGAGCTGCACACCGACTTCGTGTCGTCGCTCATCAAGATCCCGTCGGACACGCTGGCGCTGGTGCCGCGCTTCGACATCTACTACGTGTACGGCTTCTCCAGCGGGCCCTTCGTGTACTTCCTGACGGTGCAGCCCGAGACGCCGCCCGAGAGCGGCACGCCGGCGGGCGGCTCCCCCGGCGACCTCTTCTACACCACGCGCATCGTGCGCCTCTGCAAGGGCGACAAGAAGTTCCACTCGTACGTGTCGCTGCCCCTGGGCTGCCTGCACCGCGGCGAGGAGTACCGTCTGCTGCAGGCCGCCCACCTGGGCAAGGCGGGCCGCGCGCTGGCCCGGGCGCTGAACGTCAGCTCCCAGGAGGACGTGCTCTTCGCCGTGTTCGCCAAGGGCCAGAAGCAGTACCACCAGCCGCCGGACCACTCGGCCCTGTGCGTGTTCACCCTGCGGGAGATCAACGCCCGCATCAAGGAGCGCTTGCAGTCCTGCTACCAGGGGGAGGGACACCTGGAGCTGCACTGGCTGCTGGGGAAGGACGTGCAGTGCACCAAGGCGGTAAGAGGGATTGATGGATGGGGAAACGGGGGTGGTGAGGGAGGGAGGGAGGGAGGGAGGGAGAGAGGGAGGGAGGGAGGGAGGCAGCAAGTCATGGAGATGAGAGGCGGAAGAGAAAAAGAGAGCGGTAGGGTGGTGAAGAAGATGGATGGCGCAAGATGGATGGATAGAGAGTAAAGGAGGCGTTGCGAGAAAGAAAGGCAGAGAGGGTTAGAGAGAGAGGCAGAGAAACGGAGAGGGGGCCAAGCATGCGAATTGAGGGAAAAACAAAAGGTGAGGCCAAGGAACTGAAATCACCTCCACACACAATTATACACACAAAACGCACACCAAAATGAGGTCTTATCGCGCACCCGTCCAAACACAGGAGCACACAAGCACATATTCCATCTCCGTTCTAGAAACAGGGTCAGGTGCGTGAGCAGCCTTGACTAAGTCTTGCAGTGGTCTCCAGTTACCCAGCGGTGCTGGTTGCACTGTGAGGGGCTGATAGGGGTGCCAGCCCAAGAGAACCTGAAACACCATTAAGATTTCCCCGGGGACGGGACTGGCCAGGGGGAGATTAGTTTTACTATGCTAATCAAAGGAGTTTTCTATTTAGCTTGGGTTTTATTCACCCACTCGGTCTGCAAAACTCCCCCACCCACTTTTCCTGGCTCTCCCACTCTCTTTTGTATTTTGATCCTGCATATTCTCCCTTTCTCACTCTCTCTCCTTCACTCTCTCTCCCTCACTCTTGCTTGCTCTCTCTCTATCTCTCTCTTTCTCTCCCTTGCTGTCTCTTTCTCTCTCTCTTTCTTGATCTCTCTCTCTTTTTCTCCCTCATTCTCCCTTTCTCACTCTCTCTCCTTCAATCTCTCCCTCACTCTCGCTTGCTCTCTCTCTCTCTCTATCTCTCTCTCTCACTCTCGCTTGCTTGCTTTTTCTCTCTCTCTTTCTCTCTTTCACTCTCACTTGCTCTCTCTCCATCTCTCTCTTTCTCTATCTCTCTGTCTCTCTCTCTATCTGTCTCTCTCTGTCTCTCTCTGTCTCTCTCTCTCTCTCTCTCCATCTCCTTTCTTTTTCTTCCTTTCAGTGTTCTTCCTTCAAACTCTTCAGTATTCCTGTGCTTTTCCCATAGCCAGCTGTGGTTGAACCTGCGAGACCTATGCTTGAGGTTTAAAAGAGTTCTTGCTTACAGCAAGCACTTACATGTCTGTGCCTTTTGTGAAACCTGCATATTTAAAAGGCTTGAAGCAAAAACAAAAGGCTTTTATCAGAAACAAATGGCTTTCATCCAAACAGAAGGGATCTCTAGAAACAAGCAAAGCAACGAAAACATTATATGCGTTGCATCTCGCATCTGTTTGGATTTCGCTATTCCATTAAACAAATGGGTTGTAATGAAATATGACAATGACAAACGCGTTGTTATTTAGCCATTCATTACGGCTTGGCAGGCAGTCAATGGTCTTAATTAATTTTATTGGAGTTAATTAAATAACAATGGTTAAATCCTGGTTGGATATAGCTAAATTGTACATTTTAGCTTCTAAGGTAATTACACGGCACAGCAGAAGATTAAAACTATGCTAATCTTGGCGCCAGGATTTAGCAGTACTCAGATCCGGCAATCATATTTTTTTTACCGTTAGTGGCACAATAATAAACACATATTACTAAAGTAACTGCTACTCACTAATAATGTAGCACTGCTCTCTCTCTTAATGACTTAACAGTATATAGGACATTTATGCTATATTTTGAAGACGGCAATGAGCACTATGTGTATTGAAAAATACTTTATATACAGTGTGTTTTACTTTTTATACAGTATACAGCCTACTCCCTTTAAACTAGTTAGAGGTGATCGCCTCACGTTTCAAAGAGCGAACACCAGATAGAGCAGCCAGGCCTGTAGGGATGCTAAGCTAGGAACTAGCATCATGTAACAGAGTGATAATACTATACCGCTGATTAGAAGAGACTGAAGATGGGTGGCAGCTCAAGCAACAACCACTAAACACCCTGATGTCTTTAATGCCCAATCAAAACATCCCATCCCCTGTAGTGTGATACTGTGATGTCAGGAAGTCACAGCATCCCCTACTACTATGAAGACAATTGCATTGAGGATACCCTTTCATCTGAAGCAACTTGCCTTTGGTTGCTATATATGTATCTGAACCTTGACGTCCCCGTGCTCAAGATGCCGTTACTGTGGACACGGGGGAATCGAACCCGCTGCATTTTAACACCCTAGCAACACTGCACTATCCTGTGCCCGAAAATACATACACACACAGTTGTCCTACAGCTCTTGTTCTCCTTGAGCGATTATTTACACGCTGTAAAAGTACAAGCTGAAAAGACAGATATCCAGTATTACAGGAGGACTCCAAAATCTAATAAAAGCACCTCGGAGGCCGGTGTGCTAACCCTTCAGAGATCAGCAGATGATATGTTAGCTCCTCCGCTAGTCAGTTTAGCTCCTAAACTCCTCTTCCCACGCATCTTCACCCTTAATCTCTCTCTCTCTCTCTCTCTCTCCCTCCCTTTTTTATTTTCCACCTCCCACCTTCCTTTCTCATCTTCCCTCATCCCTCGATCGACTCCGGTGACTTATTTCTTTCCAAACTTGTCACATAAAAAACACTCAAATCCCTAAAAATCCCCAACCACCAAAACCAAAACGGATGTAATGTGCGACCACTAACCACTTCCTCCTCTTGTTGTACTCCTCTTCACCCTCCGTCCCTCCTCCCGACTCCCACTCCCCCCATCAATCCCGACCCCCCCCTTACCCCACCCCCCCGACTATCCCCCTCAATCCGACCCCCCACTCTCCCCCTCAATCCCCCCCCCCCCTTCTCAATCCCCCCCATCCCTACTTTCCATCTGCAACCACCCATCCAAACCTCCTATCCTCCCCTCCTTCCCTCCTCCCCATCCTGCCCCCTGCCTCACCCCTTCTCTCCGAGCAGCCGGTCCCCATCGATGACCACTTCTGCGGCCTGGACATCAACCAACCCCTGGGCGGCTCCCAGCTGGTCTCCAGCCAGGCCCTGTACACCGAGTCCCGGGACAGGCTGACCTCCGTCACCTCCTACGTCTACAACGGCCACAGCGTGGTGTTCCTGGGCACCCGGAGCGGCATGCTGAAGAAGGTAGGAGAGGGGTTCCAGATCTGTGGCTTCGAAGACCTCGCGGTGCTGGGCAGAGGTCTTCACGTCCTCAACGTCAATCTCCATTTTGAATGACTTGAAGTATAATTGCTACTTGATGTCATCATTGGGTTTCCACGGATCATGATCGATTGACAGAAAAATTGACAGATAGACATTATGATTATCAAAATTTGGTAATAATCAGTTGCAGTACCTATTTTTTCGACCTTTTTAAAGATAGATGGATGAATGGTAGATAGATAGATAGACGGAGAGATATCCTGACATCGCCAGACCAATTTGCAGATTAGACCGATTAGGATTAGTCCTGAACCTCTTAGTTTGTTTGCCTCTGGACCCGATTTGATCATACTTACAACCAATCAGAGCATCGAAGCGTGTGACACATCGGTGGCAGCCATTTAGTTTGTGTATATTCCTCAATGCCCCTCCCATGGGGGGGACCTTAAGCCACCCCATATCATACAAACGGTTGTGAAAAGGCAGACAGTCCTCCTTCCTTGGGGCTACAGACCCCCTCCCATGATCCATAATAACACTGATAGGTGAGGCCCTACCTTGGGGTTATAGCCCCCCTCCATGATCCATAAAAACACTGATAGATGAACCTCTACCTTGGGGCTACAGACCTCCACCCATGATCCATAATAACACTGATAGGTGAACCTCTACCTTGGGGCTACAGACCTCCACCCATGATCCATAATAACACTGATAGGTGAACCTCTACCTTCGGGCTACACCCCCCCCCCCATGGTTCATCCCCTCATCCCTCCATGGTGCATCTTACAGCCGGGGTGACAGCGCGAGACCGAGGGGCTCAGCACTCGCTCTGCGTGTTGCGTACCGCATGCGACAGAGCGAACGCGGGACAGAGCGAACATGCGACAGACTGGGGAGAACGTGCGAGAGGACTATGCTGACACTAGCCCCGGGGCCCCGCAGTCGAATGGGATGCAATCTGTCTGCAATGCACACACACACACATAAGATACACACACGCACACATACACGCACACACTCATACACACAATCATGTACATGGGTACTATGCACAGAAATGCACACACGCAAGCAGATACAGATGCAGGCTGAGACACGCACGCACGTAAGCAAGCACGCACGCACACAAGCACGCACATACACACACAGTAACACAGTAACATAGGCTGGGGGCAGATAGCATCTCTGGACCTCTTCTTATTGTACAAGATGTTTGGCCATGAAAATGGAGCGCGGCCAGAACCATGAAAAACATGTCCCAGAGAGACAGGAGAGAGAGAGAGAGAGACAGGAGAGAGAGAGAGAGAGAGAGAGAGAGAGAGAGAGAGAGAGAGACCAAAAATGACCCCAAACCTTAAAATAACAAGAAAGAACCTCATATTAATCAGCTGAGGTTCCACTGAGAAGATGCTGGGATCCTGAGGGTCCATGCCGGGGGGGGGGGGGGGCAGAGTAGGCCAGTCAAGACAATAAATTGCATAAGCCACTGCAGAGGTTGTAACCTCCCCGTTACAGAGAGGTCATAGCTAGGGTGCGAGGTCAGAGGGATAACTATGGAGTAGACCTTGTGCACGAGGAGGGCTATGGTGTGGTTTCCATGGTTGCGTGGTTCGCCATTAGCGAGCCCCGTGCGTGTGGGAGGGTGGGGCGTTTGAAGCCCCATCAATCACGGCCGGCGTCCATACGAGGAGCTTCATAAAAAAGCACTTTCATTTCTCATACGTAACTGTGCCTTCCCCGGGGGTTCAGAATAGCACCTCTACCTCGGGGAATGTACCGGGTATGTGGTGTTACTATGAAAGGCAGCTGTTGGCCGATGTTTCGTCTATCGTGCATCATCCGAGCTCGCAGGGGGGTCTGAACCGAGGACGTCGTTTCGAATGATGTTGTGGCTATGAAACGACGGGGAACCGTGAGCGTGGCAATTGCACTTCAAAAGTGCCGTGCAAGGTGGATATCAAAGCGAGCAATAAAGTCTGTGATATGAAAGAGAGAGAGGGATTCGCAATAGCAAAAACGGCCAGAGTAAGAACGGTCTGCTCTCAGATGATGCTGTTACGATTCTGTTGGCTTTTTTCCTTTTTTATTTCTTGACACTACCGCCCCTCACAGTAGTTTACAGTTAATGACCACAAGTGGGGAAACACACATTCACACACTGACGCTGGTGTTAACCTCGCAAGGAAGCGATCGGCAAACCCTCAGAGGAGGAAGTGTCCCTTCCTTCATCTCAGCCTCTTGACTGTTTCACAACTACCTGTCCTGCCTCTAATAACCACCGCCCACACTGATAACACCATTTCTGCTCGGTGGCGGAACCCTGGGTCTAAGGGACTCACAGTGAGTTCAGATACATGCCATTAAGGAGCAGGCAAGGGGTTTAGGGCACTCAAGCACTCAAGGGAAGCCTGCAAGTACATTTACATTGAGGGCATTTAGCAGATGCTTTTATCCAAAGCGACTTACAATAAGTACATTTGTCAGGAGAAAGAGAAAAAAAGGGGGAACCGATGCAGAGTCTAGCTGAACTCTGAACAAGTGAGTCTTGAATCTTTGGCGGACGCTGGCGAGCGAGCAGTTAGGCTGCTGAAATTGGACGGTTTGAACCAAGTTAGCCTGGCTTTCATCTGGAAGTCCGATGGCCTAACCACAAGACTATCAAACTCATAACAATTGCCTCTTAATATTAAAAGCCAAGTCTTAACTACACTCAGATGCTTATCAATGCTAGAGGCATTTAAAGAGTGGACACTTATAGTACCTCGCAGCAGTAAAGCATTGACTCTCTTTAATGCTATAAATAAACAAACAAGGAGAGGTTATTATGGTCTGCCCGGGCAGGGAAAATAAGCACACACAGTCATCGCAATCATTTCTGAGAGGTTTGTGATTTCCTCTTGACTCGCTGAGTGAAATCGTTAGAGAGGTGTTTCAGCTGTAGCTGAGACAGTGGTTCTGTTGCTGTGTGTGTGAGGAGAAATTGGAAAGTTTTTACCATATAAATTGAGTTGTGAGGGTACGGATTCAGTCATCATTCTGATGTGTTCTTTCGGGCAATTCTGTATTGATTTTAGCCGAGGTGAAGTTTTTGTTACAAGAAACACAACTCTGAAAGCGAAAAGTCGTATTTTCATGTCATTAGATATTTTCCTATTTTTTTCTTAGATTTAACAAGGCTTCCTCATGCGATCATTGGGTTTCTCTCTATCTATATCATTGCATGCGTCATGCTGTCCAAATGTTGGGAACACGCACACACACACATTCACACACGTCTCTCCATGCGCATAATCAGGACCATACGTAGAGCAACCCGTTGAAATGTTTAACTGTCTGTGTTCCGCCGGTGGGCCTTGGGAACCGAGTGGAACAATAGAGTGGGATGGGGAGGCAGGGATGCAGAGTGGAGGAGAACAGGAAACCAAGAACAGGAAACACATCCATTCCTTGGAGTCTTTGGTTCCTCTGGTTTCATGGGTCGTCATTGTGAGATTTGGGAGCGAACAGGGTTCACAAGTGCAGGGAAATGATTGTGCTTTGGGTGTCTTTTTACACAAGCTTTTCTGTTGCATTGTGGGAATAAATGGGAATGTGGGAATAAATGGGAATTTGTGGTGAATTCGGACACTTCATTTTAACGTGAGATTGGAGCTCCCAAACACGTTATTGAATACTTTGAGATTTCCTTCCTCTATAACTCTGGTGGACCTTATCATACACCAGATTGCCAACCAAAGTACAGAGCTACCCATCTAACCCAAACAAAGCCCAAAAGTACTATTTCTTTGGAGCCCCATCACCTTTAGACCTGGAGGAGCCTGCGGTCAGTGCAGGATGGGGGCAGGTAGGCTGGGAACGGTGCCATGCTGAGAGGGTGAGGCTGGGTACATTTGGCTGAAAAACAGGAAAGCTTTTAGACAATGACCTCAAAACATTAAACACTGTCAGTGCACTGACAGACAAGCATCGGATTCACACGCACACACAACACACACACACACACACACACACACACACACACACACACACACACACACACACACACACAAACCCCCACACACACACACACACGAACACACACACGCACACACATGGCTAGGTTTCTGCTTCCGCACAGGCGCACACACACTCACAGGCAGACGTTAAGCTACACAACAAAAGTACACATTAACACGCACACACACGCACGCACACAAAGGCTCTGTTGCTACCGTTACCCTCCTCTCACCCGCTTGGTAATCAATTTAGGTAATTGTGGCTGCCGATTGACAGCGCGTCTATCGGCCGGGATCAATACTTTTGTCTTTGTGACCATAGCTAACGTGATGGGCGAATGATTAGCATGGTGCTGTAACGCACAGACCCATTCGGAACGGCCGTCTCTCTCATTAGAGAACAGAGCTTAGCCACCTCTCTCTACCTCTGTCTCTATTGCCCTCTTCTACCTCTCCGTCTTCCTCTCTTTGTCTCTCTTTCTACGACTCTCTTTCTCCCTCTCTCTTTCCCTCTGTCCCCCACTTTCTCCCTCTTTCCCTATACCCCGCTCTCTCTCGCGCGCGCTCTTTCTTTCTTTCTCTCGCTCTTTCTTTCTCTTGCTCTCTCTCTCTCTCTCTTCTCTCTCTCTCTCTCTCTCTTCTCTCTCTCGCTCTCTCTCGCTCTCTCTCTCTCTCTCTCTCTCTCTCTCTCTCTCTCTCTCTCTCTCTCTCTCTCTCTCTCTCTCTCTCTCTTCTCTCTCTCTCTCTCTCATTAGCATTCACACAGCCTATGATGGATAGATGGTCACATGGATGTCCGCTAGGCTCCAGCTGTCGGACAGAACGCCACCATATGTGAGGCCACTCAACCTTAGAGGTGGACAGTTGTCTGGGACTCTCTCCCCCCCCCCCCACCAGCCCTCCCTTTCCCCACCCCATTTCCGCTGTCATAACATTGACTCGTGCCAAACGACCATCCGGTTCTGTCTAAGTCATTGGATGTGACACAAGACAAAAGATTCGGCCCACTTTTAAAAAAAACGCTCCGATGGATGGAAGGAAGTTGAGCGTTGTACTCTCCTGTGTTTCGACTCATCCTGTAATTGGAGACCCGGAGATGTTTGGCTCTTATTATATTTTTGGTTTTGCGGTATGGGGCAGGGAGGGGGGTGGGGGGTTTCCAAGGCTGTAATTACCAACCGCGTTCCTGTTGTGGATTTATTTACCCGTACACAACAGCGGGTGCAAGCAGCCCATTTTCAATTTGAGGCTGATTGCGAAACCATCAAGGGGTCAAGTGGCAATTAAACTCCCTTAAAGTGAATCCCAGAGAGGAGAGCGAGCTGGGCAGGGTGAGACTACCTCTCCCACCCAGACGGCTCCTGTCCGTCTGGGTGGGAGAGGAAGACGGGCAGACCGCTCTGCAGGGGCCGGACCCCCTGCCCCCCCGCCAGAGTGGCAGATTGGGAGGGGATTGCCTGGAAGAAGGTTGTTTTCCGCCGGCTGCCGGGTCAGCATCCATATGTTTGGCCTCGCACCATCCGCGTAAAGAGAGCCCATACTGGCCTCACGACATATGGACTGGGCCATTTCTCTTTTTTTGTGCTCGTCTAGATGGAGTTAGTTAGGGTGGGGTGGGGATACGACGGGGGGAGAGGGGTTGAAACTGTCACTGCCATGTAAACGCACCAGTCACTCGCTCTCCCATTCTCTTGCTGCGGATGACTCCCACTGTGAGGGCTAACGGGGAGAGGTTTGGTTTTCATGTACATTTTTCCCCATTATTCTTCTGAAACATGAACCAACCTTTCAACCGAAGGCCACCCCCACCCCCCCTTTTCCTAAAATCAATCCCACGTTTAACCAGTCGCAGACGAAGACGTTCTGTGTCGCAGTGTATTCCTCACATCATGTTCTGCTAATGCCAAGGGACGGCCGCAGACACTTAAGGTTGAAGTTGTGTTTTTCCTTTTCTTTGGAGATGAGGGGAGATGGTTGTGTTTTGTGTTGGGGATTCTCACCGGGGTCATGTTGCTGTTGTTGTTGTTCTAGGCATACTACTCTCCCTCTCTGTATCTCTCTGTCACTCTCTCTGTCGTCTGCTGTCTCTGTCTCTGTCGTCTGCTGTCTCTGTCTCTGACTCTCTCTCTCTCTCTCTCATCTCTCTCTCTCTCTCTCTCTCGTTGCTGATATCGATTACCAGACCTGGAAAATATTTGAAACGGAAGGAGGATGTTTAAACTTTATGGAATGAGATTTTTTATATTCCCAGGCTACATGTATGATTTCTTTATTTGAGACACTAGCGACCCTAAGGGTTAAAGAGTAAGAGCAATGGTAACTGGAGTAAGTGGGAGACAAATGCTTTTATTATAACAGATCATAAAATATATAGACAACAAACTTTGAACAAGTAGAATGTACAAACAGACACTTTATAGAAAGAAACAACTCTTTATTTATCACTTATTTCGAACAAAGCCGGTGATTTGGGCATATAAGGCGACTTTTCCTCTCATAAAAAAACAAATAATGTTTGTTTGTCACACACAATTTACTACCTCAAACCTAGTGGGAGCAGCCAGTCTATATTATGTCTATATTAGGCATATATCAGACTATGTCTGTCTATGCAAGTGTGTGTTATACTTTTTAGAATGGGCACGTGTGTGTGCATACATATGTGTGTACTTTTGTGCATGCGAGTCCAAATTAGGTTTCTATGGTACGTTTCACAACGTGCAAGAATATGTGTATGTATGTGTAAGTGCCTGGGAAGCGCACATACATGTGTGTACACGCTGTGTGTACATACACACATAGGCGGTTATGTGTGTGTGTGTGTGTGTGTGTGTGTGGGTGTGTGTGTGTGTGTGTGTGTGTGTGTATTGGGTTTGTATGCGTGCGTGTTCGATTGGGTACAAGACGGGTGTACACGTTCATACACACACGCTCTAGCACATGTGTGTTTGTGTGTCCATGGCGACCAGCGGGCACATTATAAAAACCAATTAAAACCTCACCTCACCTTCATAATAGGTCTGCAAGGCTTACAGGGGGAGGGGGGAGAGAGAGAGAGAGAGAGAGAGAGAGAGAGAGAGAGAGAGAGAGAGAGAGAGAGAGAAGATAGAAAGAGATGGAGAGGGAGGGAGAGAGATAGAGGGCGAGTTGTAGGTATGAAAAGGGGGAGAAAAGGTAAGGTGGGAGAGGCATAGAGAGAGAGATTGGGGACCCATTGCATTCCCCCCAGGGACCCCCACTCGGTCCGACCTATTTCTTCTTCTGCTTCTAGATTATTATTAACCCACGCAACCGTTCACAAATCACTCACCACCGTCGCCACAGCCGGGGGGGAGGGGTCAGGGGTCAGGGGGAGGTCAGGTTCTTCTGTGAGTTCATCACGGACCAGCCGCGACCCCACCACGACCCCGGCCCCTGACCGCGGTTCCCATGCGGCCAGCCCCTGGCGCAGGCGCCCCCAGTGTTTCCCAGGGCATCTCTGCGGGGTTTAAGTATTAGGTTATGTTGACGGTAGAACATGTTCACTCTGCGGTGGTTCTTCATCTCCGGCGCTATTTATGAAAATGTGGGAGGAATGTGGGAAATAAAGCGGAGAGTACGGAGAACGGGGCAGCTTTCACCGCGTGAGACCGCTGAAGACGAAGTGTGCGTGGGGGGAAAACGAAAATGAGTTTTTGAGGCTGGGAGCGTGAAGCGGTGTTCTAATCAAACGTGTTTTTAATGGACGTTGGTGGTTGGTAATGGACGCTGGTGGTTGTTAATGGAGGCTGGGTGTGTTAATGGAGGCTGGGTGTGTTAATGGAGCCTGGGTGCTGGGGATGGCTGGGTGAGCGGGGACATGGTGTTTGTGTGTCTGCTTGCTTCGAGGCGAAATGTGTTTTCATTGCGTTGGGAAATGTGTTGATGCCCCCGCCACGCACAGATACAAACACACACGGATGCAAGCACAAACACGCAGACACGCTGATGCAAACACATTCATGCAGACACACATGCCAAACACACTGGCGGTCACACACACACACACACATACACCCACACACACAAGCACACACAATCTCAAACCACCCGCTCTGCCTGCTTTGTCTTTCAATGCTCCTTTCTCTCCTCCTATCAATCCTGTTCTCTCCCTACGGATCTACCTTCCCCTCTCTCCCTCCACAACTCTTTCTCTCACTTTCCATTCTTCTGTCTCACCTCACAAACACAGCCATACACAAACACAACATCACCACCCACTCATATCCCAGGGTCTCTCTCTCTCTCCTCTTACAATCTAAATTTCATCTGGAATCACTCCCCAAGTCCCTCTTTCTCTCCTTCTTTCTGTTTCTCTCTCTATCTCTGTCGTTGATATCACTCCCCAACTCCATTTCTTTCTCTTGAGTTTGAATGAGAGGTGGATTGGATGGTTCCCCATATTCCTCTTTCTATCCCTCCATCTCTCCCTCTCTTTCTCACTCATTTGTTATTTCTCCCCAACTCCCTCTCTCTCTCTCTCTCTCTCCCTCTCTCTCCTTCTCTCTCTCTCCCTCCTTTCCCACTCCCTCTCTCTCTCATATCTGTAATTGCTCCGCAACTCCCTCTCTCTTTGTCTCTCTCTCTCTCTCTCTCTCTCTGTCTCTCTCTCCCTCTGTCTCTCTCTCTCTCTGGTCTCTCTCTCTCTCTCTCTCTCTGTCTCTCTCTCTCTGTCTCTCTCTCTCTCTGTCTCTCTCTCTCTCCCTCTATCCTCCTTGTGTTTTACTCCCCGCCTTCCTCCTCCTCCTCCTCCTCCTCCTCCTCCTCCACCTCCTCCTCCTCCACCTCCTCCATCTCCCTCAGCTGGGGCTGGCAGTGCTGCAAGACCCAGCTGGGGGGCGGAGGAGTAGGGAGTAGGGAGTGGCGGTGTGGTGGAGGCGTGATTGAGTGGTGCTGCTTTGATGCCCGGGGGATCCAATCATGTAATCAGTTTGTATTGATCAGTGCAGGGTCTAGTGAGAGACTGCCAGCCAGCACGGCACTCTCTATATGCCAGCCCGGCCGACACACAATCCCCCACAAAGAATCATCCTCTTCTTCTACTGCAGTTCAATTTGATGTTGGGCAGCCGAGAGGGGGGCGGGGGGGGGGGGGGGGGGGGGGGGGGGGGCGGGTTATGCATTGGAGGTCGTCGTGTTGTGTCGCATTTCAAACGGTTTTCATGCACTACATGGGTAATCCTGCGCTCCAGTTCCCCTGCTTGATGCGGTTATCATGAATGAGTTAGCGGTGGTTACATCGCATGGTTAATGCACCGCTACCATGGATACCGGAGTAGGTTTAGGGAATTAGTGGCGGACCGGTTTCAGGCTATGGATTATCGCGTTACCGTCGTCTAGTGGTGAGGCCGTAGACTCCCAGCCAAAAGGTACTGGGTTTGATTCCCCCGGGGCCCCAGTCTAACCTGTACACATCGCTGATCACCGGCTCCTTAAAGCAAAGGGCAGGCAGTCTGGAGAAAGAGTAAGCTAGATTTTGGAAGTATCCAACTGAAAAAAATGCACACCTCCCTTCAGGCCCTGTTCCTCCAGATAGACTCCCTTAGAACACGTGACTCTTTTAGGAAATATTTGTTGATTTCAACAGAGAGACTGGAAATGCCTAACCTAGCTTTAACAGCACGTATCTAACATGCACTGCTAGTCCCTTTGGACAAAGCAACAGCCAAAAGCCTTAATAGTTTAAAGTAATGCAAGACTTCTCCATATACGTTTTGGGAAGTGAAAGTGGGAAGAATTCTGATGTATGTTTGGAATGTTAGGAAATGATGTAAACAGGTTCCCAATCGCAATTGCTTGTGTGTATTTGTGTGTGTGGGTACGTGTCTGTGTGTGTGTGCGTGTGTGTGTGTTTGTACTGGGTGTGTGTTGCCTGGGATTGGAGCAGGAGAGTGCAGGTCCTGACAGGCTGTCATGGGTTAGGGGACAGTGACACGTTAAGGTCGATGCAGAAGTGCTCGCCTTATGCATGACAGCAGCCTTCACATGTCACTCACAAAGAATCTGTTTGTGTTCATGTTCCTGTGTGTATGTGTGTGTGTGTGTGTGTGTGTGTGTTTGACTATGTGTGTATTTGTCAGTGTGTGTGTGTATATGTGTCTCTGTACGATAATGTGTATGTGTGTGTCAATCTCAATATGTGTGTGTGTGTGTTTGTGTGAGTATGCGTGTGTGTTAAATAATGTCTGAAATGTATGTCCTTACCACTGTTGATAAGACAGTGGCTAGGAGTGTGTGTGTGTGTGTGACTGTTTCCTGCAATCTGTATCCGTGTGTGTGTGTTTGTGTGTGTGTGTGTGTGTGTGTGTGTATGTGTGTGTGTGTTTGTACTGTGTAATATATTCTATAAACCTACCCTAGCTGTAACGGCATGTATTTAACATGCGCTACGAGTCGCTTTGTATAAAGAGACTCGCTTTATCCAACAAAACATGTTTGTGTATGTTAGTGTTGGTGGGTGTCTGTGTACTGTGTACTTTAATCTGTATCCATGTGTGTGTGTACTGTGTACTATAATTCATATCTATGTGTGTGTGTGCAGGTGAGAGTGCACGGCTCTCCCCAGGCGGGGGTGGTGTACGAGACGCTGAGCGTGATGAAGGACAGCAGCTCCATCCTGAGGGACATGGCCTTCTCCCTGGACCGCAGCTATCTCTACGTCCTGTCTGAAACGCAGGTTAGTGAACGACCCCTACACGACCCCCACGCGACCCCCAAACAGCCTCTCTCTACGACATGTCCGATGTAGGCAGGGTAGCAGAGGACCCCTACATGACCCCCAAACAGCCTCTCTCTACGACATGTCCGATGTAGGCAGGGTAGCAGAGGACCCCTACATGACCCCCAAACAGCCTCTCTCTAGGACCTGTCCAATATAAGCAGGTTGGTGCACGACCCCTACACGACCTCTAGCTATGTCGTGATTGACAGGCAGGTCAGGTGACCTGCCTGGCACACACTCTCAAAATTCAACCCAAATTCAAATTCAATTTTTTTCGATTTTGTTTGACATGGTCATCTATAAAAAAATGTTGCGTCCTCAGTTATTCTTCTTTAATATATATTAAATATTTCCATCTCTTAATATTTTCCTTAAATATTAAAAAATCTTTCTTATAATATATACCACCATAAGAGGGATACATTTGCAGCATTGGTGCATTTTCTTTGTCATATTGACTTTGAAAGCGCCATTCTCATTCATATTGTTGAACATGTTATTTTTTTTCATTCACACACTTGTGACCTGGGGACAGTATTAAGATCAAACCCCCATCAGAACACCTATCACCATGCACTATCACGCCTGAGCCCACACACACTGGAACAGATAACACCCCATGCACAATCTGCATGTGTTCATCCTAGCACACAATAGAACAAACACAACAACATACACAAACTATGTCTTAATCCGGACACACAATAGAACAAACACAAACTACATGTCCCGGGGCTTTAAAATATGCAGAGTTTGGAGAGAGAGAGCGAGAGAGAGAGAGAGAGAGAGAGAGAGAGAGAGAGAGACTGAGAGTGTTGTTGCTCTAATTACTCAGCCATGCGTGTGGACAGGCAGTGCATGCGCCTATCTGAATGCCACACACACACACACACACACACACACACACACACACACACACACACACACACACACACACACACACACACACACACACACACACACACACACACACACACAAACACACAGCCTTCGCATCCGTCTCCTTCTGTTCGCCTTTTTCCCAAAGTTGGACCAGAATCCCATCGACTCAGCTATTATTATCGTTATTGTTGTTGTTGTTGTTGTCTCTGGACTGTTTGGAGATAAGCTCAAACACTGCTAATCACGTTCAACTTCTATCAAGTGATTCTCTGTGGTTTGGGCTGAACGCCGCTGTCTAAACTGGATTAGGCTTTCCCCTCCCCACAGATGCCTCGACTTGCTGGTGATACCCCCTTATCTTTACACCAGAGGAACGGTATTTTTAAACCCGAATTTAACAGACGAAATGGCAAAAGGATAATTGGGGTGCTGTCAGCGATATTAAGCACTTGAATCAGTCGGCAGAGCGTAGGTGTGGGAGGATCCCATTAGAGTAGTCAGGGAGACAGGGGTACACGCTGTGTGTGTGTGTGTGTGTGTGGGGGGGGGGGGGGGGGGGGGGGGGCATCTCTTTAAACAAACCAAGCCAGCTCTTCTTGAACGTGATAGACTCATTCCTTATTTATGAGCTCTGGTTATTCAAGAAAAGGCGAGAGGGTGAGAGGGAGAAAACGAGAGAGACAGAGCGAGAGACATTCCATTTATTTAAGAGCGAGAGAGAGAGAGAGATAGAGGTAGACATGCACTCTTTCTGGGAGATGGCCTGCCTCTATCTCCTCACGTCTGCAGTGAAATCCCCTCACCGCCTGAATCACCAAACAAACACCACGCTGGGCGCTCTCCCTCCGCTGCTCTGACGGGGCTTTGGCTCTGGGGCCGGAGTAAATCCCTCTCGTTCTTGTCTGCTTTTTTTTCCCTTCATTCCTTCCATCATTTATTTTGGTTATTTTTTCCTTCTTGCCTTGCTTACTTCCTTTCTTACGGTCCCTCTCTCTCTCTCTCTCTCTCTCTCTCTCTCTCTCTCTCTCTCTCTCTCTCTCTCTCTCTCTCTCTCACTTTCTCTTTCCCTCCCTCTCTTTTTGGGAAGGAACTCCAGGTAGGTAGGGGCACAATTATGTTCCCATGCCCCGCAATAAATTCCAATTCCATTCCGGTGTCCCTGTAGATTCCGGAATGGGTTGTGAAGGCAGATTCCGGTAGGAATTCCCTGTTGGCCCTGTTGCGTCTGGTATTTCGGCTGGGAGCGCGGGACAATAGAGAAATAATGTGGGATAAGGAGCGCGGCGCAGACAGATTTGGCGGAGATCCGCCGACCCTCCTGGAATAACAATGAGGCACGCTGTCTCCTGCCGAGCGCCACGCCGGGCTAGCATGATGATGAACAGCCTGTGTGTGTGTGTGTGTGCGCGTGTGCGTGCGTGTGTGTATGAGTGTGCCCACATGCCTGTTGGAGGATGTGCAGGTGCCCGTGCGATTGTGTGTGTCCACATACCAAATTGTTCCCAAAAAGAGGAAGCAGTCGTGTCGAATCGTTTCCTACCTTTGTTTGTGGATTTGGGGCGATATCTAACGGTATTCCGATATTTGAAATACTCGACGACTCACCAGCCATGTGGGAACAACTTTATAATTAACGTCTGGGTTTGGACACTTGAAATTCTTGGCCGAAATCCCTCTCATCCACTCAAATGCCCCCTCATATACTCTATCTCTCTCTGTCTCTCTGTCTCTCTCTCTCTCTGTCTCTCTCTATGTCTCTGTCTCTGTCTCTCTCTCTGTCTTTGTCTTTCTCTCTCTCTCTTTCTCTCTCTCTCTCTCTGTCTCTCTCTCTCTCTGTCTGTCTCTCTCTATGCCTCTCTCTCTGTCTATGTCTTTCTCTCTCTCTCTCTTTCTCTCACCAGCAGAGTGACACTAAAACCAAAAATACCAACAGGATTCTGCAAAGCGCCTCAGGTGATCCTTAAAAATCGACCCTATTATGGTTATTATTGTTGTTAGGATATTAACCCTTTATCTGGTGGTCCCAAAGCACCCTTTGGCCAGCAAAGGGGAACAAAGAAACAAAACAACAATGGGTCAAGCTCCATTCCACTGTAAGTTTGGATTCAATTCGCCATGGCAACGGCATGGCGATGTAGCTTCTTTAAATGCTCTTCAGCGACTGAAGAAGTCAACAGCACCAAGAAAGTCCATTGATCTTCCGGTCGCTAGACAGCGAGAGAGACAGAAGGTGTTTTTCCATCCACCTGTTTCTTTATTTTTTTTGTCTATTTGCTCAAAAAAAGTCTTAGTGCCACATATTATTGGAAAAAATCTTCAAATAACCTAAGAGCTTTTTTCAGGCTTTAGGTGGAAAAGTTGGTGCATGGATAAAAGATAAATGCGTGCAATGGAAACAGGTTCAGCGGACAAACACGAATAAATTACGAGTTACAGAAATCCTCTGACTTAAACTCACTCAAACTTTTGGATCAGGGCTGATTCCAGAACTCTGTGGAGACCACATAGATGTACTAGTCCGTTTGACGTTTGGCTGGCGTCCTTTTAATTACGTCATCTCGTTGCGCCTCTTCTTCTGCAGTCGATAATGTCACCTGACTGGATGGTTAGCGCCACCTGCAGCTCACCTTGATAATCCAACTTCTTGTATCCACATTAATGTAGTGGATGACAGCTTTCATCAATTCTCATTTTTTATTCTAAAAATGTGCTTACACTTTGTGAGCAAGAGAGAGCGAGAGAGAGAGAGAGAGATAGAGCGAGAGAGAGACAAACTGACAGAGAGCGAGAGAGACAAACTGACAGAGAGCGAGAGAGACAAACAGAGAGAGTGAGAGAGACAGAGAGAGGGAGAGAGAGGGAGAGAGAGACAAACAGAGGGAGAGAGAAAGTTAGAGGGAGAGAGAGAGAGGAAGACAAAGAGAGACAAAGAGAGAGACAAAGAGAGACAAAGAGAGAGACAAAGAGAGAGAGAGAGACTGAGAGACAGAGAGAGTGAGAGAGAGAGAGATTGACAGAAAGGAGATTGAGGGCGCTGTTGCAGGCTCCTCCTGACACGCTGAAAGTCCCAGTAAATCCGGATGAGAGTGTCCGAGCCTTGCTGGACTAGAGAGGTGATAAAAAGCCCTAGCATTAGCGTGAGAGCATCACAAATGTTATGTCGGCCTGCAGACTGTGTATTACCCTGGCGTGCTTGTGAAGTGGGTGGAGATGAGGCCATGGTCAGCGGTGGTGGACTTAAAACTGTCTAAAAACAGCAATGTTGAGCAAAGGCATTTGGGTGATTTCTGTTGTAGTCCTTTGGTTGTTTTTCCTTTAGGCGTCCCTGTTGAGATGATACCTCTGGAATATGGATAATAAAATGTTACAATCGCATCTTTTTGTGAATGATTTATAGGAGAGGTGATGATTGATTGATCCTAGTTGATTGCATGTTTTATTGATCGCAAAGGGAATGTTTGTTTTATTGTATCTTTAATCAGCAGGCTAGCGAAAAAATCTATCTAGTAGCGCCCATGTATGGGCAGTCAGACAAAGACTGACAGGTGGACGGATAAAAAGACAGGCTGACATCCATCTAGGTTCTAGGCAGACGGACTGACATGCAGACGGGTCGGGAGGCAGGGGGGCGGAGTGAGACACACACAACATACACACAAACACACACTCATATGCACACACAGTTGGATAAAAAAAGCTGGCCTTTTGATCTTATTTTGATTCAGTCAGTGTACTCTGCTGAACTCAAGTTGGTGTCTGGTAATCCTGAACACAACACACACACACGCACACGCGCACACACACACACACACACACACACACACACACACACACACACACACACACACACACACACACACACACACACACACACACACACACACACACACACACACACACACACACACACACACAGACACACACACACACACACAGGATTCATAGCCATATCTGCTCTCAAAAGGTCATCCAGCCCCAGGACCTGAAGACCTGCTTTGTTGGTCTGAACAGCTTCAGTTGGTGAGGATTTGAGGGCTTGTATCCCATTGCTTCAGAAATGACAGAGACAATCCCCTTACTCCACCGCCACCACCAACCCAAACACTATCGCAACCTCCATCACCTCCATCACCACCAGCACCAGCACCAACCCAAACACTATCGCAACCTCCATCACCTCCATCACCACCAGCAGCACTACCTACCCCACTAGCATCTCTTCAACCACAGCATCACCCCCACCACTAACACCAACCCCATCACCTCCATCACCCCCACCACTAACACCAACCCCATCACCTCCATCACCCCCACCACTAACAACAACCCC
>NC_136945.1:17436730-17456730 GCF_949987615.1 Pollachius pollachius | reverse complement strand
CCTCCTGCCCTTCCTCCTCCTCGTCCTGCTCCTCTTCCTCCTCCTCCTCTTCTTCTTCCTCTTCCTCCTCCTCCCATTCCACCTCCTCCTCCCACTCCACCTCTTCCTCCTCCTCCTCCTCTTCCTCTTCGTCCTCCTCCTCCTCCCACTCCACCTCTTCCTCCTCCTCCTCCTCTTCCTCTTCCTCCTCCTCCTCCTCCTCCTCCTCCCACTCCTCCTCCTCCCACTCCACCTCTTCCTCTTCCTCCTCCTCTTCCTCTTCCTCCTCCTCCTCCTCCCACTCCTCCTCCTCCCACTCCACCTCTTCCTCTTCCTCCTCTTCCTCCTCCTCCTCCTCCCACTCCTCCTCCTCCTCCTCCCACTCCACCTCTTCCTCTTCCTCCTCCTCTTCCTCCTCCTCCTCCTCCCACTCCTCCTCCTCCTCCCACTCCACCTCTTCCTCTTCCTCCTCCTCTTCCTCCTCCTCCTCCTCCTCCTCCCACTCCACCTCCTCCTCCTCCGGCTCCTCCTGCTCCTCCTCGTCCCCAGGTGTTCCAGGAGGGATCGCTGTCCAAGAGCCGAAGAGGTGTTCCGGTTCGCCACCGCCATCGAGCGCTGCGTCCAGGTCATCGCTCACCCCGACAGCATCGCCGTGTCCAGTCACAGCGTGCCTGTGAGTGTGGTCATCGCCCCCTGCAGCCAATCACGGCCGTCCACCGTCATAGACAGCAGCGGATTTGAGTGACATGAGTCACGACACAACAATACAGTGTCTCGCTTCCAGTGTGAGAGAAGATGAAAATATAAGTGTGTGTCATTTTTCACAAATAACAAAGTCCACAGAGGACCCCTTCTGTTCGTTATACCCAGAACACGAGGGTGGAGAAAACTTTTGTTTTCAAAGACTTGCTCTTGTATTTTTGGCGGTACAACTTTTCAATATGACAGATATATAATGGATTAACTGTCGTTGATGTAAGCCTATTTCATTCAGGTGAACTTTTTGAAACAATGCGCTTAAACATTATATAAAATATATATGGTAGGGTCGGCTTAGCTCAGCTCTAGCTGAGTGTCGAGTTGTCCCTGAGAAGGACACCAGACCCGAAGTGTTCCCGACGAGCTGGCCGTCGCCTTGCATGGTTGACTCCGCCGTCGGAGTGTGAATGGTTTGAAGTCGCTTTTGATAAAAGCTAAATATAAATGTGAATGTACATTTTCTCTCTTTTTATATTTTACTATTTTCTTTCTTTCTTCCTTTCCATCCGTCCTTCCTTCATCCCAACAACCCTCCCTACCGCCATCCCTTCTCCCCTCCTCCACTTAGCTGCTGCTTGAGGTGAATAATGTTCCGGATCTTTCTGCGGGCATCACCTGCTCCTTCGGCCAGCAGGCGCAGGCTGAGGGCCACGTCAACGGCAACCGGGTGATGTGTCTCTCCCCCGACAGCAGAGAAGTCCCACGGATCCCAGAGGGACAGGGTGAGTGCCACACCTGTGACCTGGCACACTTTAACACACACATCAAGACACACATTACAACCACTTACTGAATGACCTGGAATGGTCCTCCCTGGCGTTTCAAAGAAGGTGTCTGGCGTGTTTGTGACTGCTGGTATGCTGTACTAGCATGCCAGCTAGTACAGCATACTACATACTAGAGCAGTAAAGTACTGCCTTTACTGCTGTAAATGCTGGATCCTGCAGGATGCATGGCAATACTAGGGAGGGACTAGGGATTTTGTTAACAGAGAACATCAATGTTTCCTCCCTTGATAAAAGCCATTCCTTTTTGTTCTGGTGTGCCCTGCATTTATATTATTTATCTCGGAGTTAAACCTTCACTTGTCTTTTTTAATACTTTCATTTTCCATTTGCTGTCACGATATCATGTCTTGTGTACTGATGTCCTGTCTGTCCAACGCAGGGTACCTCACACTCTGAATCCTGTCTCCTACCTTGTTTCTCTATTTTCACCCTATCCAATTGACTCTTCTCTCCGTCTCCATCTAGACTGGTCGGGGGTGGAACTGCGTCTCAACTCCAAGGAGACGGGTCAAATGGTCGCCAGCACTGAGGTCAAGTTTTACAACTGCAGCGTCCATCACACGTAAGTCCAGCCTTATATTGCCTTTCTTCTGATGGGTCCAGTAGATATCAAGTCCCTCCCTCGCCTATCTTCTGATTGGTACAGTAGAGATGAAGCTCCTCCCTCCCCTGTATTCTTATTAGTCAAGGATATATCCTTCCTTCTCCTGTCGTTCGATTAGTCCAGTAGATATCCTGTCCCTCCCCAGTCTTTCGATTAGTCCTGTAGATATCGAGCCCCTTTCTAACTTGTCTGATTATCCAGTAGATATCAAGCGCTTCCCTCATCTGTCTTCTGACTTGTTCAGTAGATATCAAGCCCCTCCCTCCCCTGTCTTTCAATTGGTCCAGTAGAGATCAAGCCTCTCCCTCCCTTGTCTTTCGATTGGTCCAGTAGATATCCAGCCCCTGCCTCATCACCTGTCTTCTGATTGTTCCAGTAGTATTGATGATCTGCACCCGAATTGGGATAAGGCCTTATAAACCAGGGGGTGGAATTCACTTACATTTTCATAACACCATTAACCATGTCTGGTTGTCTCGCCTCGTTTGTCTGAATTTCCAAAAGGATTTTAGTCACCGATCTGGTCTTATTAAACATTCACAATGCACATTTCACGGCAAGGTCATCTACCTTCAGTCAAAGGCAACTTTCGCCTATTTCGTGAATTGCAGCCTTTTACTAGAACTGTTTCCCTCACTGAGCAGAGATGGTCATCCAGAATTCTCAAGGATGATGGATGAAGAGCTAAGTAGCGGTTGAAAATGCGCCCTGCGAGTACAGCTAGGAGTTTTTTCCTTCTTCTACCTCAACAAGAACGTCCCTGCATATTAAATAGACGGCATCTCATTGGCTGTAGCCAAACATGGCTGCCATTGGTTATGGCCTGACCCTATATAACTCCATAATTAATATTTTAGACCTAGTACACTTCTAACAAAGGCCTTCTCTCTCTGCCTTGCACTACGCCCGCGTCCCTCCCCGTACCCACTCACCTCAGTAACTCAACATCTTTATAATTAATTTGTGTCTGGAGAGCACACACACACGCACACTCACACACACACACACACGCACACACACACACACGCACACGCACACACTTCATAGACCCTCACTCACACACTCCAAGTTGATGCACTTAAACCGTCCACCACTCCCATGGCTATTTACAACAGTGGTTAGAATGCAATCCTGCTCATTTATAAACTAACACACAACCTTCTGTCTTGCAGACACACACACACACACACACATTCACACACAGACACACATCCACACACACACACACACACACACACACACACATAGACACACAAATACACATATAATTATCAATATTGGCTCTTGCCAGCTATATGGTATCCATATTTAATGAGGCTTCACAGCAATCATTGACATTACTACATCGCCATGAGCTATTCTGCGCTGGAGTGATTCACACATCACGTGCGCTCCCGTTGTTTCATGCATGCTCTGCGTCATCTCATTTAATGTCCATATGTGCCAAGAACAAGCTCATCTGAAAATCATTTTCGACTCAAACTCTGTAATCTCGCCACTGGGACATTGTCAAAATATCCCGATTGAACCCTGCAAGCATGAATGTACTCATTAGTCTATCAACAATACATTCATCTTATGAGCTTGGTTTTACTATCTTTACCTTTCAATGTCTCTCTCTCTCTCTCTCTCTCTCTCTCTCTCTCTCTCTCTCGGGACCTCTCCCTCCCTCACTCTATAATGGAGTGTCGTCCAGCCTTGATGCCACTGTACGGAGTGATGACCCCGGATCAGTTTCAAACACTCCCTCTGTTCTGTGCAACACTCTGTACTGCTGTGCCCACTCTTTAATAGCACGTTGGCGTGTTGATATCCCTCCAAGCAGAGAGGGTGTGAGGAGACCGCAACAAGACGGTTCTCGTCTCAATAACAAGGTTAAAGTTAATGTGGTTTTGGATGCCATAATAATAAAAGTAATAGGACTAGGACACAATTAATAGGAATATAATAGTCCTTAAAATAAAGGTTGTTATTCGTTGTGGTTCATGTATATGTTGCTCATCCTCTTGGTACATCGGATGGCTTGTGCTGGTGTTCACAGCCTTGAACAGTAACATGCGCACATGCAAAATGAACATTCAGTGTGTTGTCACTCCAGTGGCCTCTCTGCTTGACAGGGCAATATGTTAATTGTTTTGATAAATGTTAAACTAATTTGTTTTTAACAAATGAATAGCAATGTTTGAGCGCAGATCTATAGGAATGAGAGCAAGTCTTAGTCTTTTCTGTCTTTGCCTTGCAGCTATTTTTGTTAATTTAAATTCTCCAAGTATCCAAGCGTGTGGCAGATAGCTTAGAGCAAAACTAGGAGGGACTGAATACAAGCAGCAATTAATCATGTCTCACTGTGTTTTACACTCTGCAATTATACTACTCACTCATTACAGTACATTGAAGCTAACAATTCATATTTTTGAATGCAACGTAAATCCTGTTTGTAGTATATTTCAAATGTTTTATGATTGAAGAGAACTTATAGAAAACTTGTAATAATGAAAGCACCACACCCACATCAGTCTAGGATCTGTAAACAATGAGTGTCTCATGAGCGGTGTGTGTCTTGTGTGTTGTCCAGGTGTCTCTCCTGTGTGAACAGCACCTTCCACTGCCACTGGTGTAAATATCGCAACCTGTGCACCCATGATCCCAGCAGCTGCTCCTTCCTGGAGGGAAGGGTCAACGCCTCAGAGGTACCGGTTACCTTATTATTCAACATGCTAACGCTAACACAGCTACTAGATGCTGACAGTGGCAACATGGTAGTAGCCACCACAAGCTAACAGCATTCAATTAGCTCCCCCCTGACCACAAGCTAACAGACCCCAAGGCTAACAGCTACCATAAGCCAACAACTACCACAAACTAACGACCATCACTATTAAACCAACTACCACAAACTAACGACCATCACTAGTCAACAGACACCGCAAGCTAAGCACAGCTACCCCAAGCTAACAACTACCACAAACTAACGACCATCGCTAGTCAACAGACACTGCAAGCTAAGCACAGCTACCCCAAGCTAACAGCAACCACAAGCTAATAACCACCACAAGCTAACAGCCACCAATAGTTAACAGACAAATTGTCTCTGTGCCATGGGTCAAATACTACATTGTCAGTCAACGCATGCTTTTGAAAGCCACCCACACAAAAGTTACTTTCAAAACCACGCCATATGAATTTCCAATGCTTCTGCACAGTGGGATAATGGCATTCACAAATGAAACAAAAGAAAAACAGTTGAAAATTCGATTTCATATGCTATCAAGCTTTTTCTGACGCAGAGATTTGTGAGTTGGAAGAGTTGGTTTCCGCTGCCTGACACCCTAATGAGGCTCTTTGTGAAATAGTGTCATTGTCTCCGTTACGGCGTGCAGCCTGCTCCTCTAACAGCATAATAATAGGCCCAAGTTCGGTGTCTATAGTGTAATCTCTATTCCACGCTAAGGGAATGATCTCGTGTCAACCGCCAAAGCTTTTTGTGTTTTTAAAGAGCGGGAGACCCGTACGAGACGCAGCTTTGTACACATTTGCATAAATGAGCCTGTAAGGTAACATTAAGGATTTTGCTGACGTCTGCCTTCACCTTCTATTTAACGATCAGCCAGGAGCTCATAAACGCTGTATCATACAATGCTCTCACAAAATAGTACAAAATAGTGTGTCCCATGCTGAAGGGAAATGGGTGGCATTTACTATTTCGTTTTATTCACAGTGCCATACTGTGAATGGTTGAACACACACCGTTATTGAGCTGACAGGGGGACAGGCATCTCTTTCCAGATTGCCTACGGGAGTTAGGTTCGAACTCAGAACCTTTCGCTGAACCCCTCGACAATAGAACACGCCTAGCACCCGTGTTTTCACCTTTGTCCCATTATCAATCGTTTGGTTCTTATTAATTGTTAATACTTATTCTCCCCGTCCTCAGGACTGTCCTCAGCTGCTGGACTCGGGTCAGATCCTGATCCCGGCGGGCGAGGTCCGGCCCATCACGCTGAGGGCCCGGAACCTTCCCCAGCCACAGTCGGGCCAGCGCGGCTACGAGTGTGTGGTGCAGGTGCAGGGCTCCAGCCAGAGAGTCACCGCGCTGCGCTTCAACAGCACCAGCGTGCAGTGCCAGAACAGCTCGGTACGGACCACACACACACGCACACACACACACACATACACAAGCGTGCATGCACACACAAGCGCGCGCACCTACGCACACTCACACACACACACACCCACACACATACACAGGCGTGCACGCACACACACACGCGCGCACCTACTCACACTCACACACACACACCCACACATACACAGGCGTGCATGCACACACACACCCGCGCACCTACGCACACTCACACACACACACACACACACACACACACAGGCGTGGACACACACACACACGCGCGTGCAGCTATACACACACACGTGCGCACGCATATCCCCCCAAAGACCCGAGCGCTCTCACACACACAAACAGACACCAGCGCACCCACACCTACACGCACACAAACATACACAAACACACTGATTCTATTTACCATTTAGTGATCTAGCCCAAGGTTTTTTGTGCGACAAATTAGCATTTTTATGAACAACCTTTTACCTATTTAACAATTGAAACATTTTCAACCCATTTTCAAAACATTCTTGTTGGTAGACAATACCCATAGAGGGACGTTAATTATCTCACAATGGACCTGGGAATAGGAATGAATCGCTTGCTGCGCAAAACATTTGGTGGGTCAAATATTCAGCGCCTCCCACAGGTGATTCACTGCATACAAAGTTTGGGCATGGGAACCCACGATAAAGGGACTGAATTCAGTTTCATTAAGGGGTAGGTTAGGGGTTATGGCTCTCAGGAATCTTCACAGAGATGCCTGCAGGTTCATTGCCACGAGGCCGTCCCGCGGCCGTCCTGTTACATGACGTAGCAACTCCCCTTCTGGATCTTCTGAAGGGGCAGAGCGAATATAGAGGATCTAGAAAAGACAGGGAGGAGAGGGAAAGACATTGGGAAAGCGGGTGGGGGGAGAGATGGAGGCTGAGGAGGGCAAATGAAGATGGTTGAATGTAATCAAAAGGAATGTCTTGATGTGGTCCACCACACAGGGTTGCAACGCATCCCAACAAACGATGCAACCTTCTCCGTGAACTCCCAGATCTATTTGAGGAGGTATTCGAGGACAGATGAGGGCCGAACTCCCGCACCACTAATGGAGCGCTCAGGCAACGGTCTAATGATGATTGAACGCAGCCCACACTCCTCTATTATACATGTTTCCAATGCGTGAGAGATGCTCCCTCTGCCTTTGATGCCGGGGCCACCCCGTGGGGCTGAGTGTCCGCACGGAGGAGTGGACCAGGAAGCCACGTCCCGCCTGACAAGTGGTTAAAAGCACTCCGCCGTTGCACTCTCGCCGCCTCACTTTCGTGCAATGCTCTCCCTCTCCTTGTTTCGCTTTGCCCCTCTTCCTTTTTTTTTCCTCCCTCTATCTTGTTTCTCTGTCACGCTCTAGCTCCTGATTCCCTTCTGTCCTTTTAGCTTCCTCTTGTCTTGTGGTTCTCGCTCTCTCGCTCTCTCTCTCTCTCTCTCTCTCTCTCTCTCTCTCTCTCTCTCTCTCACACACATATACACAATGATCACTGTCTTCCTCTTTCTGTCTTTCTCTGTATCGCTAACTTTATTTTTACCTTTTAACTCACTATCTCTCTATACCTCAATGTCTCTCTCTATCTCGCACCATATATCCTCATGTCTCTCTCTCCCTCTCCCTCGCTCTCCATCTCCCGATGTCTCTCTCTCTCTCGTTCTCTCTCTCTCAACATCTGCTTATGTCTCTCTATCTCTCCCTCTCTGTCTCTCTCAGTACATATACGAGGGGGGTAAGATCAGCGACCTGGCGGTGGACCTGTCCATCGTGTGGAACGGCAACTTCATCATCGACAACCCCGCCAAGATCAAAGGTGCGTCCGCAATTCCTCCCCAAAAGTACATTGAGGTTTCGGGATTTGGAGTGTGTTATCGTCTATGTCCATTAAGAATGGATGTGAACATAAATAAAGGTGGTGCGTCCATGTGTGTGTGTGTCTGTGTGTGTGTGTGTGCCCGTGCGTGTGCGTGTGCGTGTGTGTGTTTTTGTTAGCGTGTGTGGATGTGCGTGTGTGTTTGTGCGTGTGCTTGTTACCATTTGTGCGTGTGTGTGTAAGTGTGTGTGCACACGTGTGTGTGTGTGTGTCCGTGTGTGTGTGCGTGCCTGTGTGTGTTTGCGAATGCTGTCATCGAGGGCCCTACAACGGTCCGACGGAGTGCTGTCAAAACAAACCTGAATCCCCACGGATTCAGGCGGAGCAGAGGGCTTCCTGTGCTTGTCCTCGTCTGTCCTTTCTCTGTGCTTATTAATATGCACAAGTAGGTTAGCTGGCCCTTTGGTTCAGCTCCGTCTCCTCACAGCGAGCAGGACATGGGTTCAAACCCCGCCGGGACCGTTCTGTGAGGACTTGGTTCGTGTGTTCTCCCCATTGTCCCCCCCCGAGAGGTTAATACTCCTGCCAGTGCCCTTGACCAGGGCACTAGTCCTGGAGTTGTCTGGCAGTTGGTCCCTGGGTGCTGCTCTGTGGCTGCCCACTGCTCCTAGAGATGAATGCAGCGAACACATTTCCCCCAAGATGTATTTTAATGTACCACCATTTTCTCTTGTTGCTATCTCCACGGAGCCAATAATGTAGTACGTAAGATTTAAAGTGATGTTGTGATTGAATTGAGCAGCAGACTGTGCGCTGGGATTACGTTAGGTACTGTAGGGATTATGTTAGGTAAATTGAGTTGCAGTTGAATTCTGACATGAGTTTCAGTTGACTTTGAAGCTGAGTTTCAGTTTAATTTGGAGCTGAGATTCAGTTTAAGTTGGAGCTGAGTTTCAGTTTAATTTGGAGCGGAGTTTCAGTTTAATTTGGAGCTGAGTTTCAGTTTAATTTGGAGCTGAGATTCAGTTTAATTTGGAGCCGATTTTCAGTTGAATATTGAGTTGAGTTTAACTTGAATTTGAAGCTAAGTTTCAGATGAATATTGAGTTGGGTTTCAGTTGACCAAGCTCCATTGTGGTCTTCCCTCCACAGTGAACCTGTACAAGTGCAGTGCCCAGCGGGACAGCTGCGGCATGTGTCTGCGTGCGGACAGGAAGTTCCAGTGCGGCTGGTGCAGTGGCGAGGGCCGCTGCACCATGAAGCAGCACTGCCCACCGCTGTCCCCTTACGCCAGCCGCTGGATGGACCAGTCCGCCCGCAACATCAAGTGCACCAACCCGCGCATCACAGAGGTGAGCGGGGGCGACGTTCACTTGGTTGTCTGCACTGTTGGTGCTTGAAGGCTACAAGTCTCAACTCTTTGTGTATTTTTTACTGGATTTTTTCAAAATGCTTCCTTTTTCGGTATTTTTGTATTTAAGAAAGCTTTAAAGGGATCGATACACAATTTCTCAACAATGTCAATGGTGGTTTATTGTGGAAATAGCGTTCTTTTTTATTCCAAATATACCAGATGACAGTTAGTATTTGTGGGAGCGCAGCAAACCCTATTTTCATTCGGAAACGAGCCTGAAAGCAGAGCGACAGCCTCCTTTGTTCTTACCTCTCTTTCACTGCGCACAAAAGGCTGCTGTCATTACCGAACGCTGTGGCCGAGCGCGCTTTGTCGCGTCATTGCTAAATGTCACACAAGGAAAAAAATGAATATCCCTCCGTGGCAAACATCCATCCTGCCGTTGCCAACATTCTCCTACCTGAGTCTCTCTTCACACTCTACACCACACTGGCGGCCTCCCTAAAGTGCTGCGGAGCTTAACACAATCAGCCTATTTAAAGGTTAGCTATGGATCTTCTTCTGCCGTCACACCCTCCTTGTTCCTTTCTCATGAATGAGGCACAGTGGGTCAGACCCTGAGAAGCAAAGGCTCTTGCACTTCAAAGAGCCGCCAGCCTTTGAAGTCTCTGTCACTCTATTAGCGTTTCACAAGGAAGCGCCCGTAGAATGAATCAACCGCCTTGTGCCGCTCGGGAACTGGGAAGGAAACTTGCTCCTTAGTCGCTCCTTCGTCGCCTCGGCGTCCCTCCTGTTGGGCCCCGCGGGCCCCCAGCTGTCTTGCTGGGCTGGAAGGGGCCTCTCACGGGAAAGGTTTCCACAACAGGCTTCACAGGGTCCCTTTGGAATACTGTATATTATTATTTTTCAGTGTCATTTTGTTTGAAATGTTTAAAGGGCATTTGGAAGCACCTGCCCCCCCCCCCACTGAAGGATCGTAGGTGATGCAAACCCATATATTCACACTGACCTGAGCTTTACCTATCTAGTGCAAGCAGGCTGAAATCCAGCACTCACCTGGTTGAGTGGTGTTGGGTTTGTGTCTTCTTCAAGGTGGCAATCACCCAGGGAGAAACAGGGAGAAATGTTCTTGTACCCATTTGCCTCGACTGTAGCTCATATTCAGTGCATAGATAAAAATAATTTAACTACGTTTTTCCCCAATTAAGAATAATTTATACATCATTATCACAATACAAGTTGAACTCTGATAAACCCTTTGGCAGGCATCAAAAAATGTATTCTACATTTTACTTGGGAACGTCACACTTAACTAGCCTGGCTAGTATTCAAACTGCAATTAGTCTGAAACCTCCTTTCACTTCTGACTTCCAAGGGGCGAGCCCAACGGGCGCAGACCAAAAAGCCTGTGGCCCAATGTGATAAGCCCTCTACCAGTCACAGCAACGAAACAAGTGACTCGGCACAGAGTGACCAAAGAAATAATTCCTTCTCCAAAAAAATAATTGAGTGTTATCTCCTGTTCTTCTTTAAGTGAAATTAAACCATCCAGTTGGTTTAATACTGTCTCGAGAGCGGAATGAACAGACTGTTCAGCGGCAGCTATATTTGTTGTTGTTGAAATGCCTATACCGCGCTCCTCGGCATTGTCACCGTATTTATCCCGCCTCACGTTGGACAAGCGGTTGCGATTGGTCGGTCTTGTGATTTTGTACCGGGCAGAAGAATGTTTGTATGGGAGGGAGGCCAGACCTTTCTGCAGAGCATATGACACTTGAGCTTGCGAGATTTGTCTGGTTCCCAGGCTTACTATTTACTGGCCTCCAGTGAATTCCAATGTGAGATTTGGATCTCTTTCAAAGCCTTCTTAGACTCATCTGAACCAGTGCACAGCCATAAATTCCTGAGGAACTTCCCCCGTACAGAGCTTGGACCTAAAGTTGACCTGCCTTTTCTTTAGAGAAGCCCTAATCTCTGGGACAATCTCTCTGATAGGAAAAGACCTTGCCTAATCAGGATCTATTGGGTCTGGTCTATAGTCGTTCTCATGTCAACTCTCATTTCGACTGTGTTCACTGGGTGATTACATTTATTTCTCTGCCTTTTCTGATTGAATCTATTTTTGTCATTACTAGTTAATCTAATTACTGTTGAACACATTTTTCTGAGTGCAATATTTAATTTGTCTCTCTACTTTTTCCCTTTTCATTCAATTCTTTCTTTGTTATGATGAGAGAGAAATTGATTTAGTGTTTGAACAAAATGCAATATAGCAATGACTGTTTTTACCATTTCACTGCTTTTCTAACATCATCTCACAATTAAGGACATTTGGGTCGTAAAATTAAACGATTTTGACGAAATATCCAATAACGTACTACACAGAAAAATGCTAACTGTAATCACAACAAAGGTCTTTCTGGCTCCATCTCTCCCTCCTCCTGGTCCCAGGTGAGCCCCGTGGCTGGGCCGACGGAGGGCGGCACCATGGTCACCATCCATGGCCTGAACCTGGGCCTGTCCTTCTCAGAGCTCCAGGGCAACGTGGAGGTGGCCGGGGTAGCCTGCACACCCCAGGAGGAGGGATACATCACGGCCGAGCAGTAAGCCCCACCTCCCAATGGAGTTATGCAGGAATGATGCTGGAATATTACAGGAGTAATGCTGGAATATTACAGGAACTCCATCTGGCGGAGGGGATGTGTTTGATGTGCAAACACAGACAGACAGACAGACAGGCAGACACACACACACACACACACACACACACACACACACACACACACACACACACACACACACACACACACACACACACACAGACGTATGTACACACTGAACAAACGTGTGTATTTACAACAAACAAAAAATCCCTCAGACACAGACAGAGACATACATGCACACACACATACAGACTGGCAGATGGGCACACACACACACACACACACACACACACACACACACACACACACATACACACATACACACAAACACACAGAACCTACCATACTGAATTTCTCAGATAAAAACCAACACAGCCGAACACCAAATCACAAATTGACATGGGGGCTTTTTGCATAGATGAATCCCAATAATACCACATGATGTGTTTATTCCCGTCTCCTCCGCCACCCCCCCCTGTAACGGCGGCGACGGCGGTGCCGGCTAACGCCAGAGCGCCGGTCTTTGTTGTCGGGCGTCCTCACGGAAGCAGGGCGCGGGCGTAATTGAAATGCGACGCGTGTCTCCGGCGGGAGGAACAATCTGTGAGCCATGTGTTCCCCAGTAGCTCCGGTGCCCTGCGAGACTTTATTTATATCCCACTCGTATGAGCGTGTCTGAGTGTGTGTGTGTGTGTGTGTGTGTGTGTGTGTGTGTGTGTGTGTGTGTGTGTGTGTGTGTGTGTGTGTGTGTGTGTGTGTGTGTGTGTGTGTTGGAAAGAGAAGAAGAAGATAGAAAGAAAAAACAACCCGGTAGAAAATTGAAAAGCCCTCATGATGTATGAAGAGAAGGGTTGGCCATGAAGGAGGGTTCATAGTGGTGGGGGGCTTTTATTGTGTTGTGGGGGGGGGGGGTTGTTATTGTGTTGGCTGGGGAGGGCAGTTGAGATAAGTAGGGCTGGTGGGGGGGGGGGGATATTGTATTTGGTGGGGAGGCGAGACAAGAGGTGGTCGATTGGGGCTGGGCGGGGGGGCTTTTATTGTGACGGGTTGTTGAAGGGGTTGTTGAAGTGAGCGGCGTACAGGACTCTAAAACACGCCATTACAGCTGTTACAAGCATTCATATTGGCTCGGGGTCAGTCGCCATAATGACTTATTCATGGCCCACTTTATCTTATTGACCCGACAGACAATACTGATTTACCGGAGCAAACGTCCCCCCCGTTCCCCGCACACCGCACACCCCGACACCATCGTCACGGTCGTCATGGTAACAGGAGGTAATGGTGGGTGGCCGGGCGGCGTTCGGGAGGGGCTTGGAAGGAGAGAGAGAGAGGGAGAGAGAGAGCGAGAGATGGAAGGAGAGAGAGAGAGAGAGAGATTGAGAGAGCGGGAGAGAGAGAGAGAGAGGGAGAGAGATTGAGAGGGAGAGAGAGAGAGGGAGGAATAGAGAGAGAGAGAGAGGGAGAGAGATTGAGAGGGAGATAGATTGAGAGGGAGAGAGAGAGAGAGAGAGAGCGAGGGAGGGAAAGAGAGAGCGAGGGAGAGAGAGCGAAGGAGAGAGAGAGAGAGAGAATGGTTTATGGCTGGCGTTCCACCACGGCTATAGGTTTCCCATTAGGAAGAGGGATGGGCGGACGTATTGACCCGCTACTTCTATGAAAGTCTTCCTCAATCACGGCAGCCGGCCCCGGGGCCCGAGCCTCCCCGGACGCTGCAACCGATAACAGACGGCTGCCGCGCGTCGCGCTGGGCGTGCTGTTGCTCATGTGTATGCAGGCGTGCTGCGTTATCGTGCATGGATATGAGCGCCTGGAATGGGAGGAAGGTGGTGGTGGTGGGGGAGGCGGGGGGGAGACCTGTGATAATGCCGCTTCCAATGCACTTTATATTCATGAATACCCTATTTGTGTTTGCGTATGGCGGTGTTTGATGTATGTAGACACGCTCTATGGATGTGTGTGTGTGTGTGTGTGCATGTGTGTGTGTGGGTGTGGGTGTGTGGGTGGGTGGGGGGGGTGTGTGTGTGTGTGTGTATGTGGTGTGTGTGTGTGTGTGTGTTTGGGGGGGGGGGTGTGTGGGTGAGTGTGTGTGTGTGTATGCATGTGTCTGTACATACAGGTGTGTGTGTGTGTGTGTATGCATGTGTCTATACATACAGGTGTGTGTGTGTGTATGCATGTGTCTATACATACAGGTGTGTGTGTGTGTGTGTTTGGGGGGGGTCTATGTGCGTGCGTGTGTGTGTGTGTATGCATGTGTCTATACATACAGGTGTGTGTGTGCGTGTGTGCGTGTGTGCGTGTGTGTGTGTGTGTGTGTGTGTGTGTGTGTGTGTGTGTGTGTGTGTGGGTGGGTGGGGGGGGGGGATGTGTGTGAGTGAGTGTGTGTTTGTATGCATGTGTCTATACATACAGGTGTGTGTGTGTGTGTGTGTGTGCGTGCGTGCGTGCGTGCACCTGCATGCTATTGTGCATGTGTTCACGCACCTGTGTCTGCTCCCAACAGGATAGTGTGTGAGATGGCCCCGGCCCCCCAGGGCCGCCCCCCAGGTCCGGTCCAGCTCTGTGTGGGGGAGTGCAGGCCAGAGCTCCGGGCTCTGTCCACACAGATCTACTCTTTCGTGGTAATTACTCCCAGACAACACAACTCACCTCCATTTTGTTCCAGACAAGTCACTAAATGCATCACCAAGGGCCCCCGGTGTAGTGTAGTCTACTGAAGAGCCAACATCGGCTGGGCGTCCTAGAGCTGGACGCCTCGCCCTAAGAGCTGATGAACTAAATGTCCACACGCTTCGGATAAAGCATCTGCTAAATGACAGAATATTAGGTGAAGTCATCAAAGATACAATCGTCCATTTTGAACCACTAGATTGAAGAAAGTACCCTGAAATTGCACCGGGTCCTATAGTGTCGATTGAAGTGGAGATTGGAAGTGGATAATGAAAACTCAAGCGTTGTAATTGCCAATCTTATGCTGTGCTTACAATTCCTTGTAAAGGATATGAAACCACACTATATGGTGGACATTAGTGTACTGTATACAGGGGCGGGTTAGGGTCAGGGTTGGTAGTACGGAGGAGGAAATAGCTCAGAGAACCATCACTTAAACCGTAGAGATCACATACAGTTTATCTCTGCTGCCTCAGGGCTTGGGGAGTAGGACACCAGCACAGCGACAACCTTTAATAGTGTTTAGGAGGCCTGATGCCAGCAAGCATTGGTGATTAGTGCAGCTTAAAGCAGATGAGTCCACCTGAAAGCCAGGGAAAACATATTGACGTTTCGTGAAGTGATTTGTCACGATTCACGGACAAAGTGCTCCGTTTACACAGGCAGGAAATCCCTACAGAGGGAAAATATAGTCCTGTGCTTAAGGGCTATTTCAGATTACAGTTGTTTATTGTAAATATCTGCCGTCGTTTTAAATCCTTGCAAGTGTGTCAATCGTATCCATTCTGTTTCTAAGAAATGGTACTAAACTGCTTCTAGTGATTTTTTTTTCCCATCTAAAGCCTTGTCTGGGCTTCTACTGAACCATATCATCCCCCAAGACATGGGGTTGAGTTTGACGTCTCAGGCTGAACTAAATGTCATCACTGACATCACTGACAAAATATCGCGGCCCTCCTCCACAGACCCCCTCCATGCTGGCGCTCACCCCAGCCAGGGGGCCCGAGTCTGGGGGAACCAAAGTCACCATCGTGGGGGAGAACCTGGAGGCTGGCAGCTCTGTTATCATCGGCTTCGGGAATCAGACCTGTGAGCTGTACAGGTGAGGATGATGTCATCTCGATTCTCGTAACCAAGACCACGTTTGGAGAGACTCGGTCAACCTTTATACCGCTCCATAGTTCTTATATACCCTGTTATTTGTATATATTATCTATGTTTTTCCGTTGGTATTTCACTAACTTGATGTTATATGTTTATATGATTTAATGATTTTATCAATTTATTGATGTTTCTTTTTCTTTTTGTGTAAAATGTATGTTTAATGCATGTAGGCCTATGCATCATTTAATGGCTGCTGTTAAGAATAAATATCTTACCTAATTGACGATAATCAAATGTCAAATGTTATCTAATCCAATTGAATATATTCTAGCATGTTCTTATCTAATCTAATGGCACACAGCATCCTCTACCAGGACAGAAAGACAGTTGTTCTTAATGTCAATCTTCACCCTAGTTTTAGTTTTCGGTTTTCAACCTAAGACCCGAGACCACAAAGAAGATGCATTATGTATCATCTTTATCATTTACTTATTCATAAGTAAATACATATGATAAATAAATTACAACTATAGCCTTAGCTTCTCAGTTTAGCCGCAGTTTAAGCACACCCCAATGCACGAATCCCACCCTGTTAGAAGTGCTCTCTGGCACGTAACTTTAGTACGTCATTATGCACAAGTGAATGGTTTAGGGGGGGTGAAGGGGGATGAGTAAGGAATGGATGAAACTTTGGGGGCCTGTGGGTACTTCCCCTCATGTATTTATAGTTCTATCTATTTTAGGATACGAATGGTTTGAGTCAGGAGGGGGGAGAGGAGAAGCCATTAGCTAGAGCACCCACTAATTAATGTGTTCAGTCCTTAATGTGCCTGTAACGAGCTAGGGCCGGGCACTCTGTTATAAAACACGGGCCCCAGCGCCGATAAACACATACAGCTCAGAGCTGAGAGAACAGATGAGGGACTTTGACAAAAAGACATGAGTTGCATAACTGTGTTTGAAACATGTGCTGTTTGTATTAGATTGATGACATATTTGTATCTATATAGTAGGATACAGATCTGTCAATGATCTATTTATCTATCCATCTGTCTATCTGTCTGTTTGTTTGTCTCGCTGTCTGTCTGTCTGTATTTCTGACTGTATATCTGTCTGTCTTTCTCGTTGTATGTCTCGCTGTCTGACTGACTGTATATCTGTCTGTCTCTCTCTCTGTATATATGGCTGTCTTTCTGTCGGATTGTTTGTCCGTCTGCTGTCCTTCTGCTGTCTGTCCGTCCGTCTGTCTGTCTGTCCGTCTTGTCTAACCGTCAATCCCTATTTATATGTGTCTATCCATCTGTCCATCAAATCCATGGAGACGCTACAGAACCCTCAGCTCCCCGTCTGCTGTGTGTGTGATGCCGTTCCTCTTCATTCCCTCACCCTCCAGGAGGACCACTTCAGAGATAGTGTGTTTCTCCGCTCCGTCTGTGACCGGCGCCGGCTCGGTGCCGGTCACCTTGCGGGTGGACCGGGGCCGGGCCCCTGGGAGTCTGGCCTTTGAGTACATAGAGGACCCCACCGTCCAGCGCATCGAGCCCCAGTGGAGCATCACAAGGTGGGCAGTGGCAAAGTGTTTTATTATGCAATGTGAAGTATTTCAAAGTCCTTCTGCACAAGGAACTTCTCCTCCCCTTACGTCATGAAGTCCACGTATAATGGAGATGTTCAAGTACAGAGGTACAAAACGAGGTGCATACTAAGTGTGCAGGTAAAAGGTGCATTATCCTCATGAGACCAACCTGATATCAGTGTTTGCTTTTTGCAGCGAATGTGAGTCTGGCCACGGCTGGGAAGAAATTTCCATTTCCAAATACACGGGTGAAGCTTTATGTTGTTCGAAAAACGATGGCCAATCGGAGTGAGGCTCTTGCTCTCTGCGCTGTTGCGTACCCGGTTGCAAGTCAATCAAAGAGATATTCTCCTCTGGGAAAAGCTCTCTGTGCAGATCTCGGGTTCAACTTTTAACATCGTCATTCATAGTCTATTTCGGATGAAGGCTGTTTGATTGCTAAACTCGATTGTCTGCGTTGTTATTATATTTTATTTCTGCCGATTGCAGCGCTCCTTGTTCCTCATGGACTGACTCTCCCTCTCCCAGCGCCGTTTGGTCCTATCTGTTTTTAATTTTCCAAAAGTCTGTCAACAGGATTGAGGTCGGACTGATCCTCCGAGAGAACAGAATGTGAACTTGCGAGATCAGGCCGGTCTCATCAGCCTAAGGTGTGCCACAACATCCCAAATTAACTAGAATTGATGCCTGTTCTTTTTTTCGAGTGGTTCAACGCAGTAGAACAACGGTCAACAATCGACCACAATAATCATCTCTTGTACGCTTATTATACGTCACAATGTTAACCAGACAGTTTATATACTACCAGGACGCACGTTAAACGAACATAAATAGTTAACGAGCCAGGCTTTGCCAGCTGCGTCGACTTCATCATGCTCTTCTGTCTTTTCATACCGCAGTCACAAATCACAAGAACAAGAGCCCTCATTTTTTCCGGGACCTCGCGGACCTTGAAGTGTGGCCACAGCACAGCACACATTCGAGTCAACAGAAATCCTCTTGACGTTGTTAGAACTAGAGCGTAACACTCCATCCTGTTAAGGAACTGTAGAGCCGGTCGATGAAAGCAAACAGAGAAACCACCACTTCAATAGGGTGCGAGGCTATTGCCCACATAACAAAACAACTTTCTTTTTATTTAAAGAGAGGCTAGAATGTGACACAGGGCAGGCCGACACACAGGCTGACCTAAACCACTTCATAACTATTTGTTGCTCCTACCAATTTATTCATCCAATGCTGCTAACCCTGAAATATGATCAGGTATATATAATATGAATCGGCAGCAGGTAGATCTTACACATGTGGGTGTGGTGGTGGCGGTGGTTATGTAGGTGATGGCGGGGAGGGCACGCAGGCATGCACTGCCATAAGGAGCTCCATAATCTGGGCAGAGCCATTTCTATAGGGTCTCCATAAACCCGGGTAGTCCTTTGAAGTGGGAGGCGTTGGGGAGGGGGGGGGCTCCCTGAGATGGTTCAAATGGATAGGGGAGATTCATACCTTCGGCCCTGCATCTGTCACCCTGCTCCACCCAGACCCCTCCTCCACTCTCCTCCTCCTCTCTTCCGTACGTTTTTTTTCCTCTCGCTGAGCGCTCTCTGTCTTCATCGTAATCTGTGTTTTCATCCTTGTTTTACTTCCTCTCTCCCCTCCCGCTCGCGCCTCCCTCTTTTTCCCTCTCCCCTCTGTCCACCTAACTAACCCTCTTATATGTGTCTTCCTTTGTGGCTCTCTCTCACGATTGCAATTACTGTCGTTACCGCGCCCGCTCACACTGTCCCCTATATCCGTCATCTTTTTTTCATTACCCCGTTCTCCTTCCCTCTCTGGTTCAATCTCTCTTCAGCCCTATCGCTCTCTCCCGCTCCCTTGATCTTTCTCCATCCCCCCCTCCCTCAGTCTTCTCCCCCGTCTCTCTCTCTCTCTCTCTCTCTCTCTCTCTCTCTCTCTCTCTCTCTCCCTCTCCCTCTCTCCCCTCTACTCCCCGCTCATCCCTACACGTCGGTCCGTGTTATCCACCTCCACGATCCGTCCCGTTCATTTGTTCGTACTTCTCCGGGCGCTGGAGGCTTCTCCCTGGGTTCCCGTGCCTCGTGGAGTTGGTGGAGAAAGGTGGAGGTGGGGGTGGAGGTCTTGTGTGTGTGTTGTTGTGTGTGTGTGTGTGTGTAGACACACACACACACACTAGGCCTTGTTTATACCCCCCCACTCCCATCAGCACCACCACACATGTAAACAAGCAGCACCTGTACGCCTGTACTGGCAGCCGCCTCCACATGGAGCTCCTGGATGAATATAAACCAGCAGCCAGCTGCTTCTGCCTGCGTTTGATCTGGCTGGGGCCGGCCAATAACAAAGAGCACGCCCGGCGTGCCAGCCAGCTCCCACAAGATGCATTAATGCAGTTTTCTTTGAATATCACTGCTGTTTTCCGCGGAGCAAATTTTGTTGATTTCTCTGCAGTCGTCGTTTCTAATAACATTATGCAGGCAAAACACAGCAGCGCTCTGATTCATGCACACACCGG